>NW_006797362.1:22292-67059 GCF_000442215.2 Lipotes vexillifer
GAAAGAGTGCATGCCTGATTTCTCATTCTGGTATGCAAAGTCCTCCAGGAAATGAAGGACTGGAAACCTACCTTTCCAGTTTAATCTTTCATTACCTTTTCATACATCCTATGCTTTAGCTAAATCACACAACTCACTGATCCTGGGACATAAAACATATATTCTTACCTTCATACCTGTGCCAAGCTATACCCATCATCTGAATACCTTCCCCTTTTAAAAAATTCTCTTTATCCCCCAAGACTGATCTTAAATACGATCAGTCATGCTATCTATGGTGTAGAAATGAATACAGGGTTTTCTAGTTGATAGACTGTGATTTCATGCTACCAAGCCACCTTCTGATTATGTCTTGGTTTTCTGGCCGGTAGATTTGTCAAAGGGAAAGAACTTCAGAATTTCTAGAACCATCACAGCGAATTCTCAGACTCAGTTTTCTAGTTAATTCCTGGTAGAGAGAGAATAGGTATGAGATTGCTGATGGTAGTGGGAATACTCACGTAACTAAACTTGCCCATAGGGTAACTGCATTTCTCATTGTAAAGAAATAGGTATTTTCTCTCAGAGGCAGACAAATAAGTTAGTGATGCAGTCTTGTCAACAAATGCCAAAGATGTCATAGCTCCATATCAGAGCCAAGTTTCATAATGATATGAATGCAAGTGGGAAAACTGAGTCACTGCATGACATTCCATGACAGGAATACTGAGCTCAAAATAATCTTTGCTGTAGCAGTTTTAGTAGCTGGGAATCACTGTATATTTATTATCATGTCTGGAGCTGTCTATCCATTTTACATGTACTAACTTATTTAATTTTCACAATAGTCCTATAAGTTAGGAACCCCATTTTATGAGTAATAAAACTAGAGAGGCTATGCAACCTGTCCATGGACATACAGAATGGAGGTAGCAAAGCTAGGATTCAAACTCAAGCAGCCCAGCCCCCAAACCTTCACTAACAACACTAAACTTTAGAAATTTACATTGTAAGCAAGAATTTTATTTCTGCAGCCTATCACTATCCATCACATTAATGTTGTAAATTAAATTTTTATTGGTTTTGGAGTTTCAGTTTTATGTGTTATACTATATGTTTAAAAAATTTAGAGTAGTATGAAAACACATGGTGTTTATATGTTAATATTTTTATTCATTTTTTATATATTGAAGTGGCATTCACATTAAAAAAGCAATTTAGTTAAGTGCCACTTCATTGACAAGGCCTTTCTAGATAACTGCACTAGATGTGAATGATTTACTTCCTGAATCTCCATACTATGTAACTATCTTAAAGCTCAAACTGAACTCTGTCTTATAACACTTTACATTGGACTGTAAGTAACTTAGGCTGGATCTCAACTCATCATTATAACCCCTATAGTACCTGAATAATGCTCTGAACATTTGAGTATAATAAATGCCACACGATTTCCTGAGGTTTGGCTGCAGAGTATACTCTGCAAAAGCCATAACTACACAAAGCCTGGGTGACATTTATTGATATTACACAAAGCTGAAAGGCCTAGACTCTAATAGCAGCTCTAGCTGCCAATGACTCAGTGTGTAATCTTGGTCCTCACGTGAGTTTCCTTTTGCCAGCAGGGAAGAAAGACATTGGGTGACATCAGGCAAAGGAACACAGGCCAATTATACCTTTCAACCTTCCTAGTTAATTCTAAAGGTATCCTAATGTATGAGGTCAGTTACTCTAATTGCTTAAAAAAAAAAAAAAAAAGAGGCCTTTTAGAAATGCAAAGGGAGTTTCTTTTTTAAAGAACCATTTCTCATCCTTTGCCCAAGTATGCTGGAGGTAAACCAGCTTCATAAAACAAATGATGATTCTTTTTCAATTGACAATATATCTCTCTACTCCACAGCCAAATTTGCTTTCCAATATTTTCCTTCTCTAACTGTTTTTACAGATTCCAGCTCATAATGACTAACCTCCAAGTTCTGTAGATTTTTACCCCTAAATATATGTGGAATCCATTTTCTCTTTATCACCATCCTTACTAATATAGACCAGAGGTTCTCAAAGTATGGTCCCAAGACCAGCAGCGTTAACTTGGGAACTTGTTAAAAGTGCAAATTATTAGGTCCCATCCTAGCAATCTGGTGAAGTTTGAGTTAGCTTTAACCTAAACTGCCTGAAAGTCTTCTCCACACCCAGCCTACTTAATCCATAGTCTATGCATCCACAGATTCCATCAGTGATTTTCCATTTACTGAGTAGTGATTTTTCAAATATAAGTCTGTTGACCCATTCCAAAAGATAGTGAAGTCAATCCAGTGGGTCAACACCAGTATTTAATTTTAAGTAAGTGAAATCAGAAGAAAACACAAAATATTAGAATGCATCATATATAGAATAAATAGGTATTATTTTGTTAAACTTTGCTTCAGTTATGTGTGTGTGCATGTGAGTATTTCCTATTATGGGTCATAATTCAAAATGTTTGAAAGACACTTGCCTACAGCAGTGCTTCTCAAACTTTATTCATGGGTTTACCCAAGGATCTGTTATAATGCAGATTTTTATCTGAGTAGGTCTGGGTCTGAGCAGTTTCCTGAGACTCTGCATTTGTAATCAGCTCCCAGGTGACTGCCAGATTCCTTGGACCTTACTTTTACTACCAAGAGCTATTCAACTGAGAAATTTGAGAATACTGCTAAACTTGCTACTTCAGTTTCCTTAACTCATGATATTGTAAGTTATATTAAACTTGAGATATGACAGATTTGCAACACGCTAGAAAGTTTTGCTAACTGAATGTTCAGAGTGTTGGGATTGTGGTATTCTAGTTAACCGATGGGGAGTCATACAATATTTTGCTTTAACTGTGGTTGTTATCAATCTATGAGTTTCCTATTTCTTGCCTTAGGAAAGGAGTAAACTGAGTTAAAATATGTTTTCTTGGATGATTAATAATTTTGGATTGCCTTAGGATAATCTAACATTATCTTAGGATAATGTAAGAGTTACTGGAGCACTAACTATAGGATAATACAAATACAGATGCATAAAATATAGAGAAAGAATGGGCTCAATTTAATAAGCACTGACCTCAGATTACACTCTGGATATTTTCATTTCCCCCCAAAATCTTGAAGTGAATTACAATTTTGGGGGAGGGGTCCTCTTTTTTCATTAAAGTTTAAGGAAGAAAAAAAATAGATTATCTAGCTCCAATTAATCAAGCCAAACCAAAAAAGTTATAATTCATTCACAGAGCAAATAATTTACTAGATGCTTACTTTATGCCAGCTACAGGCCTACATGCTGCGGACAGAGATGAGAAGACAAAGACTCTTCCTTAAAGGTACTTTGTCTAAAGGATTCTGTATATTTCAACGTCTCTGTAGCTGACTGGATGAGGGCTTCTGGTGGGTCTTCCCCATTGATCTAAGAGCACAGACTGGTCTTTCATTTTCTTTTAATTTTCCATGGCACCTGGCACAGTGCTCTGCAGGCCATCAAATACAATAGTTAATACATGTTGATGACTACTCACCTCTTTTATTCACCAAAATAAGAATTCTGTTTGAAGAGAATACGAAATGCAGCTGACTAATGGCCCAATCCATGCCATTCTGTTATATGATAGTTTTGGTCAAAATGGAACATTAATCTGTATCCTATAATCAGCTACATCACCCTGAAGTTATAAGTTTCATTAAACATGTAGAGTTCACTGAGAATTGACTATTCTTGACTATCTACCTCCCTTCATTTAGGTAGACACACAGGAGAAACGAGAAACGTAGATAGTTTATTTTTTTACAAAAATATAATTTCCCCAGGTTCTCTGATAACCTATATAAATATTAAAGCATTCTCACCATCACACACACATACAAATCAACTTTGGGTAAGGAGTCTCCAACCCTCATCTCAACTTCAGATCTTTTCTTCTATTGGTAATATCTGTTTTTGTTTCATGGTTGTCAGATACAACAGGGTCTTAAAAATCATTTACATTCATCCACAGTGATCACAAAAAATTAAATTTCACTTTTGATGAGAAAGGAGAAACTGCATGATTTATCATGCAGTTATTTAATTTTAGAACTTGATATTAAGATTAAAACATGGGCATTATTCAAGGAGAAATGGAAAGATTAAATTAATAGTCAATAATAACTCACCTGAAATCTAGACCACTTAATGATACTTCTATTAGTTACCCAAAATGGATATGTACTAAGGAAAGGACATATTATTAGTCTGATTATCTGGCAACAGTTAAAAGAAAGAGTTGGAGCAAATTTTACAACATGGAAAAATAACCATGTGAGGAAACTAGGGAATCCCATAAAGAATAAATGAGAATATAGGCTAATAAATAATTTAGCATCATTTTACAGAGACTCCAAAGCCAATTATAAATGAGTACTTAAGTACATCAAAGAGATAAAGTGAGCTCAAGAATAGATGGAACCATTTAATGGTTAATACCTAACAAGTTCACTTAAGGATACAGTGGGAATAGGATGGTGAGGTAATATTTCTTAAGAAACAGGATCTAGAATTTGAATTTTGGAGCAAACTCTTGGCAAGGAAACTGGAGTCAGGGAATATAGCCCTAGACAGAATAGAGAATATGCTGGCCTTTTCCTCTTGCATAAGCTCCATCTTTTTCTCTTTCTCTGTCGTCTTTTTTTCTCTGTTACCTATCTTATATTTTTGCCTTTTCTTTGCCTGGCATTTCTTCCTCTCTTCTTTCAC
This sequence comes from Lipotes vexillifer, assembly GCF_000442215.2. Classification (NCBI taxonomy): domain Eukaryota; kingdom Metazoa; phylum Chordata; class Mammalia; order Artiodactyla; family Lipotidae; genus Lipotes; species Lipotes vexillifer. The sequence goes on from NW_006797362.1 coordinate 27,021, forward strand.
ATACTTTTTCCTTAATTGTCTAGAACATAACCTTGCATCAGTGTCGTACATATATTTGTAGTATTTTATATCTTGTAGAGATCTTTGTAATAATTCTTTTGTTTTGATAAAGTCAAGTCCTCTTTGCTAAAAATTTTAAAGACAAATGAGCTCAGTTTTTTAGATATCTACTTTTCTTTTCATGGACATTTATCTCCTACCATACTTTTTAAAAAAACTTGAGTGGCCTTCAAATAATTTCTTTTCTCTCTGAGGTGATGGCTCACATAAGAAAGGCTCCTTATCTTGGTTTGTGTCTAATAAATTCTCTCACATTGAGGCTTATGTCTTTTTGTTCCCTAATTCTACCCTTAATAGAAAAGACTAATTTCAGTTTTTATACAGAACCATACATAAACTCTATTATTAAATAACCATGCACCTTCCTGTTTAGGATAACGAACCCTCTTAGCTCCTCACTTATCTTTTAGGAGGCAATATAGTATATGGGTTAAGAGTAGAGGTTCCAAGTTCACAGACCAAGTTCTCTGCCATACACTAGTTGAATGACCTTGAGCAAGCTGTTTGACCTCACCAAGCCTCAGCTTCCTTAGCTGCAAAATAGGCATAATAATTGTACGACTTCATAGGGTTGCTACAATATTAAATAAGTTTAAAGTTCTCAGCATATTGCTTGGCATAGAGTGCTCAAGACTTTCTAACCATTCTCATTTTTCAATAATTTACCTTTAACGAAAGCTTTTTGAGTAATACGGCTCTCTTCTTAACCCCCGTATTTTTCAAGTCCCTCTTCACCACGGAGCCTAGTTCCCAGTGTTCTGGAGAGAATGCGGTTATCTGTCAAAATGTTAAACTGCATAGTTTCTAACTACATACTATACTTTAATCTTAACAACCCATTCTCAAGTTTTCCTTACTGTATTTCTTGATCCAAAAGGGCAGGGAGGAATCTTCCCAAGGAAGGAGTTGGGGGTAGGAACTAGGGTCTAGGGAGCCAGGGACAGTGAAGGAGGCGGAAGCCAGTTCTCACCGAGAGGATCTTATCACCCTCCTGGAGCCGCCCATCCAGGGCTGCAGCCCCGTTCTCTTTGATGCGGCTGACGAAGATGCCACTGTCATTGGAGACATACTGCTGATCTGTGCCACCGACGATGTTGAAGCCCAGCCCTGAGAAAATCATGGAGGAGTTGTAAAGGAGATGGGGGTGAAGAAGAAGGAAAGGGATTAGAGAAGAGGAGGAGGAGAAAGGAAAGGCCTTGTGGCAAGGGTGGGGGTTGGGGAGTGTGGGCGGGTAGGAGGTGGGGAAGTTAAGACTGTGATGTAGCTGGTGGCTAGTCATGGGCAAGGTCAATGATTAGTATCACCAACAGAGGTCAAGAGTACCGAGGGTTGCCCACTCAGACCAGGCAGGACTAAAAATACAAACACAATGATCAACATGGTTAGGTGAATATAAAAAGAAAGATCTATACTGAACTCAGTGAAAAAATAATGGTGATTCTTTTAAGATGTGCTTCTGCTCACATTTGATTTTGATTCTGTTGGTGGCATTCAGAGGCCCCAAATCTTGACTTTCCGGCTTAGAAGAAGCTATGCTTTAAACTAATCGGCAAATGAACTGTTCCTTATTTAGTGGGAGAGAGATTCTTAAACAAAACATCCCCTCAATACTTCTAACTTCAGGAGAGTTTGTGGATGGCGGTGCTTTGGAAGAAATGACCTTGGGAGTTCTTTTTTTTTTTTTTTCTCTAGTTTGAATTGAGGGGGCAGTACTGTAGGCACTGGCAGAAAACCTGGGAACGAAAAAGGTAACTTATGCTTCCTGACAGGACTAAATCACCAAATTCACTCTTCTTTTCTTTTATACCTCAAGTACAAATAACCACATCCTTGGGTACAGTGATTGCCAAGTTTTATTCACTATAGATAACCGATAACCTATTGATTAGCAACTACCCATTTCCCCCTTTTCCTAGCCCCTGGCAATTACCATTCTATTCTTCACTTCAATGTGTGATTATTCTATTCTTAACCCCTGTATTTTTCAAGTCCCTCTTCACCACGGAGCCTAGCTCCGTGAAATTCAGTTATGCAAGATGGAAATCTGATGTACACCATTGTGCCTTATAGATAACAACAGCCTTATTAGACATGTAAGAATCTGTTGAGAGTAGATCTCATTTAAGTGTTCTTACCACAATAAAATAAAATTGAATTTAAAAAAGAACAAAAATTGACTACCAAGGTAATTTTTCCATGGACCAAACACTAAGTTGTGAGAAGGACTTCATTTTACAAAATCATTTATAAAGGGATTTCATCTATGCAATAAAAAGAAATGAAAGAAAAGGGAACTTCCCTAGGGCTTTCTTTATGTCAGGTACTGTAGAATTCAAAGCCACAGTGCAAAGAGAAAGGAGATAGTTAGGAAACAACTGAAAAACAAATATCTGACGGCACAACTGGAAAAAACAGCCATAATCAGTAGCCTTCTACTGGTTTCAATAGAAAACAGATACTTAAAAAGGTGAGAGGAAAGCTTATAAGTGAACCTCACAATATTAACATAAGCAGTAGTGAATCGATCTATGATTTATGGAAACATATGGCCAAAGAATGAAGCAGCAGGAAATGTCTAATTGAAATATCATACCTCATATACAGTGTACCTATAGCTAGAGAAAGAAAAGAAGAATACATAATAGAAAGAACTTCCACCAGAAGATGACTATTTCAATTTCTTTAAAGGGTAGGGTATGAAAATCTTATATTACTAAATGGTTTCCCTCAGAAAACTCTTAATTTGAATCATAGTGGGTGGGAGGTATTGGAAAGGGGATGGGAGGTAGTTAATTTAGATCAGATGGAAAGGTAGGTGGACCTTGACTATAAAAGGCTTTGAAATAACTTTAAGACTGTGACAGGTTTGAGCAAGGTGGTTGAAGCCAACCAGCCTCTCTCACTACTGGAAAAAACTATCTGGAGAAAATCTTTCAATGAAATCCAACATCCTCACCAAACACTAGAGCTGCCTCTGGAGATCCTGGGAACAGGAAGTATGTGTTAAGCAGCTGAATGCAACATAGTAATTAGGAAGAAAAGGGACTCTGCTACTGGTTATTTAAAGCTACAGAACAGTGATTAAAAAAGGAGAGTGGGGCTTCCCTGGTGGCGCAGTGGTTGAGAGTCCGCCTGCCGATGCGGGGGGGCACGGTTTCGTGACGCGGTCCGGGAAGATCCCACATGCCGCGGAGCGGCTGGGCCCGTGAGCCATGGCCGCTGAGCCTGCGCGTCCGGAGCCTGTGCTCCGCAATGGGAGAGGCCACAACAGTGAGAGGCCCGTGTACCGCCAAAAAGAAAAAAACCCTGTACCTTGTGCTCAGAAGTCCAACTACCCAAGACTGCCATGCTGGAAAGACCACAAGTGTAGGCACACAGGTTAACAGTCCCAGCTGAGCATGGCCTTCCAGCCTTCTTAACCAGAGTGACAGACATGCCAATAAAGCTGCCTAGGATTCTCCAGTCCAGACCACCTGCTAGCAAAGACTAACCAATGACCTTTGTCGATGCTTCATATAAGAGAAGACTTGCCAAGACAAAAAAAAAAAAAAGGAGAGTGGATGGTGACCTAAATTGGAAGGAAATCCAAAACAGAGGGGCTATGTATAGCTGATTCATTTTGCTGTACAGTAGAAACTAACAGAACATTGTAAAGCAACTATACTCCAATAAAAATTAAAAAGAAAAAAAAGGAGAGTGGAAAAAAATCTTACCAAAATTTTCTATAAACAAACAAGTGTAGTCTACTCCCCCCATCACATTATATAGGCATGTTTATAACCATGCTTATTGCTACTTCAATTGTAAATGAACCACACCAATTAATACGAGACCTTCTGGACTGACATGAAGTTCCCTTCTACGGTTACAACATTTACAAACTGAACTTATCTATAATTTGAAGCATCGCTGCAATAAATGGGAGTCGCCGAAGAACTGAGTAGCAACACTACCAGTTTAAACCTGGGCCCCATGGATACCTACGTAATCCTCAGTCCACTTATTCATTAAAAATTATTGATCATTTACTGTGTGTCAGGCACTGCATTATATTGTGAGGAAAACATAAAGCTAAACTGGACAGTCCCTGCTTTAACAACAAATTTATCCTTTAGTCCCTTTTAGATTCTGCAGAAGTCAATTAAAGTCAGAAGACCTGGCTACAAATTCAACTCCGTAACTTACCTGGTATGCGGACTAAAACAAGTCAGTGTATCTCTGATCCTCAGCTGCTTCTTCTGTAACGTAAGGATTATAAATTCTGTCCTCTCTACCTCAAAAGGTAGTTGTTAGCATCCAATAACATAAAATCTGAAAAAATCCTTTATAAACTATGTAGTGCTTGCTATATGGAGTAACTGCACTAACAGTAGTTGTCAATAAACTAGTAGTGCTTGCGACAACCCCAAACTAGACAGTCTGATGGAGAAAGGATGAATAAATATAAATGTGAAAAGTCTTGAAATACAGGAAGACAGAGAGATTAAAAAGTCCACCCACCTATTAATAAGACAAGAATGGACTGGAACTCAAACATTGAAATTAAGGATGTCTCTTACCTGTGACCCACACATCTCCCTCATGAGTAATTTCTAGCAATGGTGGTATTTAAAATATGCAGTAACCAGGCCAGCACATGCACCAACCAGATGCCAGCTAGAAACAACCAGAAGGGGAAGGGGTATGCCAGTATATAACTGCTGATTATTGGCTACATCCTAGGAAAATCTTCTATAAATAGGGTGGATCACATATCTTGGTTTGTCTGGGAGACTTGATATACACCTGTTGTCTCTGTAATTAAAATAGTCCCCTTCAATGTCAAAAGCATCTCAGTTTGGACCAATCTGATCATCCTATCAAGGGTAATGTAAGAATATGTTAATTGCCGCATGTTTTGTGGTATTGAGGAACTGATGGTAATTTAGGTATTCATTCTTTGGGGCACGGGTCCCCAACCCCCAGGCCGTGGACTGGTAGTGGTCCATGGTCTGTTAGGAAACAGGCCACACAGCAGGAGGTGAGCGGCAGGTAAGCGAGCAAAGCTTCACCTGCCGCTCCCCATCACTTGCGTTACCACCTGAACCATCCCCCCACCACCATCTGTGGAAAAACTGTCTTCCACGAAACCGGTCCCTGGTGCCAAAAAGTTGGGGGATCGCTGCTTTGGGGAACAGGTAACTGAGAGATAATTAAAATTCAGAAGCACTGAATAATCATACACAAAGTAACAGAGTTTTAAAATGTAATGTTGGTATTAATAGTATAAAATCTTCTTAAAAACACATTCATGCAGAACAGTATTACCTATTTACAAAAATGCATGCATATTTAAGGACATGTAAAGACACATTATCTGTGAGGGAAGGATACAGGGTGAGGTTTAGGGATGAAAGGTAAAAATAAAACCAAAGAGGGACCTTGCACGTACTGATGAGGACAATGTATTATGGAGCTGAAGAGTATAATTAATTCAGTTATTGGCATCTACTATCCAAAAGGGGTTGAAGGGAGAGGGAGAAAGAAAAAGACGGGGGCTCAATAGACTTTTTAAAAAAGTGAGTGAATGAAAACGTACTCCATAGTGAACCCTGGTTATAATGTGCCAATAAATTTTTAAAATGTGGCAAGATTAAAATGGATTGCTTGGCCTCTAATTTGGAAGAGAAGTCTAAACACAAAAAAGTACAGATGGCATAAGAATGACACCATCATAGGACTGGGAGAGAAAGAAAATGTGCTTAGTATAAGAGCCCTGTAAAATTAAACAAGACATGCCGTCTTGTGGACTCCTCCTGTCTCCAGGTCTGGATCTTGAGCTTGCTGACAAATAAGAGCAGCAACAGCAGCAGCAACAACTAATATTTATTAAGCGTTTAATATGTACCAGGTACTATGCTAGGTACTCTATGTACATTATCTCATTTAGTCTTCTCAACAAACACATGAAGTGTTTATCACTCACATTTTACAGGTGAATTTAAAAAGTGAGGCAGGAAGAGATTAAGTAACTTTATAAAAGGTCACACAGTTAACTCTTTGCAAAGCCCAGACACTAAGTTAGCATGTTTGATTGCTAAGTGTAAGTTTTAAACCATTTTGCTATACTGTATCTTTGTAGAAAATATGAACAACTGCTTTAGAAAAAAGCCTGCGAAGTCAACTTGTTTTGGAGCTGGCTTGAATAAGCAATGCTGGGATAATCCTTGTAGAACATCCTCAGGGATAATATATTCCAGAGGAAGAACTGGTCATTCTAGAGTTCTGTCACCTTAGTCAGGGTCCCTATTACTTACTATCATGATAGAGAAGGAAAAATCCTTCATTTCCTTCAGATTCTTCTCTTTAAAATCTAAAGGTTATAAAGTAAAAGAGCAGTGTTTCACAATCTGTTATTCTGGAAAAAATAATTCATTAAAATGAAACAAAACAGTCCATTAACCCCAATGATGATAGCCACTGTTGAGTTATGAACACTAGATTGACAAACACTCTACTTTCCCCCTATCTACCTGCAGGGTTTTTCTATCCCAAGATAATCTCACTAATTTTCCCTAGACACCAGTCAAGCTCAATTGGTCACACAACCCACTATTCATCTAATTATTTTGTGGTAAAATATATGTAACACAAAATCAAGCACCACTGGACAAACAACTTACTGTTTGTTTAGAGGTAAAATATATGCAACATAATATTTAACACTTTAACCATTTTAAAGTGTATGATTCAGTGGCATTAAGTACATTCACAATGTTGTGCAACCATCACCACTATCCATATCCAGAACTTTTTCATCATACCAAATAGAAATTCTATATACATTAAACAATAACTCCTCGCTCCTCCCTCCCCCAGCCCCTGGTAACCTCTATTATACTTTCTGTCGCTACGAGTTTGCCTATTCTATATACCTCATATAAATGGAATTATAAAATATTTGTTCTTTGTGTCTTGCTTATTTCACTTAGCATAATATCTTCCAGGTTCATCCATGTTGTAACAGGTATCAGAATTTCATTCCTTTTAAAGGCTGAATAATATTCCATTGCATGTACATACTACATTTTGTTTAGTCAACTGTCAATAGACATTTGGTTGTTTCAACATTTTTGCTATTGTGAATAATGCTGCTATGAACACTGGTGTACAAGTGTCTGTTTGAGTTCCTGTTTTCAATTCTTTTTGGTGTATATCTGGAATTGAATTGCTGGATCACATGGTAATTCTGTTTAACAATTTGAGGAACTGCCCAACTGTTTTCTACAGCAGCTGTACCACGTTTTAAATTCCAAAAAGCATTGCCCAAGGTTCCAATTTCTCCACATCCTCATCAATGTTTGTCATCTTCATTTTGGGGTGGGTTTTGGATAGTAGTCATTCTGATGAATGTGAAGCGGTATCTCACTGTGGTTTTGATTTGGATTTCCCAAAGGCTAGTGATGCCGAACATCTTTACATGAGCTTATTGCCCATTTATATATTTTTGAAGAAATGTCTCTTCAAGTTCTTTGCTTATTTTTGAATCTGGTTGTTTTGTTGTTGTTGAGTTGTAAGAGTTCTTTATATATTCTGGGTGTTAATCCATTATCAGATATATGGTTTGCAAATATCTTCTCCCATTCTGTGGGTTATCTTTAACTCTCTTTATAGCATCTTTTGAGTCATAAAATTATTAATTTTGGTAAAACCCAATTAATCTTTTTTCTTTTGTGCCTGTGCATTTGGTGTCATATCAAAAAAATCATCACTGAATCCAATGTCATGAAAAAATTTCCCTATCTTTTCTTCTAGGAGTTTTAATCTTAGCTCTCATATTCAGGTGTTTGATGCACTTTTAGTTAATTTTTGTATATGATGGAGGGCAAGGATCCAAATTCATTCTTTTCCATGTGGATATCCAGTTTTCCCAACATCACTTGTTGAAAAGACTGTCTTTCCCCTCACTGAATGGTCTTGGTACCCTTTCAAAAATCATTTGGCCATTTATGAGAGGGCTTATTTCTGGGCTCTCTATTCTGTTCCACAGCTCTATATATCTGTCCTTATGTCAGTACCACACTGTTTTGAATACTGCAGTTTTGTACAAGTTTTGAAATCAGGATGTTGTGAGTCCCTCAACTTTGTTGCTTGTTTTCAAGATTACTCTGGCTATCAGGGAGTCCTTTGAGATTTCATATGAGTTTTAGGATGGGGTTTTCTATTTCTGCAAAAAGGCAGATGAGATTTTGATAAAGATTGCACTGAGTCTGCAGATCGCTTTGGATAGTACTGTCACCTTGATGATATTAACTCTTCTAATCTGTGAACGTGGAATGTATTTCCACTTATTCACACCTTTAATTTCTTTCAGCCAAATTCTGTAGTTTTCAATGTACAAGCATGCCTTTAATTTCTTTTAGCCAAATTTTGTAGTTTTCAATGTACAAGTTTTTGTCTCCTTGGTTACATTTATTTATGAGTATTTTATTATTTTTGATGCTATTGTAAATGGAAATGTTTACTTAACATCCTTTTCAGATTGCTCATGTATAGAAACTCAACTAATTTTATGTGTTGATTTTGTATCTTGCAACTTTGCTAAGTTTATGATTAATTCTAAGTTTTTTTGGTGGAACCTTTAGAGTTTTCTACATATAAGATTGTATCATTTGTGAACAGAGACCATTTACTTCTTCCTTTCCAATTTGTACGCCTTTGATTTCTTTTTCTTGCCTAACTGTTCTGGATAGAATTTCCAACACTATGTTGAATAGAAGTGGTGAAAGCAAGCATACTTGTCTTGTTCCTGATCTTAGAAGAAAAGCTTTCAACCTTACATCATTGACTACGATGTACCCATATATGGATTCTTCATATATGACCTTTACATGTTGAGGAAGTTCCTTCTATTCCTAGTTTACTGAGTGTTTTTAATGTGGAAAGGTGTTGAATTTTCTCAAATCCTTTTTCTGTATATTGAGATGATCATGTGGGCTTTTTTGCCTTCATTCTATTAATATGTTGTATCACATCAACCAGTTTTCTTATATTGAACCATCTTTGCACTCTTGGAATAAACTGCACTTTGTCATGGTATATATTCCTCTTAATAGGCTGCTGAATTAAAACCATGTAGCTCTATGATCACCATAGCTTTCTGTGTGTAGACAATTTCTAAATCACCACCACAGGGAGTAAGACCCAAATAGAATCTAGCAGCTTCACTGGTTGGAGGAAATGGGGATCAGAGTTTGGGGAGGGTGAGGTTGCTGGAAGTTGCAGGGCAAAGTTCTGGAAAGGAGGAAGTTAGACAAAAAAAAAAAGAGCTCCAGGTATTTATTTGCATGAGTCTTTCCAAAAGGCCATGTATACATTGAGTGGAACTCCTCAAGTCTAGACAAATAAAAACTAGTAAGTTATAGGCTGAACAATTCTCAGAGTTCACGCAAGGCAGGGAGACGTCCAAATTTTGACCAACCAGAATTGAAATCCTAAGTGATTCACTAGGAAATTCAGTGGAGACCCACTTAGAACATTTGGAGGGCTCAACTATCACTGAAGTGAATGCTACTTTCCACTCACCCTAGAAAAGCTTACAAACAGGTCTAAAGAGGTGAAACTGACCTGCAAGTTACTTAACTGCCTACCAAAACAAATTCAACAAAGTAATATTAAAAATGTTAATGTAAGAAAACAAAATGCAGACACTGAACAATGTAACAATCACAACATCCAGAATCTAATTAAAAAAATTTAACATGCTAAGAAACAAGAAAACATGACCTAGAATCAAGAAAAAAACTGGTCAGTAGAAACAACCAGAAATAATAGAGGATGAAACTAGCAGACAAGGATGTTTAAAAGGCTATTATAACTATGTGGAAATAATTAAAGGAAGTCAAACATAATGAGAAAATTGAAGCTTTTCTCCCAGTCTCAAAGCTGCTTTTGACTTCATTTTGAGCTGATTTTTGTGCATGGTGTAAGACAGTAGGCCAGTTGCATTCTTTTGCATGTGGCTGTCCAGTTTTTCCAACATCATTTATTTTTTATTTATTTATTTTTTAAATCCTTTTTTTTTGTTGTTGTTAAATTTATTTATTTATTTATTTTTGGCTGTGTTGGGTCTTTGTTGCTGCACACAGGCTTTCTCTAGTTGCGGTGACCGGGGGCTACTCTTTGTTGCCATGCTCAGGCTTCTCATTGCAGTGGCTTCTCTTGTTGTGGAGCATGGGCTCTAGGTGTGCAGACTTCAGTAGCTGTGGCACGTGGGCTCAGTAGTTGTGGCTCACGGGCTCTAGAGCGCAGGCTCAGTAGTTGTGACGCACGGGCTTAGTTGCTCCATGGCATGTGGGATCTTCTCGGACCAGGGCTTGAACCCGTGTCCCCTGCATTGGCAGGCGGATTCTTAACCACTGCGCCACCAGGAAAGTCCCAACATCATTTATTGAAGATACTATCCTTCCTCCATTGTATACGCTTAGCTCCTTTGTCATAAATTAACTGACCATATATGCATGGGTTTATTTCTGGGCTCTCTATCCTGTTCTACTGATGAAAATGGAAGATTTTTTTAGGAAAATGAAACTTATACGTTTGAAAACTAGAACATCTGGAAGGAAAAATATACTAGATGTGAGTAACAACAGATTTGATACCACAGAATAAAAGGTAAGTGAGAAGACATAATAGGGAAACCACAGTAACAAGTGGGATAACAGGACATGGTTTAATATATATGTAACTAGAGTTCCAGAAGGAGAGGAAAAAAGAGAGATAGAAAAAAATGTCTGAAGAAAACAACTGACTCAAATGTGATGAAAATATAAACAAACAGATCCAAGAAGCTCAACAAACCCCAATCAGGATAAATACAAAAGAAAAAAACAGTAAGACATATCATAATCACATTGCTCAAAACCATGTATAAAGAGAAAATCTTAAAAGTAGTTCACAGGGAAAAAGGACACCTTAAGTACAAAGGAGTAAAGATAAGAATGACAATAGACTTCTCCTCAGAAACTATGCAAGCCATAAGTCAATGAAGCATCATCTTTAAATTGCTAAAAGAAAAATACAAGTTAACTTATAATTCTATGTCCAGTGGATACAGCCTTCAAAAAGTAAGGCAAAAAAAAAACACTTTGTCAGCAAAACAAAAGCTGACAGAATGTGTCTTAAGCAGATTTACATTATGATAAATATTAAAGGAAATTCTTCAGGCAAAAACAAAATACTGAATGGAAACTTGGATCTCTATGAAGGAATGAATACCACCAGAAATCATAAATACATGGGTAAATGTAACTTAAAATAAAAAGAATGAACATAGATATACTAAGCAGCTGGACTGACCGTATTAATAAAAAGTAAACTTTGGAAAAAGGAATATTACAAGGGATAAAAAGGGGCATTTCCTAATAAAAAAGGAGTCAATTCATAAGAAGATGAAACACTAGATATGAATGTACCCAATAACAGAATTTGAGTATCAATGAAACAAAAACTGAAATGAGAAAAAGGCAAGTCAAAAAGGACTACTGTAGATTTCAACATTTCTCCCTCAGTAATTGATACAACAAGGAAACAGAAAAGTCAGTAAAAATACAGAACACTTGAACAACACTAAGAATGAACTTGACCTAATTTACATTTACTGAACAACATACTCAGCAACTATAAAATAAACATTCTTTTGTAGTGCAAAGGGAATGTTCACAAGGATTGATGGTAGGTCAAGAAAGTAAGTCTCAATAAATTTCAAGACAGAAATGAATCAGAAATCAACAAAAATAACTGTATTAGTCTTCTTGGGCTGACATAACAAAATACCACAGACTGAGTGACTTAACAGAAATTCTGTTCTGGAGGCTAAGGAAGTCCAAGATCAAAGTACCAGCAAGACAGATTTCATTCTAAGGTCTCTTCTCTTAACTTGTAGGTGGCCACCATCTTGCTCTCTGGTCCTATGACTGCTTTGTTACACACAAAGAGAGAGTGAGCTCTCTGGGTCTCTTTCTATAAGGACACTAATTCTGTAGGATCGGGGCCCTATCATCATAACTTCATTTAACCTTAATTACTTCAGTAAAGGCCCTGTCTCCAAATACAGTCACATTAGAGATTAGGGCTTCAACATGTGAATTTTGGAGGGACACAAACACTGTCCTCAACAATAAGATATCTTAAAAATCCCTAAATGTTTGGAAAACAAATAACCTATGAGTTAAAGATGAAATTATAAGGGAAAATAGAAAACATTTTAGTTGAATGACAAATCAACATATATTAAAAACTGTGGAAACAATAAAAAAACTAAATAAATGAAGATATACCATGTCCTGGACTTGACGTCTTAGTACTTTTAAGATACAATTCTCTCTAAATCAAAATGGATTTTTATTTATTTTTATTTTTTTATTGACATATAGTTCATTTACAATGTTGTGTTAATTTCTGCTGTAAAGTGATTCAGTTATACATACATATATATATATATATATATATATATATATATATATTACTGCTGTACAGAAAAGTGACTCAGTTATATATATATATACACACACACACATTCTTTCTCATATTCTTTTCCATTATGGTTTATCACAGGGTATTGAATATAGTTCCCTGTGCTATACAGTGGGATCTTGTTGTTCATCCATTCTATGTATAACAGTTTGCATCTGCTAATCGCAAACTCACAATCTATCCCTCCCCTCCCCTCCCTCCCCCTTGGCAACCACAAGTCTGTTCTCTATGTCTATGAGTCTGTTTCTGTTTCATAGATAAGTTCATTTGTGTCATATTTTAGTTTCCACATATAAGTGATATATGGTATTTGTCTCTTTCTGACTTACTTCACTTAGTATGATAATCTCTAGATCCATCCATGGTGCTGCAAATGGCATTATTTCATAAAATGGATAATTTTAATGCAATCCCAGTCAAAATCCAACAGAGATGTATTTGTAGAAACTGACAAGCTGGTTCTAAAATTTACATGGAAATTAATACTCTGGGGTGGTTTTTTTTGAAACTTATATTATTAAAGTGCTAGAATAGTCAAAACATTTTTGAAAAGAAACAAAATTGGAAGACTCACACTTTATTTCAAGGTTTACTATAAAGCTACATTTGTCAACATACTATGGTATTTGTATAGAGAAAGACAGGCTAATGGAATCAAATTGAGATCAATATTGGGCCCACATATAAATGGTCAATTGATTTTTGATACAGATAATAATGTATTTCAATGGTGAAAAGATAATGTTTTCAATAAGTGTTGGGACAATTGTGTATCTATATGAGATAGAGATAAAAATGAATTTTAATGATTAACTCAAACACATGCAAAATAAATTAATTTGAAATGTATCTTGGAACTAAATGTAAAAGCTAATCTATAACATTTCTATTAGAAAACATAGAAGAAGATGTTCTTTACCTTGGGGTACTTAAGATTTCTTAGACATTACACAAATAGCACAACCATAAAAGAAAAAAAAAAACACCTTGACAAACTGTTCTTCATAAAACTTAAAAGCCTTCTAGCCTTCAAAACACAAACCCTGCTTCCCAAAAAGGAAAGGCAAGCCAAACCGAAAGAAAATATCTGCAACACATACATGACAAAGGACTTGTGCCCAGAATATATAAAGAACTCCTACAATCCAGTAATAAGAAAACAAACAATCCAATAAAAATGGGTAAACGACTTAAACAAATACTTCAGAATATATATGAATGGTCAATAAACATATAAAAATATGCTCATCATCATTAGTTATCTGGGAAATGCAAATAAAAAACCACTCCACAACCCCTAAGATGGCTAAAATAAAAAGGAATGATAATATCAAATGTTGACAAATGTTGGATGTGAGATAACTGGAACTGTCATACATGGCTGATAGAATTGTAAAATGACACACATACTTTGAAAAAGTTTGGCAGTTTCTTTTAAAGCTAAACACACACTTACCCATAAAACCCACCAAATCCACTCCCAATTATTAGGTATTTAATCAAGGCAAATTAAAACACGTTTACACAAGAGTTGCATATGAATACTCACAGCAGATTTATTTTTAATAATCAAAACCCAGAAACCCAAAAGTCCATTAATAGGTAAATGGATAATCATAATGTGGTATATTTACACAATGAAATACTACTCAGTAATAACAAATAAATGCATAGATTAGTGAAAGAAGCCTAAATACACTCTATATGATACCATTTCTATGACGTTCTATATTAGGCAAAACTGATCTACAGTGATAGAAATCAGATCAGTGGTTGCCTAGAGGATGGGGTGAAAGGGCCCACTGCAGGAACACACAGAGAATTTTCTAAAGTGATGAGTCATGATTACACATGTGTATATTATTCGCCAAACTTCTTAGAACTTTACACTTAAAATGAATGCACGTTATTACATGTCAATCATACTGCAATAAAATTGATTTAAAAATGAATCTGGTAATTCTTAAGTGCAAAAATGCAAGTATCCTAAGCAACTATCATTGACTCTTATTATTAATCAATAATAAAAGACAGTCTAAAGTTACGTGAAGCACCAATTATTTGGTGATAATTGGGCAAAAAATGTGATTACAGTACCCTACTTCTCACACAGTATCTTTTCAATGCAAATATGATAAAATGATTTTTTTTTAAATTCTAAGCACAGTCTCAAGATGTTAATGTGAATGAAAGTTGAAAGTTAAAAAGAACTGAAAAATGCTGATATAGAAGATGAAGTTTAAACTCAAAATCCTCATAACCTACCTTTCTAGCCAGCTTTGGACCCTCCCTGCTCTACACTATACAGTAACAAAAAAACTTAATAATTGCCCTCACCAAAGAAGATCTACAGATGTCAAATAAGCACATGAAAAGATGCTCCATATCATATGTCATCAGGGAAATGCAAATAAAAACAACAATCGGATACCACTACTCACCTATCAGAATAGCCAAAATTCAGGACACTGATAACACCAAATGCTGGTGAGGATGTGCAGTTACAGGAACTTTCACTGACTGCTGGTGGGAATGCAAAATGGTACAGCCACTTTTGAAGACAGTTTGGCAGTTTCTTACAAAACTAAACATACTCTTACCATATGATCCAGCAATTGCATTCCTTGGTATTTACCCAATGGAGTCAAAAACTTACGTCCACACAAAAACCTATGCATGAATATTTACAGCAACTTTATTCATAATTACTCAAACTTAGAGGAACCAAAACTCCTTCAGTAAATGAATGGATAAAGTGTAGTACATCCAGAGAATGGAATATTATTTAGCACTAAAAAGAAATGGACTATCAAGCCATGAAAAGATATGGGGATCCTTAAATGCATATTACTCAGTGAAAAAAGCCAATCTGGAAAGGCTACATACTGTATGGTTTCAACTATATGACACTCTGGAAAAGGCAAAGATCAGTGGTTACTAGGGTTAGGAGGGAAGAGAGGGATATATAGGTGAAGCACAGAGGATCAAAGGTAGTGAAAATACTCTGTATGATATCATAATGATGGACATAGGTCATTATACATTTGTACAATGTACATTCATACATTCCCATAGAATGTACAACACCAAGAGTGAACCGTAATATGAACTATGGACTTTGGGTATTTACAATCAATGTAGGTTCATCAATTGTAACAAATGTACCTCTCTGGTGGGGGATGTCAATAATGGGGGAGGCTATGCATATGTGGGGATGGGGGATATGGGAAATCTCTGTACCTTCTCAATTTTGCTGTGAAACAAAAACTGCTCTAAATAAATAAAGTCTTAATTTAAAAAAATAATAATTACGACCTCCCTGCTTTTCACCCTTCCACACACACAGCTGTTCCATGTCTCCAAGATTTTCGATGTCTTCTTCCTTTTGCCTAGAAACACATTTCACTGAAATTACTTGTTTAATTAACTCTTTACACTATTGCAGTAATTACCAATAGTTCCAATGATGAATAAAGCTGCTATAAACATCCATGCACAGGGGATTGGCTTTTTTTCAATTTTGTATCTCCTGTGCCCACCCAGTACCTAGGACACATACAAACCTCAGTTGGTGGCAAGCAACTGTTAAAGCCACTGGAAGTAATACCTAAGTCAGGAATTCCTAACGTTTCTAATTCTGGGGAAATGCAGCAAGGTTAATAACGTCTCTGTGAGCCTCTAGCAGGCTTTTTCATAACCTGAAAAAGAAGGCACAAAAGGAAAGGAGGGAAATATAGAAGGGGAAGCCCAATGTCCCTAAAATGCCTATGACATAGGTTATCCTGGCTTTCCTGGATGACTCAACTCTTGCTCCTCTGAAATCTATTTTCCACACAGCAGCAGTAATGACAGGCACCATTAAATTAATTAAATGAGTTATCTTTGGTAAACTGCTTAGAAGAGTGCCTGATACAGAATCAACACTATAAAAGTATCTGTAAAACAAAACAAAACAAAACCCCCATTTAATTCTCACAAGTCTGAATAGGTGCTGTTAATACTCTCATTTTATAGCTAAGGAAACCAAAGTATATAGAAGTGAGGTAACTTGCCCAAGGCACATAGCTAGTAACACAGGCATTCTGGCTCTTAATCACTATGCTTTACTGCTCACTGCAATTATATTAAAATTCAGTTCTCTTTGTATCCACAGTGCCTAGCACAGAAACTTGCCCTACAGTCATTGCTCAATAAATGTGTAGATTGAAAGAAAGAATGAATGAATGATTCAAACAAGTGATTCAAGAGGATAAATGACTAGACATCTTTTCACCCAAAACTATTATATTCCCTGGAGACTCTCTGGTCCAAAGATGAAATATGTCAGTTATTTGTTACTTCTCCCAAAAGAGAGTAACAAGACAAAGAGAGAAAGAGGGAAAAATCTTAAACCTCAAAGAAACAGAAAGATAGTGCAGCAACAAAAATGTATTACACCCATGGTCCGTCCCTGTCCATCCTGGTGCCTCATCTGATGGAGGCGACAAAGAATATGGCCTGTGAGAATGAAAAAAATATTGCCTGCAACACTGTAAACAAAGGTTGTTGCAGCCATCGAGCCATCACATTATAGCTGCCCGTGACAGTGAGCCCTGAGGAAACTCAGGATGGAAGCAGCATGCCTGCCATCAAGCAGTCAGCCACCTCCAGTGATGCACCCTGAGGAGACTTGGGGTGAGAAAGCACAGGATACTGGCCCCAGATAGCTGAGGTGCATATCAAAGGAATGATTTCAATGAGCCCAGACTTTTGCATCTTCCCATACATAGAAAAGCACTAAATTCCTTAACTTCAGATGTCTGGTTTTCTTTACTTAACAGTAACCTTTTGATGTTCTGACTACCTGGTCTTTGTTGCAAGAACTCCTATGTGTCCTGGCTCCTCCCTTACCCCTTCAGAGCAGACTCTCAGAGCTATCTGAGAGGCTGCATCCCAGGCTTAAGTCCAGTTTCGTCTGCTAAATAAAACATAACTCTCGACTTTTAGGTTGTGCATTTTTTTTTTTCAGTCAATACAGACCAAAGATGTTTCATTCAGTACATGCCAGGACGTACATCTGGGCCTCTTTTTATTGCTCCTAAGTTTCTCTTTCAAATATCTAGGTAGGCATTGATCTACCTATTCCTGATCCCTCCAGAATTTGGCTTCTCCAGCTGGCTTTCCTGTGGACTTGATGGTTTATTGCAACCAGATTACAACTAGTTATATTATCATTTTAATTTGTTCTCTTTGTTTCCAAATTATTTGTGCTTTTTGTCTCTCTGCTGCACTATGACTTTGTTAATGTTACTAGCCATATTACTTATATCCTGTCTATTTTATAAGATTGTTGTCTCCTGCATTACCCCAGGCCCCCAACAAAATTAGTAATGTCTTGAGAGTTAAACCTATATAACTCTATACAGAATAATTGTAATAGTGCAACTCTAGGTATGGGAAGAAGCAACAAGGGAAAACATTTCCTGGATCATAATAAACTAGTAAGACGGGGGATCCAGAGAATTTTAAATTATCAACAGGGCCTAATCCAGAAATTGGCACGTTGAGTGGCATATCAAGAGAATCTTTGCCTGATCTAGGAATGAGCCTTCCTAGCACTGTGGGACAAAAATCAGTCATGAAATGTCTCCCAAACGTTGGTCGAATTTACAACCAAGGGGAGGGACTGCGTGTGAAAACTGTTGCCTGCCATTTTGGTAAACAAAGGATGTTGTAACCATCAAGCCATCAAATTACAGCTGCTCCTGACAATGAGCCCTGAAGGAACTCAGGATGGAGACAAAGGGGCTGACCCACTGCCAAGCCCTGAGCCACTGCAGACATGCCCAATGGTGCACCCTGAGGGGACTCAGGATGGGAAAGAACAGGATACTGGCCCTAGATAGCTAAGGTGTGTATCAAAGGAACGCTTTCAATGAGCCCAGACTTGCATCTTTCCATACGTAGAAAAGCCCTAAATTCCCTAACTTGAGATATCTGGTTTTCTATCATTAACGGTAATCTTTTGATGTTCTGACTACCTGGCCTTTGTCTCAAAACCCCTATATATTCTGGCTCATCCCTTACCTCTTGGGAGCAGTCCCTCAGAGGTATCTGAGAGGCTGTCTTCTGGGCTTGAAGTCCTCAGAAAGAAAGCCAAATAAAACATTTAGATTGTGCATTTTCTCAACATTTAGATTGTGCATTTTCTTCAGTAGACAGCATCCTTATTCTCTCACTCCAGGATAAGCCCTTTTGCAAGCACTGAATTTGTATATCCGGTCTCTACTAGATCACGTCTCTACTTGCTCCCTTGCTTTCAAAATGTTTCGATCTCTTAATTTTTGCCTGATATTAAAATTTATACCCTATCTGTTGCCCTCTTTTCAATTTTCTCTTATTCTGCTGCTTCTTGCCCAATATATGGTAAGCTGTGCATAGCAACAGGCATGAAAACACCATAGTTTTGTACAAGGGGAGAATGACATTATCTAATTCGTTTCTAAGACACTTCCTAAAGGCATTGAGTATTTCCTTTGGTCTTCTGTCTGAAATGTTCCACTGAGTCTGACTCTACTGGGAACATATCTTATGAAGGTCCATAAGTCTTTGGATATTCTACCTCTTGAGGATAGTTAGCACATGCCTACCATAATTATCCTCCTACTGAACTGCAAAATTCTTAAAAATAGGGATCATTTCTTATTTTTTATCCTACTATCAATGATTCCTAATCATAGTGTACATAGTAAACTAAATGAATATTTTTTAAAACAGCTTCCCTTTATTTCTGAGCCTCCTGAAACCAAGTTTGTTCTGATTCAATCAATCAAGTATAGATAGTTTTCGTCAATAAATAATTTTGCATTTACTCAAATACAATCATTGGCTACTTTGTTGCCTAGTCACATGGCTTTACAAAATGTTTCTATAGTTGAGCATCTATCAGCTTGCCTTTCTACTTCTATCTTGAAAAAATTCTTAGTAAGATTGATCCTTGAAGCAATCTTTAGAGACACATTCTTTGTATCATATACTTTTCTCACTCTCTGTTTTTCCACTTATTCCATCTCCTTGTTTCTGGAATGTTAGTCAGTTTCCTACCATTATATCACATTATGACCAAACTGATTCTTCTCTCTTAAATTGTATTTAGTGGAGAACCTTGTTTATGACTTTTTGAAAGCTGAAATAGACCATGTTACTGGTTATCTTTCTATAACAACATCCTATTATACTTTTCTGATATTCATCAATTTGCCTAGTCATTTCATGAACATTTACTGACCACTTTGTGTCATGTACCAGGCAAGGCATTAGGAAAACAAGAGATGAAATATATATCCTTTTAATCAGAAGAGCTCAGACTGAAGTAGAGGGAAGAGGAGACACAAGTAAGGAATCAAATATAGAAATAACGCTATTTTTTTCTCTCTGTGTTCCCACAGGACTCTGTGATCTTTCTAGGATCGTTCAGAGCCTGGATTTTTAAGTCACATAGACCTGGATCCAATTCTTTTTTTTTTTTTTAACATCTTTATTGGCATATAATTACTTTACAGTTGTGTGTTAGTTTCTGCTTTATAAAAGTGAATCAGCTATACATATACATATATCCCCATATCTCTTCCCTCTTGCATCTCCCTCCCTCCCACCCTCCCTATCCCACCCCTCTAGGTGGTCACAAAGCACTGAGCTGATCTTCCTGTGCTATGTGGCTGCTTCCCACTAGCTATCTATTTTACATTTGGTAGTGTATATACGTCCATGCCACTCTCTCACTTTGTCCCAGCTTACCCTTCCCCCTCCCCGTATCCTCAAGTCCATTCTCTAGTAGGTCTGCGCTGGATCCAATTCTTAACTCTGCCACTTAAAGAGTTGTGTGATGAGAGTCAAGGTTTTCTCCTTTGCAAAATGGGATAATAACCATTTATTCCTTGCTGGGAGTAGACGAGACAAAGTGCTTAGTTTGGCAATACATGACAGACAATAAATGGTGTCTGAGATTCATAATAAGGGGGCATCTAGCCTGGGTAAAGAAGGCTTCCTGGAGGAGGTGACTCTTAAATTGAATCTTAATCAATGAATGAATAGGAAGGGGAAGGAATCAAGATGGTATCTTAGAGAAAGGTTAAGTTTTCACACCAGCATTGAGAACTTTTCATAATCCAGTCTCTACCTATCTTAGCAACCTCTTCTCCCTTAACTCTCCTAAATGAACCCTTCCTTCTATCCAGGCTGGTTTATTCACTCATCTCAGAATATGCTTACTTATTTTCTTTTCTCTATTTCTCCTTAGGCCATCCCTGGTTGTGGCACTAGCCTAAAGCTTGTCTATAAGAGCAACATAAGTTCCACCTTCTTGTAATTGATCAGTCTGGCCCCCACCAATGCCTCCATCCTTTCACCTTTTCTAGCACAGGGTTAGATTAACATACCTCTCTACACACTTCCTTTGTCCTCCTATTACATACATGCTCATCACAGTCCTTAACCATCTGCACCTCTGCACTGAGATTTAACTTTGTACATGTGAATGTCATATCTCCACTGGAACATAAATTCAATGAGGGCTAGACTTCACATAATCAAGAGAAAGTAGGGGGCTTCCCTGGTGGTGCAGTGGTTGAGAGTCTGCCTGCCAATGCAGGGGACACGGGTTCGTGCCCCGGTCTGGGAAGATCCCACATGCCGTGGAGCGGCTGGGCCCGTGAGCCATGGCCGCTGAGCCTGCGCGTCTGGAGCCTGTGCTCCTCAACAGGAGATGCCACAGCACTGAGAGGCCCGTGTACCTCAAAAAAAAATAAAAATAAAAATAAAAAAATAAAAAGAGAAAATAGGGCAAGGATAGAGCACTTTATTCTCAGATCTATTTGGCATATGAAGGGTCAGAAAACTGTTAGCAACAGTCTCAGGGTTAAACACAAAGCACACGGCAGGTATGTAGAGGCTTAAATGCTTGGACTTAATGAGGTTTCTTGCTTTTAGGTTCTCACCTTGATACGCTGTCAGCTCTGTCAACAGAAAACTGTAAGAAGTTTCCACTGTGGATTGTGTTAGTCATAAGATGCCTCAAATCATTCTGGAAATAAGGCATGATAACAAAATAAAGGTCAGGAGAAAGGCTGGGAGCCAACTCCTTAGACATAGCTACTATAGTGGGAGGTAGTATATGGAACACTATAATCAACAGATCTGGGTTAAATTCCTGGCTTTTGAAACTTACTGGCTTTAGAACTTGGGCAAATCCTTAACCTCTCTGAGAGACAATTTCCTCAATTAATAATGTGGATTAATCACCATTCACGGTGGTTGTGAAGAAAAAAAATTTATATATATATAAAAAGTAACTAGCACACTGCCAGAAAGAGAATACTCCCTTAATTATTCATTATTAAAACATTGTACCAACCCATTACCCTCTGCAACTCCTTGAAAGAAAGTAGAAAAATAGAGATTCTGTTCCCTCTTTAAAGGTGGTAATCGGGAGCAACTTGCCGAAACTCACTGATAACTCAGTCCTGAACAAGGAATCCTAATATGCAACATGAAGTAGGGTTGTCTTTATGGCCAATATGTACCTGTTACAGTAAAAAAAGGTAAATTAGATTCTTGTCATACTTCTTAGAGTAACTGAGTCTTTCCAACATTAAGAACTCTCAAGTTGATAAAAGTGGGAGGCTTCGAGACTATAATCAAGCTGGATGCCCATAGAAAGAAGAGTGTTCCATAAAGGATAAAAAGTAAACTCTTCAAACCCTTGAGGGCATTTCATTTGAGACTGTGATTGATTCTTCAGACCACCTACTGCTGGTTCAAAATGGCAGGAACCATAAAACAACACATGGCCAAAGAATCATGAACTCTTGGAAGTGGAAGAAACTTACAAAGTCGTCCAGCCTAAGCCTCTCCTTACATGGCTGAGGAAGTAGGCATAGGATAGATGTCAAGCTACGTACCAAGCTTCCTTTTGCCTCACCAGATACTCACTTCATTGTCATAATTTCCCCAAGATTTTACTTCCCTTGCAGTAAGCAAGATCAGACAGAATAGGTTCATTTGCCTTGCAAATGGGCCTAAACACTAGAATTACCCAAGACTCTTGCTCCTGACAGAACACTGACACAAAAGGGCAAAAGTATATACATTCTTGCAGTTACCTGATTAAACTATCAGGTCCCTACAAAGGACGCTGTATTGAAACAAAGAGTGACAATGCTGACTACAAACAGAAATGCAGACTTGGAACTATAGGCTTTTCATATTTCTTCTAGAGAAAGAAAGAACACTATGGGACTACCAAAATTACCGGAAGCTTCTAGTGGTGATAACTGACTTCTTCCCTATGTATCTTCATGATGGCACAGTGAGGAAAAGCAGAGTTAGACTGTGAGACTTCTTAGGAATACCACATAGCAGGTAACTAGCTTTGGGAGGTGATAACAGAAACTTGGAACCTCGTTAAATGAACTAATCAAACTTCAAATGACTGTTTTTATCCAAGTTTGTGGCTCTACTCATCTAAACTTTTAAGTTTATCAACTTATATGAGTAAAACATGAAATGCTTAGAAAAAATTAAAAGTCACTAGGTGAATAAATTCATTCATTTTTGAATAAATGCACATACAAAACAGAAATTAAACAACTCTGAGGTGAGATATATTAGCATATACAATTATTCTTAATCAGTCCTTTGACGTTTGTCCTAATTCTAATAATGCAGAAAAATGGTAACACTAGGAACTTCAGGTCTGCAAGATCAATAGGATCAGAAATTTCAGTGAATAGTGAGCTGAACATTAATCAACACTGTTACGTAAATGCCAAAAAAGGTGAAGTGATATTACACTAAAATTTTTAAATATTTAGTGACTGGAATATGCAAGAGAATATCAGAGTTCTGCTCTGCTCCAGTCAGGAGATCCTGAAAATACTGTGGATACTGCAGCAAAAGGACCATATCAAAATACGTTAAATTCTTAAGCAAGAGACAAGAATCAAACTTCAAATCACATCACAAGAGAGCTAATGTAACAACTAGGGATATTTAGGCTGTAGAAGGAAAAGACAAAACAGGAGAACAACCAGATGCCTTTAAATACTTGCAAGGCAATCAGAAAATGAACTACCACTGTTTCAGTTGGCCCTAGGAGAAGAACAAGTACCAATGGATGAAAAGTACAGAAAAACAGATTTTGGTTTAACAATAATTTTCCATGTCAGCCTCAAAAGTCAATAACCATTAACAGGGAGAGAAGGAGAAACTTACATAAAATAAGAAAAATGTACCTAAGAGACTTGGGCACACTGAATGAGCCTCTGACAAAAGTTTAGGAGATCGTATGAAGCATGACATTAAACCATGCAGATTAGCAATAAATTACACTCTCATAAGTAGAGTTGATTTCCAATTTTTTTGTAACAAGAAAGAAGACAAAGCATGGATGATTCAGAAAGCCATATTTTATGAAAAATAATCTATGAGTGGTGGTCAAGCTACTGCAAAATTCCAGATAGGAAAAGATGGACTGGTCTAAGTAGTGATGATGGAAACAGAAAGGAGTGAAAGACTTAAAAAATTATTTCCGATAGAGCTCATGCTACTTGATGAGTTGTTGGAGACTCTTGAAATAACAGTATTTAGCAGGATTTACTGTGTTAACCTAACCATTTATCTACTAACAATAAAAACAACAATAGTAGTGAACACACAGTGCTTAGCACACAATGTTCTAAATATTTTACATAGATTAACTGATTTCATTCTCATAACCATAGGAAGCGTACTCTATTATCATGCACACTTTACATATGAGAAATTAAGTCTTACATCAGTAAAGTTAGTTAATAAATATCAAAAAACTAGTAAGAAGTTAGATACCATTTTTGGACCCACATAAGCCCAAAGCTAAAGCTCTTAATTGATACACTAGACAGCTGTAAAGGAACCAACAAAAGCCCAAGTGGGCAGCATGTAGTACTATTAAGAGCCTAATGGAGTGAAGTGCATCAGGAGATAAGAGCACTGTAGGTGAAAGTGAAGATTTGGTAGTATCGGAATCACATGACGGGCTTGTGGGAAAGAAGGAAGGGATGAAAAGGACCAAAGAAACATCTGCATTGAATCCAAATTCACAGAGGTGGGTCCTAGGAATTAACCTCTTTTTTTAAAAAAAAAGAAGAAAAGAAAAACCAAAAAACCTTGGATAATTTTGAGGCGAAACCAGCTTTGGGAACATCTGTAGTAGATCTCTAAGGTCTCTTTCTGGTTTAACATTCCAGTTGACCGTCTAAATGAATTTCCCAGAAATGAAAGGAGGGAGGGAGGGATACTAGCACCAAGAAAACGGCTATGCATTTACAGTACACACCGTTTATGCTCCCATTTTTACTAAACTGTATCTCATAGAAACAGGGATAGAGCAGGCAAACGGAAGGAAGGGTGTGGTGTTCACGGGTGCTGGCTAAAAAGTAGGATTTTCTAGTACCGTTAGCAGAAAGAAACTCTTCCTGACTATAAATATATGTGGTAACCCGACTACAAAATGAGGTGGACTCCTCAGATCCGTCTCAGGATAACGCTGGATGCCAATATAGCCTTCTATGTGCTCACAAGCGTTGCAGGAAATATCTCCGTTGGGGCCTGCCTTCTCCGAGGCCAAAAGAATCTGGCTCTGCAGAAGAGGTGTACGCTCTGCAATTACAGCCTCAAATACCCTACTGCCAGCGATGATCATTTCTGCACATACCTGAGGGTCCTCTAGTGAGATTGATCTCTTCCTCAGTAACCAAGTAATCCACTCTTCCGTTCATATTTTACTCTTGTCTGGCTTCCCAACCTGGGTCAGCGAGGGCTCGCACAGGCGAAGGTGAAAATCACCCCGGCGGCGGCCACAGCATTGCACTTTCGTTTTCAGTAGCCCCCGAACCGGAAGAGGAAGCCAGGAGAGCGGCGAGCGCCAGGAATGCTGGGAGTCGTGGTTCTGGCTGCCGCTCTGAAGCGTTATCTCACCTGGTGGTCAAAGCAAACTGTGAGGTGAGTAAGGAGCGCATTTCTATCCTGATTTACTATTCGGGGCGGAGTGGTGGTGGGGGTGGGGTGGGGGGAGGTGGGGGAGCAGGTAGGGATAGGGAAGGTAAGAGACATAAATGAATTGATATTGTCAACGAAAAATGAAAACTAAGATCTCCTGCCATCTCAGAAAATCTTACCAAATGTAGAAAAAAAATTATATTATTCAGTAAGCCTTGAACCAGACTGGGATGGGTGTCACAGGCAATTGCTAATGCGATTGCAAAGAAAGAAATCTCACCCTTTTTTATAGACAAGCAGATACAATCCATTACGTGCATGTTCTCATGTAAGAGTACTACGTAACCACACCGGTTGCTGTACCTTCTTTGGTAGGTCACGCTTGGGGTAGCCATTTGTGTTTGTTAATTGCCATTATCGAAGGGAAAAAGAAAACTTTTCTATTTCTGTGACAAGAAGGTACTTTTAGCTTGGAGCAACGAGCCTAGGCTAACTTCTGTGGTGCGAGGATATGGGGCACTATCTTCCTGGATATTTAGATTTCAGAGTTGGCTCCCAGGACCTTAAGAAAAACTTTACTGAGTTGTACCTGGTAAGAGGCTTGTTTAGCTTTTAAGACTTATATACATAAAAAGAGACATAGGAAGGATTTATAATTACAAATTAGTTCAAGAAAATTCTCTATGAAAGGGGAGAGGGGTAAAGGTCTCTTCCTTTTGGTAACAGGGAAAACAGGGAAAATTCAATCTTTTTTTTTTTTTTTTTAAACACAGTAAGACTGGTAAACACAGTAGCTTCTGGTTTGATTATTTAATCTGAATTGGAATGCCTTAATTGGAATTGAACTTTTCAATCTTCCATCAATCCCTGTGGTCTGACTCCAGGTGATTTCTCAAACCAGAAGCTACTGTGTTTATCAAACAAAACAAGGAAGAGGCAGATTCAGCAGGAAGGCCTCTTATTTGCCAATCCTGAGAGAAGTTAATGTGGAATAGTGGAAAGAACACAGGAGGTGATGTTAGAAGACCTGATCTCAAGTTTCAGCTCCATCTTCCAGTTGTCTGGCTTTGGTCGGGTAACCTAATATCTCCCAACTGTGTTTCCCCATCTTAAAAAGGGCATGATAATAGATCTTTAAAATGTTTTTGAAATGAGTAAATGAGATGAAAATTTTAAAAATGACTTCTCAACTTCAAACTCAGATTCATGCCATCCTCAACTTCCAGCCCTCCTCAACACGTGTTAGTTGAATGAGTGAATAAAGTGATCATAATGAAAAACAAAGTATGATAAGTGAAAAAAAAAGTAAGTAGGTGATATTGGAATGCCAAGAGAGAAGACATCAGATAGAAATGGGAAAAGAAAATAAAGAAACTTATTAATGAAGAAATTTTGAAGAAAAATAAAAGTTTCTTGTAGACTATGTGGGGGTGGGGGAGTCACTAATCTGTACCTGGGAAGATTGCCCTTTTCACCTGAGCCCTCAGTTTCAAAAGAAACACAAAGAGCAGTAAAAGAAAAAAGGTCACCAAATAAGTTTAGGAAGTGCTGGTAATAAGTGGAGTGACAGATAAAGCATGTAAATTGTCTTTATACCTTAATGTAAGTATAGTTTTTAAGAATGAGGAAACTTTAATATGTAGGAAGGCAGATAACAGAGGAAATAGGAATTTCCACTAAGAGAAAACAATTGAGAAAAGCTATGGAATCAGGGTAGTCACGGTGTTACTGAACACAAGTGCATGTGTCTGATGACGCACAGTGAGGCCAAACAATACCAAAATGTCGGAGCTTGGAACAGAGAATGGTTTATTGCAGGGCCATGCAAGGAGACGGGTGGATCATGCCTTAAAAAACCCAAATTCCTTGAAAGCTTTCAGCAAAGCCCCTTTATAGGAAAGGTGAGGGAGGGGTGTGGTTAGTTGTTGCAAACTTCTTGGTGTCAGATCCTTTGTTCTTGAGGTCAGGTCATGGTCAAGTGATGGTGTTCCTGTAAATCTCCACCAAACAAATGTTATTCTCTGTTCTGACAAGAAAGGGCAAGGTCCCAAGGCATAACTTTCACCTTTCACCCTCCGAGGTCCAGGTCCTGGCTAAGAGGAGGGGGTCCCTGCGGGGGCCAGTTACCCTGCCCAGGAGCATTCATCTAGCACCCAGTCTGGGTCCTCCTGCCAGTACCCAGGCCCAGATAAATAAGCAGATCTCAGCTGGCAGTGCCCTCAGGGCCAGGTCCCCAGTCCCTGCCCAGCCATCATCACTGAGGGAGCCAGATGCTCAGGACCCAATTGGTCCTCAGGCGCCTCAGGCTGCCTAAATGGGGGGTAGGGAGCCAGGTCCAATGGACCGCAACCCATGCAGACTGCCACTGCCATTAGGTTGCAGAGGTGGGGATGGGGGAGAGGTTCATCACCACCTCAAGGCCTGGGACCGGCCAGTGGGTGACCTTGGTGAGGCCTATGGAGCCCTGCAGGACACAGCCCCCTGCCTGTTCCCTGGGCCTCCCAGCTCACCTGCCAGCCTGAGGCCAGGTGAGTTGTAGGGCGCGGGGGAAAAGGCCAAGATCTGCCTCTTACCTCACTCTCTGCCTGGTGACCACCACTCACCCGAGGGTTGGCCTAATGGGCCCCCTAACCACCGTGCTAGTGGTCTTGCAGTAATGGTTGCCTGGTAACTGCCGCCTGCCAATGGCTGCACGCCCTGCTCTATTACAATTCCCCCCTTTTCTTTGATATTCCTCAATCTTGAGGAGAACATGTAGGTATGTTTTGGATAGAGTGGTTAATCATGAACTTGGCAGAGGAACTCAGTTTTAGGGGGACTTGGTTTCAACCTCCAATTCTGTTTCATCCTTCCCCAAGTCTTTCAGGGAATGGGTTGATGACCACTCTAGCTACTTCCTGCTAAAATGGGACACAGTCCTACCTTGATTTGGGGCATGGATACCGAGTTGGAAATAATCCCAAGTTCCAAGTCCTGGATCCAAGTCTTGTATAAGAACGATCTCATTCCCTGAGGAATTCAGGAGAATAAGCCTGAAAACCAGTATGGACCTGGCATGCTGGGGGAGACTTGTTGCCACATAGCCAGACTCACAGAAGTATAATTTACCAAATTGCTTTAAGTCATGAGTAACTTGAGGGGAAGGGCTTCCCTATATCTGGAAAACACAGATCAAAATCAGTAATATTCCAGACAAAACGCATAACCATTATAACCATATATACCAGTTTACTCAGTAACCAATCCTTTTGTTATCTTTTTATGAAGCCATCAGGTCTTCCATTAGGACTTTAAATTTCTTACCCAGTTCAGCAGTATAATCTAAAATTTATTAGAGACCTGCACTTATCAAAAAAGTCTTCCCTATGAATCTTCTTGAAGATGAAGCATTTTTGCAAAGCATCAGCTTAACTATTAAAGACTTAAAAAGGCAAGGTTAAAGATCTGATCACAATGTGTTGACAAAACTGAATCAATTTGCTATGATATAACCAGAGTTATGGCTGATAGATTATACTAGGACATATCTACATTTCAGAAACTTTATATAATTTCTAGAATATCTATAGTAGTAACATTTATCTGTACAGTATAATAAAGGAAGGCTTATCACTCCTTTGACAATGCTTCCCATGTAATTCAATGTACCAAATAATACTAGTTAAATATTCCTCCTTGAGATGCCTTAGGGGCCCCCTAACAAATCCCAAAGTTAGCTGGAGGTCAAAAGAACTTTAATTAAAATTTGATATTTGGGAAGTTTGCCAAAAAGTTTCAAAACACTTGGTCAAATAAGATCATCAGTCACTGTAAGACAATACTTTTTTCTTATCCAAATGAGAAGAGAACTTAAAAGCAAATACAGATCACTTAAAGGAAGGAAGTTCATATAACCTGTTATCAAAAGCAGCATTCTAGGTAAATTTGTTCTCTTAGCAGAGAACCAAATCTAGTCTTGCACCAGCTTACTTTTAATATTGATAACAAAATCCATTTACCTAAATTTAATCTAATCTCAGCCTGACCATGCATAAAAGTCCTTTTTTACTCAAAACATATATCCTACTTTCCTACTGTAAACTGAAATGTTTTTAAAAATTATTTTAGTAGCTTTAATTACATATTTAGATTAGAATCCTCAACTCTTAAGTACCTTAATTTTTAGTGAAAACCAAGAGGCAAGTAATTGTGAACTGTTTGTCATACCAGCATTTTCTGATTGGAAATTTATGCTTTGGTTTTCCTCTCCTAAGAAAGCAAAGGTAGGTAAACTTAGATTTGCCCAGCAACCGATGTTCCAATATTTTATCCTATTTGAAATGACCTAGATGGTCAATGAATTCTTGCCATTTAACTTAGTTCAGTTTCAAGTCTAAAGGAGGTATAGGGTTTTAGGAATTCTATTTTCATCATGATAATTTAAGATGCCTGGTGACTGAGGAGCCTCAATATCAGTCCTATACTATAGTCTATTTCCAGAGTTCTTTAATGTGAGAGAGGCTATTTTAGATAGACTTAAGGTTTCATCATATCAACTTATTTTTCTTGCTGACAAATTTGCAACAGATATAAGGTCTTATTTGATCTCTAAATAACCTAGGTACAACAGAAGTATTATACTTAACAAACCAACAAGCTTAAGGTAGCTTCAGTGCCAGATATCAATTCAGTACTGAACATTTCCCAGGTCATGAGGACCCGAAATTCATTTTGGCCAACTTTCTAAATATTAAGAAGTACTTTATTTGTAAGCACTTACTTTTGAGTCAATTAAATAGAGCTCACTTAGGGGGCTTCCCTGGTGGCACAGTGGTTGAGAGTCTGCCTGCCGATGCAGGGGACATAGGTTCATGCTCCGGTCCGGGAGGATCCCACATGCCGTGGAGCGGCTAGGCCCGTGAGCCATGGCCGCTGAGCCTGCGCATCCGGAGCCTGTGCTCCGCAACGGGAGAGGCCACAACAGTGAAAGGCCTGCGTACAGCAAAAAAATAAAAAATAAAAAATAGAGCTCACTTACAAGTTAACTTAGCTGTATTATAACTGAAAGTGGTCCAGTTCTGGAGAATGCACCTCAAGGGGCTGCATTCAGGAAACAAATTTGAGTTTCCCATAGCCAGCACACTTACACACAAGACAAATGCAAACATACAAGGAACAAAATCTAATTCCTGCAGGACAAAAACAAAAGGGTGAAGTTCAACAATTTCCTCAACTTTTTCAAGCAAAGATCCCTCTTTTTAACAACAAACAACATGCAAATGGAAAGATAGGGAATCATGACTGCATGTGTCACGGCAATTGATCTGGCAAACGCAAAACCAAAAAAGAAAAAAACACCAAAAAACAGTTGGAATAAGTTAAATTTACTTAGTTAACTCCAAGCTTTCTCCTAGAAATATTTTTATTTTCTCAGGGTCAGAATTCTGAAAAAAAAGTATTTCATCAAGCCAGCTTTCTCTAACTACATATGCAAAAAGAACAAGTTTTGGAATTTCAAAAGGGTTTCATCTTAACCAAATTTTCTCCAGAGTCTAAAGAACATAGTGGCCACACAGTGGTAAAAAAATCTTTCTTACACCCTAGGGGTATAAGCTCTATAAGATGGAATAGAGCTCTGATTATCATGGCAGGTGTTATTAAATATCAAACAAACAAATGAAATGCAAAATGGTCTCTCAGGATCACAGTTCCCTAGCACCAAAAAGGAGATTCCCACCCATTGCAAAGGGAAAATCCCAACCAATGTTCCAACACAGGTGAAACCCAATGCAATAGGGAAGGATACCTGGTGTCATCACTTGTGAGCTACATTATTCACCAAAGACGTCTCAACTAGCCAATACAAGTACTGATTCACACACATACAACATAACAAACATGGTCCCACAAACAAAAGCACAAACCAGAGTGGCTCACCCCAAGATGACACACACAAACAACAAATAAGCTACAGTCACACAGACAGAAAATCAGAGGAGGTGTAGTCTAAAATTCCACTTCCACTCACAGATTGAGGCCTACAAACAGTGGCCCAGCTCTCAAAAGTGAACAGACCTAAAGTGGCTCACTTCCTGCAAGGGAAGCAGCCCAAATGGAGTGGAGAGAATTCCCTGCCTGAACAAGGGGGAGCGACTTACCCCAAGTGACACCAAATGTGGACCATAGCTCTGGATGTTTCTCTGCTCCAAACAGCCTTGTGCTGTGGGGCGGCTGGTGCCTGTCTGGGAGAGTCCCTCCCAGTTCCCTGGAGCAAAATGAGCTCCAGCAGCTGCTGGGCACTTGGGAAGGGGCTGCGCCTGGCCGGGGTCAACCTGCCATGAGAATAGACCTCCTGGCTGGCTCACGATAATGAGCATTTGGGGAAAAGAAAATAGAACATAATCTATGAGCGAAAAAGCAGAATGGGTTGGTAGGTGACGACACAAAAAAATAGGCTAGAAACAGATCATGAAAAAAAACCCCACCAGTACAGAGATATACACTTAATTCTATATGTGATAGGCTAAGGAAGTTTCTCTCACATTAAAGAACTCTGGAAATAGACTATAGTATAGGACTGATATTGAGGCTCCTCAGTCACCAGGCATCTTAAATTATCATGATGAAAATAGAATTCCTAAAACCCTATACCTCCTTTAGTCTTTCCTCTTCCTGGGTAACTGGATTTGCCCAATTCAAATAAAAAATATTCAGAATAGGGCTTCCCAGGTGGCGCAGTGGTTGAGAGTCCGCCTGCCGATGCAGGGGACACGGGTTCGTGCCCCAGTCCGGAAAGATCCCACATGCCGCAGAGCAGCTGGGCCCGGGAGCCATGGCCGCTGAGCCTGCGCGTCCGGAGCCTGTGCTCCGCAACGGGAGAGGCCACAACAGGGAGGGGCCTGCACACAAAAAAAAAAAAAAAAAAAAAAAATATTCAGAATAATTCTTTTATTTTCCCCAGCTTCTACTATTTATTTTTAATTGAAATATAATTGACTTACAATATTATATTTGTTTCAGGTGTACAACACAGTGATTTGATATTTTTATATGTTATAAAATGATCACCACAATAAGTACAGTTACTATCTGTCAACATACAAAATTATTACAATATTATTGACTATATTCCCTATACTGTACATCCCCATGACTTATTTATTTTATAACTATAAGTTTGTACCTCTTAATCTCCCTCATCTATTTTACTCACCCCAAGGCCTTCCTCTCTGCAATCACCAGTTTGTTCTCTAAGGCTGTTTATGTTATGTTTGTTCATTTGTTTTGTTCTTTTAGATTTCACATATAAATGAAATCTTATAGTATTTGTTGTTATCTTTCTGATTTATTTCACTTAGCATAATACACTCTAGATTCATCCATATTGTTGAAAATGGCAGGATTTCATTCTTTTTTATGATTAATATTCCATTAAATGCACACATACCCACACATATATCTTACACATCTTTTTATCCTTTCATATATTGATGGATACTTAGGTTGTTTTCATATCTTGGCTATTGTAAATACTGCTGCAATGAACATAGGGGTGCCTATATCTTTTCAAATTAGTGTTTCTGTTTTCTTTGGAAAAATACCCAGAGGTGGAATTTCTGGGTCGTATGGTATTAATTTTTTGAGGGACTTCTATACTGTTTCCCATAGTGGCTGCACCAATTTTGCACCACTGTTGTCCCACCAACAGTGCACAAACCTTCCCTTTTCTCCATGTCCTTGCCAGTGCTTGTTATTCCTTCTTGTTTGTTTTGTTTTGTTTTTTGCTTTTGTTTTTGTTTTTTGATGATAGCCATTCTGACAGGTGTAAGGTCATATCTCATTGTGGTTTTGATTTATATTTTCCTGATGATTAGTGATGTTGCACATCTTTTCATGTGTCTGTTGTCCATGTATATGAATTCTTTGGGAAAATATCTATTCAGGTTCACTGCCATTTTTAATCAATTGTTTGTTTTATTTTTTGATGTTAAATTGTATGAGTTCTTTGTATATTTGGGGTATTAACCCCTCATTGGATATATCATTTCCATATATCTTCTAATAAGCAGGTGGCCTTTTGTTCTGTTGATAGTTTCCTTTTCTGTGCAAAAGATTTTTAGTTTGATTAGGTCCTATGTGTTTATTTTTTCTTTTGTTTCCCTTATCTGAGGAGACATATCAAAAAATGTTGTTAAGACTGATATCAAAGAGCATGCTGCCTATGTTTTCTTCTAGAAGTTTTATGGTTTCAGGTCTTACATAAGTCTTTAATTCATTTTGAGTTCATTTTTGTGTATGGGGTGAGATAGTCCACTTTGATTACATGTGCCGGTCCAGTTTTCCCAACACTGTTTATTGAAGAAGCTGTCTTTTCTCCATTTATATTCTTGCCTCTTTTGTTGTAGATTAATTGCCCATTTAACCATGGATTCATTTCTGAGCTGTCTATTCTGTTCCATTGATCTATGTGTCTGTTTTTGTGCAAGTACCATACTGTTCTGATTACTGTAGCTTTGTAGTATAGTCTGAAGTTAGGGAGCGTGATTTTTCCACCTCTGTTCTTATTTCTGAAGATTTTTTTGGCTATTTGGGGTCTTTTGTGTTTCCACATAAATTTTAGAATTATTTGTTTTAGTTGTGTGAAAAATGCCATTAGTATTTTGATAGGGATTGCACTGAATCTATGGATTGCCTTGGGTAGCATGATCATGTTAACAATATTAGTTCTTCCAATCCAAGAGTATGGTATATATTCCAATTTTTGTATGTCTTCAATTTCTTTCATCAGTGTCTTATAGTTTTCCTGAGTACAGGTCTTTTACCTCGTTTTATAAATTTATTCCTAGGTATTTTATTTTTTATGTGATTATAAATGGGATTTTCTTAATTTCTCTGATAGTTTGTGTTAGTGTATAGAAATGCAACAGATTTCTGTATATCAATTTTGTATCATGCAACTTTACTGAATTCATTGATGAGTTCTAGTAGTTTTTAAAAATTTTTTTGGTGGTATCTCTAGGATTTTCTATATATAGTATCATGACATCTGCAAACAGTGAGTTTTGCTTCTTCCTTTTCAATCTGAATCCTTTTATTTCTTTTTCTTGTGTGGTTTCTGTGGTTAGGACTTCCAATACTATGTTAAATAAAAGTTTCAAGAATGGACATCCTTGTTTTGTTCCTGATCTTAGAGGAAATGCTTTCAGCTTTTGACCACTAAGTATGACATTGACTGTAGGTTTGTCATAAATGGACTTTATATATTGAGATATGTTCCCTCCACACTCAACTTTGTTGAGATTTTTTATCATAAATTGTTGAATTTTGTCAGAAGCCTTTTCTGCATCTTTTGAGATGATCATATGATTTTTATTCTTCAATTTATTAATATGGTGTCTCACATGGAATGATCTGTGGATACTGAACCATCCTTGCATTCCTGGCACAAATCCCCCTGGATCATGGTGTATGATCCTTTAAATGTATTGTTGAATTCACTTTGCTGATATTTTGTTGAGGATTTTTACACGTATATACATCAGTGATACTGGCCTGTAATTTTCTTTTTGGTATGGTGTCTTTGTATGCTTTTGGTATCAGGGTTTTTCTGGCCTCAGAATGAATTTGGAAGTGTTCCTTCCTCTTCAGTTTTTGGAATAGTTTGAGAAGGATAGGTGTTAACTCTTAAGTATTTGGTAGAATTCCCCTGTGAAGCCAGCTGATCCTGGACTTTTGTTTCTTGGGAGGTTTTTAAATTATTTATTCTATTTCATTACTGGTAATTGTTCTGCTCATATTTCGTTATTTCTTCCTGATTCAGTCTTGGGAGATTGCTTCTAGGAATGTATCCGTTTCTTCTGGGTTGTCCATGTTATTGCCATATAATTGTTCATAGTAATCTCTTATGATCTTTTGTGTTTCTGTGATGTCAGTTATAATTTATCACTTTTCATTTCTGACATTATTTATTTGGATCCTCTTTTTTCCTTAATGAATCTGGCTAAAGGTTTATCAATTTTCTGTATCTTCTCAAACAGTCAATTCTTATTTTTATTGATCTCTTCCATTGTTTTCGTTTGTTTTTACAACTCTATGTCATTTATTTCTGTTCTGATTTTTATGATTTCGTTCCTTCTACTAACCTTGGGTGTTGTTTGTTCTTCTCTGTCTAGATCCTTTAGGTGTAAGGTTAGGTTGTCTATTTGAGATTCTTCTTGTGTTGCTACAGACTTCCCTCTTAGAATTACTTTTGCTGTGTTCCATAGATTTTGGATCATTGTGTTTCCATTTTGTCTCCAGGTATTTTCTGATTTCTTCTCTGATTTCTTCAGCACCCATTGGTTTGTTTACTAGCAATATTGTTAGCCTCCATGCAGTTGTGTTTTTGCTTTTTTTTTTTCTTGTAGTTAATTTCTAATCTCTTATAATTGTGGTCAGTAGAGATTATTTCAATCTTAATATACATCAAGATTTCTTTTGTGGCCTAGCATGTGATCTATCCTGGGGACTGTTCCATATGCATTTGAAAAGAATGTATATTTAGCTGCTTTCAGATAGAATTTTCTCCCTGTATATATATCTTAGGTTCATCTGGTCTAATGTGTCATTTAAGGCCAATTTTTTAAACCAATTTTTAAACTGATTTTCTTTCATGATGATCTGTCCATTGATGTAAGTGGGGTATTAAAGTCCCCTACTATTATTGTATTACTGTCAATTTCTCCCTTTATGCCTGTGAATATTTGCTTTTTTTTTTTACTTTTTTTTTTCTTTTCTTTGCAGTACGCGGGCCTCTCACTGTTGTGGCCTCTCCCGTTGCAGAGCACAGGCTCCAGACGCGCAGGCTCAGCAGCCATGGCTCATGGGCCCAGCCGCTCCGCGGCATGTGGGATCTTCCCGGACTGGGGCATGAACCTGTGTTCCCTGCATCAGCAGCCGGACTCTCAACCACTGCACCACCAGGGAAGCCCTGAATATTTGCTTTTTTGTATTTAGGTGGTCATCTGTTAAGTGCATACATATTTAAGATTGTTATATCTTCTTGAATTGATTCCTTGATCACAGGTAATGTCCTTCTTTGCCTCTTGTAACAGTTTTTATTTTAAAGTCTGATTTCACTGACGTAAGTATTGCTACACCAGCTTTCTTTGATTTCCATTTTCATGGAATACCTTTTTCCATCCTGTCACTTTTCAGTCTGTGTGTGTCTAGATCTGAAGTGAATCTCATGTGGGCAGCATATATACGGGTCTTGTTTTCATAGCCATTCAGCCACTCTATGTCTATTGATTGGAGCATCTAGTCAATTTGGATTTAAAGTAATTATTGATAGGTATGTAATTGTTGCCATATTGTAACTGTTTTGGTGGGTTTTTTTAGTTCTTTTTTGTTCTTTCTTTCTTTTGCTCTCTTCCCTTGTGATTTGATTACTTCTTTTATGTTATGTTAGATTCCTTTCTCTTTTTTGTATGTTTATCTATTATAGATTTTTCATTTGTGGTTACCATAAGGTTTATATATAATGACTTATATATAAACCTGATTATATTAAGTTGATGATCTCTTAAGTTTGAATGCATTCTAATAACCCTCCCTACATGGGAAATTTTATTTCCCTACGCCCATGTTTACTCTCTTTGACATCATATTTTACATCTTTTTATTTTCTGTATTTCTTAACTACTTATTGTGGATATAGGGATTTTACTACTTTTATCATTTAATCTTCCTACTAGTGCTATGAACGGCTGTTCTACTATATTTACTGTATGTTTTCTTTACCAATGAGATTTTTCTTTCACAATTTTTTTGAAAGTTTCTTTCTTTAATTTAATCTTTATTTTATATTCAAGTATAGTTGATTTACAATGTTGTGTCAGTTTCAGGTAAAACAAAGTGATTCAGTTATACATATACATATATCCATTCTTTTTCAGATTCTTTTCCCATATAGGTTATTACAAAATATTGAGTAGAGCTCACTGTGCTATCCAGTAGGTGCTTGTTGATTATCCATTTTAAATATAGCAGTATGGGGGGGGCGGTAGAAAGATGGCGGAGGAGTAAGACGCGGAGATCACCTTCCTCCCCACAAATACACCAGAAATACATCTACATCTGGAGCAACTCCTACAGAACACCTACTGAATGCTGGCAGAAGACCTCAGACCTCCCAAAAGGCAAGAAACTCCCCACGTATCTGGGTAGGGCAAAAGAAAAAATTAATTAGAAACAGAGACAATTGAACAGGGACGGCACCTGCACCAGTGGGAGGGAGCTGTGCAGGAGGAAAGGTCTCCACACACTAGGAAGCCCCTTCGCGGGCAGAGATTGCGGGAGGCGGAGCGGGGAGCTTCGGAGCCGCGGAGCAGAGCGCAGCAACAGGGGTGCGGAGGGCAAAGCGGAGAGATTCCCGCACAGAGGATCGGTGCCGACCGGCACTCACCAGCCCGAGAGGCTTGTGTGCTCGCCCGCTGGGGCGGGCGGGGCTGCGAGCCGAGGCTCGGTTTCAGTTTCGGTCGGAGCTCAGGGAGAGGACTGGGGTTGGCGGCTTGAACATAGCCCGAAGGGGTTAGTGCGCCACGGCTAGCCGGGAGGGAGTCCGGGGAAAAGGCTGCACCTGCTGAGGAGGCAAGAGACTTTTTCTTGCCTCTGTGTTTCGTGGTGCGCGAGGAGAGGGGTTTTAAGAGCGCTGCCTAAAGGAACTCCACAAACGGGCGTGAGCTGCGGCTAAAAGCACGGACCTCAGAGACGGGCGCGAACTGCGGCTGAAAGCGCGGACCCCAGAGACGGGCGCAAGCCGCGGGTAAAAGCGCGGACTCCAGAGACGGCCGCGAGCCGCGGCTGAAAGCTTGGACCCCAGAGACGGGCGCGAGCCGCGGCTAAAAGCTCGGAAACCAGAGACGGGCGGGAGACGCTAAGGCTGCTGCTGCCGCCACCAAGGGGCCTGTGTGCGAGCACAGGTCACTACCCCCCCCCCTCTTCCGGGGAGCCTGTGCAGCCCGCCACTGCCAGGTTCCCGGGATCCAGGGACAATTTCTCAGGGAGAACACACGGCGGGCCTCAGGCTG
Organism: Lipotes vexillifer; assembly: GCF_000442215.2. Taxonomy (NCBI): domain Eukaryota; kingdom Metazoa; phylum Chordata; class Mammalia; order Artiodactyla; family Lipotidae; genus Lipotes; species Lipotes vexillifer. The sequence goes on from NW_006797362.1 coordinate 65,657, forward strand.
CTGCAACGTCACGCCGACTTCTGCCGCCGCAGGCCCGCCCCGCACTCCGTGCCCCTCCCTGCCCCCGGCCTGAGTGCGCCAGAGCCCCCGAGTCAGCGGCTCCTTTAACCCCGTCCTGTCTGAGCAAAAAACAGACGCCCTCCAGCGACCTACACGCAGAGGCAGGGCCAAGTCGAAAGCTGAGCCCCTGTGAGCTGTGAGAACAAAGAAGAAAAAGGGAAATCTCTCCCAGCAGCCTCAGAAACAGCGGATTAAAGCTACACAATCAATTTGATGTACCCTGCCTCTGTGGAATACATGAATAGACAGCGAATCATCCCAAATTGAGGAGGCGGACTTCTAGAGCAAGATCTATGATTTTTTCCCCTTTTCCTCTTTTTGTGAATGTGTATGTGTATGCTTCTGTGTGAGATCTTGTCTGTATAGGTTTGCTTCCACCATTTGTCCCAGCGTTCTATCCGACCATTTTTTTTTAAATTTTTTTCTTAATAATTAATTTTAATTTAAAGAACTCTATTATACTTTACCTTCTTTCTATCTTTCCTTCCTTCCTTCCCTTTTTGAGACAACGAATCGTCCCAAATTGAGGAGGTGGACTTGGAGAGCAAGTTTTATGATTTTTTCCACTTTACCTCTTTTTGTGAGGGTATATGTGTATGCTTCTATGTAAGATTTTGTCTCTATAACTTTGCTTCCACCATTTGTCCTAAGGTTCTATCCTTCCCTTTTTTTTTTCCTCTAAATAATTATTTTTTTAATTCAATAACTTTATTATACTTTATTTTATTTTACTGTATCTTCTTTCTTTCTGTATTTTTTCCTTCCTTCCCTCATTCCTTCCTTCCTTCCCTCCTCCCTCCCTCCCTCCTTTCTTTCCTTCTTGCCTTCTTCCTTTCTTTTCTTCTTTCTTTCTTTCTTCCTTCCCTCCTTCCTTCCTTCCCTCCTCTCTTTCTTTCTTTCTTTCTTTCTTTCCTATTTCCTCCTACTTATACTAATTCTCTCTACTTTCTCTCCCTTTTATTCTGAGCCGAGTGGATGAAAGGCTCTTGCTGCTCCAGCCAGGAGTCAGGACTCTGCCTCTGAGGTGGGAGAGCCAACTTCAGAACACTCGTCAAGAAGAGACCTCCCAGCCCCACATAATATCAAACGGCGAAAATCTCCCAGAGATCTCCATCTCAACACCAGCACCCAGCTTCGCTCAACGACCAGCAAGCTACAGTGCTGGACAACCTATGCCAACCATATAGCAAAACAGGAACACAACCCCACCCACTAGCAGAGAGGCTGCCTAAAATCATAATAAGTCCACAGACACCCCAAAACACACCACCAGACGTGGACCTGCCCACTAGAGAGACAAGATCTAGGCTCATTCATACACCACAACACAGGCACTAGTCCCC
>NW_006797362.1:72285-77576 GCF_000442215.2 Lipotes vexillifer
TGTATAACTGATTCACTCTGTTATAAAGCAGAAACTAACACACCATTGTAGAGCAATTATACCCCAATAAAGATGTTAAAAAAAAAAAGAACCTAAAAAAATAAATAAATAAATAAATAAATATAGCAGTATGTATATGTTAATACCAAACTCCTAATTTATCCCTCCCCCCACTTTTCCCCTTTGGTAACCATAAGATTGTTTTCTATATTTGTGAATCTGTTTCTGTTTTGTAAATAAGTTCATTTGTATCATTTTTTAGATTCCACATATAAGTGATATCATATGATATTTGTCTTTCTCTGTCTGGCTTACTTCACTTGGTATGACACTCTCTAGCTCCAACCATGTTGCTACAGATGGCATTATATTATTCTTTTATATATATATATATATATATATATATATATATACACACACACACACACACACACATATACATATATATAGTCATCAGAGAGCATGCCAGAATTCTCTTTTAAGGCCACAGAACATCCCATGGCATGTTTATACCACAATTTTTTTATCCATTCCTCTGCCTATGGACATTTAGGTTACTTCCATGTTATGGCTATTGTAAATATTGCTGCAATGAACACTGTGGGGTGTGGTGCATGTATGTTTTCGAATTATGGTTTTCTCTGGATATATGCCCAGGAGTGGGATTGCTGGATCATATGGTAGTTCTATTTTTAGTTTTCTAAGGAATCTCCATACTGTTCTCCATAATGGTTGTACCAATTTATCAATACATTGCCACAAACAGTGTAGGAGGGTTCCCATTTCTCCACACCCTCTCCAGCATTTATTGTTTGTAGACTTTTTTGACGATGGCCATTCTGACCAGTGTGAGGTGATACCTCATTGTAGTTTTGATTTGCATTTCTCTAATAATTCATGATGTTGAGCATCTTTTCATGTGCTTTTTGGCCATCTGTATGTTTTCGTTGGAGAAATGTCTATTTAGGCCTTCTGCCCATTTTTTGATTGGTTGTTTGTTTTTTTTGATATTGAGCTGCATGAGCTGTTTGTGTATTTTGGAGATTCTCGGTCGAATCATCTGCAAATATTTTCTCCCATTCTGTGGGTTATCTTTTCATTTTGTTTATAGTTTCCTTTGCTGTGCAAAACCTGTGAAGTTTAATTACATCCCATTTGTTTACTTTTGTTTTTATTTTCATTACTGTAGGAGGTGGAGCCAAAAAGATATTTCTAATTTATGTCAAAGAGTGTTCTGCCTATATTTTCCTCTAAGAGTTTTATAGTATCCAGTCTTGCATTAAGTCTTTAATCCATTTTGATTTTTTTTTTGTGCATGGTGTTAGAGAACGTTCTAGGTTCATTCTTTTACATATAGCTGTCCAGTTTTCCCAGCACCACATACTGAAGAGACTGTCTTTCCTCCATTGTATATTCTTGTCTCCTTTGTCATAGACTACTTAACTATCAGTGCGTGGATTGATTTCTGGGCTTTCTATATTGTTCCGTTGATCTATATTTCAGTTTTTGTGCCAGTACCATACTGTTTTGATTACTGTAGCTTTGTAGTATAGTCTGAAGTCAGGGAGCTTCTTTCCTCTAGCTCCATTTTTCTTTTTCCAGATTGCTTTGGCTATTCAGGGTCTTTTCTGTTTCCACACAAATTTAAAAATTTTGTGTTCGAGTTCTGTGAAAAATGCCATTGGAAGTTTAATAGGGATTTTATTGAATAAGTAGATTGCCTTGGGTCGTATAGTCATTTTGACAATACTGATTCTTCCAATCCAAGAACATGGTATATCTTTCCATTTGTTTGTCATCTTCAGTTTCTTTTATAATTGTCTTATAGTTTTCAGAGTACAGGTCTTTTGCTCCCTATGTAGATTTATTCCTAGGTATGTTATTCTTTTTGATGCGATGGTAAATGGGGTTGTTTCCTTAATTTCTCTTTCTGATCTTTCATTGTTAGTGTATAGGAATGCAAGAGATTTCTGTATATTAATTTTGTATCCTGCAACCTTACCACATTCACTGATGAGCACTAGCAGTTTTCTGGTAGCATCTTTAGGATTTTCTATGTAAACTATCATGTTATCTGCAAACAGTGACAGTTTTACTTCTTGCTTTCCAATCTGAATTCGTTTTCTTTTTCTTCTCTGACTGCCATGGCTAGGACTTCCAAAATTATGTTGATTAAAAGTGATGAGATTGGATATCCTTGTCTTATTCCTGATCTTAGGGGAAATGCTTTCAGCTTTCCACTGTTGAGTGTGATGTTAGCTGTTGATTTTCATATATGGCCTTTATTATGTTGAGGTATGTTCTCTCTATGCCCACCTTCCAGAGAGTTTTTAATCATAAATGGACACTGAATTTTATCAAAAGTTTTTTCTACATCTATTGAGATGATCATATGGTTTTTATTCTTCAATTTGTTAATGTGGTGTATCACACTGATTTGCAGATATTGAAAAATTCCCTGCATCCCTGGAATAAATCCTGCTTGACCATGGTGTATGATCCTTTTAATATATTGTTGGAGTCAGTTTCCTAATATTTTGTTGAGGATTTTTGCATCTATATTCACCTAATATCACTAATACAGTGATATTAGCCTGTAATTTTGCTTTTTTGTGGTATCTGGTTTTGATATCAGGGTGATGTTGACCTCATGGAATAAGTTTGGGAGTGTTCCTTCCTCTTCAGTTTTTTGGAAGAGTTGCAGAAGGATAGGTGTTAACCCTTCTCTAAACGTTTGATAGAATTCACCTGTGAAGCCATCTGGTCCTGGACTTTTTTTGTTGTTGTAACTTTTAAAATCACACTTTCAGTTTCAGTACTTGTGATTGGTCTGTTCATAATTTTCTATTTCTTTCTGGTTCAGTCTTGGAAGATTGTCCCTTTCTAAGAATTTGTCCATTTCTCCTAGGTTGTCCATTTTATTGGCTTATAGTTTCTTGTAGTAGTCTCTTATGATCCTTTTTATTTCTGTGGTGTCCATTGTAACTTCTCCTTTTTCATTTCTAATTTTATTGATTTGAGCCCTCTCACTTTTTTTTCTTGATTAGTCTGGCTACATGTTCGTCAAGTTTGTTTATCTTTTCAAAGAACCAGCTTTTACTTTCATTATCTTTGCTATTGTTTTCTTCATCTCTATTTCATTTATTTTTGCTCTGATCTTTATAATTTCTTTCCTTCTACTAACTTTGGTTTTGGTTTTTCTTTTTTCTCTACTTGCTTTAGGTGTAAGGTTAGGTTGTTTGAGGATTTTCTTGTTTCCTGGGGTAAGATTGTATTGCTGTAAACTTCCCTCTTAGAACTGCTTTTGCTGCATGTGATAAGTTTTGGATCATTGTGTTTTCATTGTCACTTGTCTCTAGGTAATTTTTAATTTCCTCTTTGATTTTTTTTTCAGTGATCCATTGGTTGTTGAGTAACATATTGTTTAGCCTCCACGTGTTGTGTGTTTTCCAGTTTTTTTTCCTTGAAGTTGATTTCTAATCTCATACTGTTGTTGTTGGAAAAAAATGCTTGATATTTCAACTTTCTTAAGTTTACCGAGGACTTTGTGTTCCAGCATGTGATCTATCCTGGAGAATGTTCCGTGTGCACTTGAGAAGAATGTGTATTCTGTTGCTTTTGGATGGAATGTTCTATAACTATCAATTAAGTCCATTTGGTCTAATGTGTCACTTAAGGCCTGTGTTTCCTTATTGATTCTCTGTCGGGATTATCTGTCCATTGTTGTAAATTGGGTGTTAAATCCCCACTATTATTGTGTACTGTTGATTTTTCCTTTTATGGCTGTTAGCATTTGCTTTATACGTTCAGGAGCTCCTATGTTGGGTGCATATATATTTACAATTTTTATATCTTCTTCTTGGATTGATCTGTTGATCATTATATGGTATCCTACTTTGTCTTTTGTAACAGTCTTTATTTTAAATCTATTTTGCCTGATATGAGTATTGCTACTCCAGCTTTCTTTTGATTTCCATTTGCTTGGAATACCTTTTTCCATCCCCTCACTTTCAGTCTGTATGTGTCCCTAGAACTGAAGTGTGTGTCTTTGAAACAGCATATATATGGGTCTTCTTTTTGTATACATTCAGCCAGTCTATGTCTTTTGGTTGGAATATTTAATCCATTTACATTTAAGGTTATTATGGATATGTATGTCCTTATTGCCATCTTGTTTTGGATTTGTTTTTGTATATCTTTTTTCTTACCTACCTCCTTTGTTCTCTTTTGTTGTGATTTGATGATTAACTTTAGTGTTGTGTTTGGATTGCTTTTTGTGTGTGTGTGTGTATATCTCTTGTAGATTATATGTTTGCAGTTACCATAAAGTTTAAATATAGCCATATATATATATATATATATACATACAAGGTCATTTTAAGTTACTGGTCTCTTAATTTCAAATGCATTTTCAATATCCTTCATTGGTAGTCTCCTCTTCTCACAATTGCTGGTTTTGATATCATATTTTGTACGTGGATGATTTCCTACCTTTACTGTATGTTTGTCTTTAGTGGTGAGCTTTCCCATTTGTAATTTTCTTGTTTCTAGTTGTGGCCTTTTCTTTTCCATCTGGAGAAGTTCCTTTGGCATTTGTTGTAAAGCTGGTTTGGTTTTCCTGAATTCTCTTAGCTTTTGCTTGTCTGTAAACCTTTTAATTTTTCTGTCAAATCTGAACGTGAGCCTTGCTGGGTAGAGTATTCTTGGTTGTAGGTTTTTCCCTTCATCACTTTAAATATATTTTGCCACTCCTTTCTGGCCTGCAGAGTTTCTGCTGAAAAATCAATTGATAACCTTCTGGGGATTCCCTTGTATGCTATTTGTTGCTTTTCCCTTGTGGCTTTTAATATTTTCTTTTTTTTTTTTTGTCAATTTGATTAATATGTGTCTTGGCATTTTCCTCTTGGGTTTATCCTGTATGGGACTCCCTGTGTTTCCTGGACTTGCATGAGTGTTTTCCTTTCCCGTATTAAGGATATTTTCAGGTATTATCTCTTCAAATATTTTCTCAGGCCCTTTCTCTCTCTCTTCTCCTTTTGGGTCCCCTGTAATGCAAATGTGTTTAATGTTGTTCCAGATATCTCTTAGACTGTCCTCATTTCTTTTCATTTTTCCTTCTTTATTCTGTTCTGTAGCAGTGATTTCCACCAATCTGTTTTCCATCCACTTCTTTGTTCTTCTGATGCACTTATTCTCCTATTGATTCCTTCTAGTTTATTCTTTTTTTTTTTTTGCAGTACGCGGGCCTCTCACTGTTGTGGCCTCTCCCATTGCGGAGCACAGGCTCCAGA
>NW_006797362.1:77647-83749 GCF_000442215.2 Lipotes vexillifer
GCGGAGCACAGGCTCCGGACGCGCAGACCCAGCGGCCACGGCTCACGGGCCCAGCCGCTCCACAGCATTGGGATCTTCCCGGACCGGGGCACGAACCCGCGTCCCCTGCAACGGCAGGCAGACTCTCAACCACTGTGCCACCAGGGAAGCCCTAGTTTATTCTTAATTTCAGCTATTGTATTGTTCATCAATGTTTCTTTGTTCTTTAAAGCTTCTAGCTCTTTATTCAACATTTCTTGTATCATCTTGGCCCGTGCCTCCATTTCTTTTCTGAGATCTGGATCATCCTTACTATCATTATTGTGCACTCTTTTTCAGGCAGATTACCTATCTCTACTTCACTTAGTTGTTCTTCTGGGGTTTAATCTTGTTCCTTTATCTGGAACATATTTCTCTGTCATCTCATATTGTCTCATTTTCTGTGTTTGTGGTCTCCATTCCTCAGGCTGCAAGTTTGTAATTCTTGGTTCTGGTGTCTGCCTCCTGGTGGGTGAACTTGGTCCAGGGGCTTGTGCAGGCTTCTTGGTGGGAGGGACTGGTGCCTGCCCACTGGTGTGTGGAGCTGGGTTTTTCCCTCTGGTGGGCAGGGCCATGTCAAGGGGGTGTGTTTATAGGTGGCTGTTGGATCAGGATGACTTTAGGCAGCCTGTCTGCTGATGGGTGGGGCTGTGTTCCCACCCTGGTGGTTGTTTGCCCTGAGGCATCCCAGCAGTGGATCCTGCAGGCTGTTGGGTGGGGCCACGTATCAGTGCCAAAATGGTGAGTTCCGAAAGAGCTCACACCAATGAGTATTCCCTGGGGTGTCTGTCACCAGTGCCCTTGCCCCCACAGTGAGCCACAACCGACCCCTGACTCCCCAGGATACCCTCCATGACCTGCAGGTAGGTCTGGCCCAGGATCTTACAAAGTCACTGCTTTGCCCTGTCTCCCATTGCATGTGAAACCTTGTGTGCATCCTCCAAGAGTGGAGTCTGTTTCCCCCAATCCTGTGGATCTCCTGCACTGAAGCCCCAGTGGCCTTCAATGCCAAATGCTCTGGGGGCTCATCCTCCTTATTTCAGACCCCAAGGCTGGGGAGCCTGACATGCGGCACAGAACTTTTACTTCTGTGGGAGAAACTCTGCAATATAATTATCTTCCAGGGGCTTCCCTGGTGGTTGAGAATCTGCCTGCTAATGCAGGGGACATGGGTTCGAGCCCCGGTCTGGAAAGATCCCACATGCCGTGGAGCAACTAGGCCTGTGGGCCACAACTACTGAGCCTGCACGTCTGGAGCCTGTGCTCCTCAACAAGAGAGGCCGCGACAGTGAGAGCCCCGCGCACCGCGATGAAGAGTGGCCCCCGCTTGCCACAACTAGAGAAAGCCCACGCACAGAAATGAAGACCCAACACAGCCAAAAATAAATGTAAAAAAAAATTATCTTCCAGTTTGTGAGTTGCCCACCCGGCAGCATGAGATTTGATTATATCGCGAAAGTGCCCTGCCTATCATCTCATTGTGGCTGCTTCTTTGTCTTTGGGTATAGGATATCTTTTTTGGTATGTTCGAGTCTTTTTTGTCTATGGTTGTTTAGCAGTTAGTTGAGATTTTGGTGTTTTTGTGAAAGGAGGTGAGCTCATGTCCTTCTACTCTGCCATCTGGTCTCTTGTCTCTTTATAGACTGTTCTCAATGGATTTCCCTTCTTTGCTGAGCTTCAAAGCTTCCAAGATCTTGGCAGCTAGGAAGTGAAAGGCAGCAGGAGGGAGCACAGGGCAGGAATGGCACCTAGGTGTGTGCCCACAGGGGTGGCTGTCCAAGGGACCCAGAAGCAGAGGGCAAAATGTCCCTCAACTGGATGGAGTGGAGCAGGGACATTCTTTCATAAATTTCATACTTCTAGAAAAAGTTTTTTCCACTTAGAGTAGTTCCTTTAACATTTCTTGTAAAGCCAGTTTAGGGTGCTGAACTCTTTCTTTTAGCATTTCCTTGTCTGTAGAACTCTTTATCTCTCCTTCAAGTCTGAATGATAGCCTTGCTGGGTAGTGTATTCTTGGTTGTAGGTATCTTCCTTTCATTGCTTTAAATATATCATGCCTGCACAGTTTCTGCTGAGAAGTCAGCTGACAGTCTTATGGCAGTTCCCTTGTACATAACTAGTTGCTTTTCCCTTGCTGATTTTTTAAAAATAAATTTATTTATTTTTTATTTATTTTTGGCTGCATTGGATCTTCATTGCTGCACGCAGGCTTTCTCTAGTTGCAGCTAGCGGGGACTACTCTTTGTTGCAGTGCGTGGGCTTCTCGTTGCAGTGGCTTCTCTTGTTGCAGAGCATGGGCTCTAGGCACACGGGCTTCAGTAGTTGTGGCATGTGGGCTCAGTAGTTGTGGCTTGCAGGCTCCAGAGTGCAGACTCAGTAGTTGTGGCACATGGGCTCAGTTGCTCCACAGAACGTGGGATCTTCCCAGACCAGGGATTGAACCCATGTCCCCTGAATTGGCAGGCGGATTCTTAACCACTGTGCCACCAGGGAAGTCCCTCCCTTGCTGCTTTTAATATCCTCTCTTTATCTTTGCCATTTTAATTACAGTGTGTCTTGTTGTAGACCTTTTTGAGTTGATCTTGTTTGGGACTCTCTGTGCTTCCTGGACCTGGATGTCTGTTCCCTTTTCCAGGTCAGGGAAAAATTCATCTATTATTTCTTAAAATAAGTTCTCTACCACTTTCTCTCTCTTCTCCTTCTGGGACGCCTATAATGCAAATGTTAGTATATTTGATGTTGTCTCAGAGGTCTCTTTAAACTGTCCTCAGTTTTTTAAATTCTTTTTTCTTTTTTCTGTTCAGCTTGTATGATTTCCACTACTCTGTCTTCCAGTTCACTGATCCACTCCTCTGTGTCATCTAATCTACTAATGATTCCTTCTAGTGTATTTTTTATTTCAGTTATTTTATTCTTCAGATGTTCGGTTCTTCTTTATATACTGTAACTCTTAGTTAAACTTCCATTGTGTACATCCATTCTTCTCCCAAGTTATCTCCATTTTGCTTAGTTCTTCTTCTTGGGTGTTATCTTGTTCCTTTGTTTTGAACATATTCCTTTGTTGCCTCATTTTGCCTAATTCTGTGTTTATTTCTATGTCTTACGTAGTAAGGTTACACTTCCTTATCTTGGAGAAATGGTCTTATGTAGGCGATGTCCTATGTGTCCCAGAAGCACACTCTGGTCACCAGAGCTTTATGATCTACGGATATCCCTATATGGGCTGAGTGGGCCCTCCTTTTGTGTTGGAGCCAACTATACTGTGGGCATGCTGGTAGGTGGGGCTGGCCCCTGGTCCAGTTGGCTGGCAGGCCCTGCCTTGCATGGAGGCTGCTGGCCCTTGGTGGGTGTGTCTAGGTCCTGATATAGCTGCCTGCATGGCCTGGGGGGTCCTGAGGCTAATGCCACCTGCTGGTGAGTAGGGTGAGTCCTGGTGTGGCTGGCTGCAGGGCCCAGGGGTTCTGGGGCTGGTGCTGACCCTCTCTTGGGTGGGTTACGTCCCAGGGCAGCTGGCTGCAGAGCCTGTGGGTCCTGACACTGGTGCTAGCCTGCTGAATAATCATTTTTAATTCTATTCTGTCCCTCATACCCCACATACAACCCATTAGAAAGTCCAGTTGTCTCTACATACAGGAAAATACACCCTGTATTGGACAATCTCTGCTACTATCATCCTATTCCTAACCACCAGTATTTATTGCCTAGACTTCTGCTATTCTTCCTAACACTTTTCCCTGCTGCCACTCTCCACACTCAATCTATTCTTCCCATAGCAGTTGGCTCAGTCTTACAAAAATGTAAATCAGATGATATCATGCCTCTGCTTGAAATCCTTCAATTGATTCCATCTGACTTAGAATAAAAGTCAAGATTTTTAATATTGCCTATAAGATCCCACATGATCTGGCCTCTGTCTAGCTCTCTAATTCATCTACTACTACAACCCCCACCCCCCACTCACTACTTTCCATCTTCCCAGGCTTTTATCTATTCCTCAATTCCTCTACGTCTTTCCTTTAGATCTTTGCATTTGGTGTGCTATCTGCCCCCACTCCTTCTTGTTCAGTGCTTTATCTCTAGAATAGATAGCAGCACATGGTAGGCCTTCAGTGAATGAATGTATTTCAGTGATGGCAAAACTAAAACTCAATCACTTGGTGAAGGTGTTACTGCAGTTGCCTTTTGCTGTTTCATCATCTGCTGCTCCCTCTAGTGTCTTGGCTTTCCTGCCTGTATTACTTAGTTCTAGCTGTTCCCATTGACATTGCTGATACCCTAAAAATGATACCCTTAAAATCCAGAATGTTTGCCTCCAAAAGCCAGCCTTGTTTTTTTCAGGTTGTCAAAAGAAAATTTTGTACTATTGCTAACACCTGGTTAAGGTATATATTCTGCATCTTCATTTTGCTTTTGTATAAACTGGCAACAGTCTCTTTAAAATTAGAACTTGTTGCTTCTGGTCTCTGCTGACCTTCCTGCTTTCCTGGTAATTGGCCCTATCAGATGCTACTGTTGGGAATGAAACCTTGTTATTCCAGTATTAGACCCAGATATATTATCAGTTGCTTTTTTTTTTTTTTTTTTTTTTTCCATCTTATGACAAATTCCCAGGGCAGATACCAACTTACACCATAATTTCCACAGTATTGTTCAGTTTGGGACCTTGGAAGCCTGAACTTTCTTAGTTGCCATACGCGGGCCACTCACTGTCGTGGCCTCTCCCGTCGCGGAGCACAGGCTCCAGACGCGCAGGCTCAGCAGCCATGGCTCACGGGCCCAGCTGCTCCATGGCATGTGGGATCTTCCCGGACCGGGGCATGAACCCATGTCCCCTGCATCTGCAGGCGGACTCTCAACCACTGCGCCACCAGGGAAGCCCTATCACTTGCTTTTTAAATGTGCTGTTTTTTCCTTTTGGAGAGAGTTGGCCTGCCTGGCATCTTCAGTTATCATTCACAGACTTCCTTTGTAACAACTGATATGGACATGATATTTTTATGACCTTATAAAATTAATTTTTGATATTTTTAATTAAAAGAACCCAATTAGCTGTCTATGTAAATATTCTGTGTTTCCCTCGTATATAATCTTTCATAACTTCTCTCAATTGGTCCACTTTTCTTTTGTTAGTCATCTATCTGGTCTCCTTGTTAAGAAGGTAATAAAGATGCAGGAAGGGCAGAGCAGTGGGTGCCATGAGTGGCTGAGGAGCTGTAAGCATACCTTGGAGCATTGGGCGGTCCCCCTCCCAAAGCTTCTGGAGTAAAGGCCCTGGGTGCCCCTTGGCATGCCCCATCTTGCAGAGGGGTGCACAGACCATGGCCCTCCAGAGAAGTTGGGTGGCCCTGGGGATGAGTGGCTGCGTTTATGCAGCTGTTGTAAGCAAGATGTGGCAGCACGTGACCCTGGAACACAAACCCTGATGCCGGTTCCACATCACCTATGTGCACTTTTCTCTGACACTTGGCCCCCAGCAGATGCATCAAAGGATGAATGAAATGAACCAGAGCCCAGTGGGGATGGAGCAGTTTGAAAACAAAACAAAAAAAAAGAAGTTAATAAAGTTTGACATGTGCTTGAGATAAATTTGTCTAAGAAATTTTAAACAAGTCTCATAGTCCCCTCATATAAGACACTCAGAAAAAAATATCTATTCCTATTAATTTATTCTCTATTTAGGTGAAACGTATCTCTATACACCTAGCAATTTAAGGACCAATCCTGTGAGATAGCCCCGACTGCTCTCTAACTTCCTTCCTCCCTTCTTTCTTCCATCAATCAATCAGTCAATCCTTGTGCCTTAAGTATCAAAAATATTTCTTCCTCTCCATTCTTTAACTGATTTCTTTAGTTAATATCCTTGAAGTCTTATCTACAATGTTTTAGGAACCTATTAAATAGTCTCTTTGACTGTAGTCTTATACACCTAAATTCATCCTCCATATGTTTCCAGGTTATCTTTCTAGAATCTAAATTTTATCCTATGAGTGTCTTGCTTAAAATCCATCAATGTTTTATCTTAGCCTTCAGGTAAAAGCCAAATTCCTTAGAAGGGCACATAGTGCTTCATGATTTGGCTTTCCC
>NW_006797362.1:83759-188479 GCF_000442215.2 Lipotes vexillifer
TATTTCTTACATTTTCTTGCTCTAATAGTGTAGTTTGGATTATATTATTTCCCCACTTAAAACCCTTCAATAGCTTTCCATCTCACAAGAAAAGCCAAAGTCTTAATTTTGCCCATAGGGCCTACATGATATGGCCTCTTTTTAGCTCTTTAACTTTTATACTACCACTGTGTTTCCTTCCCCCTATTAACCACCTTCCCACCCCTGCCAACTTTGCAACCACACTGGCCTTCTTTCTACATGTTCTTGCTTTCAGTCATAGCACTTGCTGGGTCATCTGCTTCCAGAGGAAGCAATAACTTCCTTTTACATTCCTACTTCAGAAGCAGGATGTGTGTGGCTTCTCAGATTGTTTGGTTGGTGATCCCTTCTCTGATTCACCAGGACCTCCTTTTGGACTTTCACTTCTGCACAGTTGTATAAGGTCTAAATCCTTTATATGAATCCCTTATCCTAAAACATTGATAGTGATTCTACAACCCTGACTGAGTCCTGAATGAAAAGGTTATTGGTACCAAAAGTGTTTCTAGAGGAACAGAACCTAAAGTAGGAATGTGAAATTGGTTCTCCATAGCATTCAGTGACAGAACAGTTACATAAATTATTACCAGTGGTTACTGCAGTCAAATATCTGTTGCCATTGAACATTTTAGTCAAAATAAAGCAATTAAGGAATGTGGGGTTAGTTAGTTGCTTTATGTGTACTAGCGAACCTGGAGAAAGAAAATGATGAGATCGGAGTTTTAAATGTTTATCTTAAGTTCATGGTACAAATAGAAGTATGTCTATGTATCTATATCAATATCTATATGTACATCTCTATTTCTGTTGACAAAAAGGTGGAATTCTAAGTGTATATAGTAGTTTATAACTTTATTGTTTGTATGCTTGGTTTTGGTCAGATAATAATACAACACAAGAACATTTATTCAGTCTTAAATAGATTTTCTATGAACAGTTAAAAATGAAAAAATATAGAAAAAATCATATGAAAAGATGCCCAGACTCACCAATTAAAATAATGAGACATCAACTTTTGACTGTGAGTTTGGCAGAAATTCAAACAATTTTCTAATTATTTCTTAGTACAGTGAAACTCAGAACAATGAAAACCTATTTCTAAAATCCATTAAAATAATTACAGAATGTCTGGTATTGATTAGGGTAAAGATAGCTAAAAAACAGGTAGTAATCATTTCTGGAGTAGGGGCTTTTGATTCAGTCCTAGCCAGTCATCACTGAAATTGGTACTTCTGAGTAGGGCAACTAAGTGTATATGCTGAAATATTGTGAAATAATTTACAGACAGCATAACAAGTTTATAGTAGGAGTGAAACAGTTTATAGTAGATATGAAACAGAATTCAGAAGGAATAAAATAAAAGTGAAAGTTCCCTTTTCTCCCAGCTTTATCAGTTCCACTCCCCAAGGGTAACCATTGTTTAACTTTTTATTAGTATCTAGAAATTCTCAGTATGTATAAATACCTTTCAAGGTCTAGTCATGAAAATAGAAACCATACTAGTATTTCAAACTACGTAGATTTACTTAATATAGGGAATTACCCACCCTGGACTCACAGCAGCTAACTAGCTGTGGTATTTTTGAGGTGGGACAGCATTGCTCGTGATAGGATGACCAAAACAAGGTGGAGGTTACAGCCAGAGTTGTGTTTTGCTGCTACAGAAATGCTGACAGAAAGTACAAACAGGAAGAAAATGCCTTTCCCAATTTGGAAACTCCTGCTAGTGTCTCTGGTTTGCAGAACCTAGACAGAAGGCAGCCGTCAAGGGAATCTGGAAAATTAGTATGCTGAGTCACAGCCCCAGCATTAAAGAGTAGTAGAGAAAGGTAGGCCTGCTGCTGTGATACAAGTGTATAACTAGCAAAACATACATAAACACAACACATACACACACCCAAACACACTTACGTTTCTATGTGTCACATCAGAAATGGTAGGGGACCCAAATCATACCATCACATCTCTCTCTCTGGATTCTTTCAAGTGGAGGAAATATGAAATGATCACCAGGTGAATCACAAATTGGATTTATTAATTTGAGCAAGTACTCCAAACCCTAAACATCAGTGCTTCTCATAAAACTGTGTCAGAAAATATGGCTTATATGTGAGGCTGAAGATAAGCTTAGTATCTCTCACCCAGAATATAAACTTTAGTACCCTTCAGGTTCTCTTGGAGAGGTATGACCAACCCTGTTTTTGCCTGGATGGGGACCACAACTTTCTGCTGGGAGGATGGCCAAAGATGGATTAGACAATAGCCAGGGAGCCTTGGCTTTCATTGCATTGGCCCATAAAGTTGGTAACAGGAAGGTCAAACCCTGACCCATCAGATTAACTATGATGTTAATTAAGCAGTTGAAGATAGGTTTGAGAGATTTGGAGTTTCCTGTGGATCAAGATGGATATATGGTAGGAAGTATAGGAATATTATTTCCCCCACTGTAATTATCTGTAACTTGATTTGTTTATTTAATAATGTATTTAGTCTGTCTACTTTCATCTGTAGTGGTATAGCTCATATATAGATGTTTCATGAGATTTTTAACTTCTATTGACAGGTATTTTTATTTGTGTTAAATTTTATTCCTACAACAGTTTTAAGTGAAAATTCAGAATCAGTGTATGTCTCGGGAGAGTAAAATTTCTAGAGGTGGACCTTCTGGGTCAAAGGGTAACTACATATTAATTTGTGATAAATATCACCAAATTTTACTTCAAAGAGCTTGCACCAATCATCCTTATACCAACATTATATGAGAAGTCTTTTTTCCCTAATAGAATTAGCATCACACCTTTACATCCTTGCCAAAATGATAGGTGGAAGATAATAATATTATTTTAGCTTGAATTTTTCACTTATAAATGCTGTTGAGATTATTTTAAAATTATTTATTGGCTCCTTTTATTTGTTATCATTTTTTGTTTTTCTGAAGAGTCTTGCTCTTTTCCCATTTTTTCTGTTGGGTTGGTTTTTTGTTTTTGTTTTTTTCTATATAGGCTTGAATTAGCTATTACAGACAGATTGCAGAAGACTACACAGAACTTCCATATACCTTTTACCCATGTCTCCAGTTTCTTATAATTTACTTCTTTACTGTATATCCTCTCTCTCTTGCTCTTGCTCTTACTTTCTTGTCTCATATATATATAACGTATACATAGGTTAATAGAAAGAAGATAATAGGATGAAAGAAAGGAAGGGAAGGAGAAATGGAGGGAGGGAAGATAAAGATATATACAAGAAAAGGTATTCTTGTACATAAGTACAGTATAGTTATCAAAATCAGCACTTTTTTTTTTTTTTTTTTTTTTTTTGCGGTACGCGGGCCTCTCACTGTTGTGGCCTCTCCCGTTGCGGAGCACAGGCTCCAGACGCGCAGGCTCAGCAGCCATGGCTCACGGGCCTAGCCGCTCCGCGGCATGTGGGATCCTCCCAGACCAGGGCATGAACCCGCATCCCCTGCATCGGCAGGCGGACTCCCAATCACTGCGCCACCAGGGAAGCCCCAGCACTTTTAATATCGATACAATACTATTATCTAATTCATGGACCACATTCATCAACTGTTCCTTAATTGTCCTTTACATCTTTTTTCCCTGTCCTAACATATTCCATTCAGTTGCCACGTCTCTTTAATCTACAGCCTGGACCAGCTCCTTAGTCTTTCATTGTCTTTCATGACAAGAATATACTACAGTTATTTTGTAGAGAATCCATCAACTTTCGTTTAGGTGCTACTTTATTTTTGGAATCAGTACCACAAAAGTGATCAATGTTATGTCCATCTTAGCACATATTATCAGTAGGTAAAGATGTCGGTCAGTCCTATTATTGGTTATGTTAACTTTGAACACTTACAGTGTTGTCTAATAGATGGCTCTACTGAAAAGTGACCATGTTTCTCTTTATAATTAATGTGAAATTTATGGAGAATTACTTTAAGACTATGTTATTATTCTTTTCCTCATCAATTTTTCACCCACTAATTTTAGGATTTATTGATAATCCTCCACTGAAAGAGTTGTTACAATGAAGACTGTCAAATTATGATTTTCTACCCATCATTCTATCCACATGTATTATTTGGCATTCTAGTGTAAGACTTTACTTCGTTTATTGTGTCAGTATGGACTCATTGGCTTCTATATAATTAAAGGCTTATAGTCCATTACTCTAATTCACTTACTTTAATGCTAAATTGCCTTGGATTTGAGCCATGGGAGCATCTTTAAGCTGGTATGTGTCATTTCAACATATCTCCATCATTATTTGAGCATTTCATTACTCTTTGGCACAAAATATTTCAGGCTTATCTTGTATTTTACCTGCTTGAGTCCTATAATTAGCAGTTTCTTCAAGGATACCTGGTTTCTTTGAGCACACTGTACTTTTTATAACACAAGATCTGGAGATGAAGTGTGTTTACTGCTACTGGGGTATAATTGCCTCCAGTCCCTCTCAGAAGGCTGACCCAGATAATACATTTATCTATATCTTTACCTGGAGGGAGACAGTTCTCCATGCATCTCTTACATTTCTGTACATCTTGCATGCAGAAGCACTGACAGGTACTATTCTAGACTATGCTCAAGGATGTTTGAGTAGTGCACTGACTTGGAAGATAAAATGTCACACTCCAGAACAGAAGACAGGTTTGTTTACTGTCCAATATAATAAAGACAGTGTCTTCCTTTGGGGCAGAAATTGGGCAGGTTTGCTACCCTACCACGAAAGATTTGGTTTCCCAAAGCATAGAGTTCCTCAGTTATGATGTAAAATTACTATATGTGCAGTATCCCCAGGACCCCTCTGCCTTACCCCACTGAGATTTTACAGTAAGTTAAATTGACAAGAACTTGAAACTCATGCTCCTTGCTGTACTATAAGTAATAAATTCCTTTTTCTGAACCAGGCATCATATTATCTTCTGCCAGCATCCTTGAAACTGTGACAGGCTAACTTGTTAAGTTGCAGGTAGGGTAAAATCTTAGACCTATCACATTTCTGGACAGTTTTTGGTGACAAAGATGGTGTGCTGACAGGGACATAGTTTTCTGGAATAAAAGAACAAAGGCCCCCACAGGCCAGCTTACAGGATACTAGAAGACTCACCTGGGTCCATTACTGAATGCTCTTGCCCAAGTAGTAGACAAGAAGGGACTAAGGGTTCCCCTCTGTCCTACCTTTAAAGCGTGTTTAGAGGCTGAGTAGCAAAAGTTAGGATTCAAACAAGTCAATCACATGCTACTTTAATTGTAGCTCATTCTCCTCCAAAGTAGGATGTGGAAGGATGTTATTATGATAATGGAGGCAGAAAGACCTGTAGCCCCAGCCAAAATGCAGTGTAGCTGTAGCTGCTGAGTCAAAGCATTCTAAGAGTAGAAATAAATGATGCCCACAGTGAAGATTTAGACATTAGATGGGCCAAAAACATTAGAAGTTAATTTGGTTGAGCCGTAAGCAGAGTGGGCCTAGATTTAGTGCCTCTGTTCTCTGGTGTCCAAAGATTTCACTGTATAGATGATACCTTGTTAGTTGGCATATCAGAAGCCACAGTCTCATGGCTCCGACTGACATTAGCACATTTCCACTAGCAGGGTTGTCTGATTAACCCTGACAAAATCCAGAGGGCTTCTCAACAAGCAAAACTGTTTAGGATTCTGTGAGGATTCACAAAGCTCAATCTTTCTGTCAAACAAGGAAAAACTGCTGCCTCCTTGACCCCCAAACACACAAGAAAGAGGTTTAGCACCATACTGAACTCTTTGAATATTGGAGAGAGTTATGTGCTTCTTTGAGGAACCTTATTTGTTCTTTATATTGGATAATCTGAAATCAGCATCCTTTGAGTGAGACTTGCTATGGCCTGAATGTTTGTGTTCCCCTAAAATTCATATGTTGAAATCCTAATGCCCAAAGATGATGGTTTTAGGAGGTGGGGCCTTTAAAAGATGCTTTTAGGGATAGAGCCCTCATTATTGGGATTAGTGCCTTATAAAAGAGGCTCCAGAGATATTCCTAGCTCCCTCTACCATGTGATGACACAGTGAGAAGGCACTGGCTATGAACCAGGAAGCAGGCTCTCAGCAGACACTGAATCTGCTGGAGACTTGATCTTAGATTTCCCAGCCTTCAGAACTGTGAGAAGTAAATCTGTTTTTATAAGTTACCCAGTCTATGGTATTTTGTTATAGCAGCCCAAATGGACTAAGACAAGACCCAAACCAAAAGGCTGTCTTGGAAACTTTTCAGCAAGCTGTTCCACACTCTCTACCTTTGGGCTCACACAGCCATGAGCCTTTTGAGTTACCAGTCTCTGTGACGGATGATACTGGAGCCTCCTGCAAAGGGAGGCAGCTTCTACTCAGAGGCCCTACCCCTTGAGGCTTCAGATTCATCATCTCCCCAACATGACTACAGGTATACTCCTTTTGAAAAGCAGGTATTAGTTTGCTGCTGACTCTTGGCTAAACTAAACAGTTGACCCGTGAAGATGTGACTCTCCAGAATGATTTTCCCTTTTGAGGATGGGAAAACTTGGACATAGCAAATAATAAGAGGGAATGGCCCAATAAGCCTCACCCTCACTTGTCAAACGTACATGGTATATTCAAGAATACCACCAGCCTTGTTCCTGATTTTAGAGGGAATGATTTCAGCTTTTCACCATTGAGGATGATGTTAGCTGTAAGTTTGTCATATATGGCCTGTATTATGTTGAGGTATGTTCCCTCTATTCCCACTTTCTGAAGAGATTTTTATCATAAATGAATTTTATCATTTTTATCATAAATGAATTTTATCAAAAGCTTTTTCTACATCTTTTGAGATGATTATATGATCTCTATTCTTCAATTTGTTAATGTGGTGTATCACATTGACTGATAATCAGGTATTCAAAAATCCTTGCATCCCTGTGACAAATCCTGCTTGATCATGGTGTATGATCCTTTTAATGTATTTGTTGGAGTCACCTTGCTAATATTTTGTTAAGGATTTTTGCATCTATATTCATCAGTGATATTGGCCTGTAATTTTGTTTTGTGGTATGTTTGGTTTTGGTATCAGAGTGATATTGGCCTCATGGAATGAGTTAGGGAGTGTTCCTTCCTCTGCAATTTTTTTGGAATCAGAAGAATAGAGGTTAACTCTTCTCTAAATACTTGATAGAATTCACCTGTGAAGCCAGCTGGTCCTAGACTTTTGTTTGTTGGGAATTTTTTAGGTACTGATTCAATTTCAGTACTGGTAAGTTGTCTGTTCATATTTTCTGTTTCTTCTTGGTTCAGTCTTGGTAGATTGTGCCTTCCTAAGACACTGTCCATTTCTTCTACATTGCTTATTTTACTGGTGTATAGTTGTTTGCAGTAGTCTCTTATGGTCCTTTTAATTTCTGTGGTGTTGGTTATAACTTCCCCTTTTAATTTCTAATTTTATTGATTTGGGCCCACTCCCTTTTTTCTTGATGAGTTTGGCTAAAGGTTTATCAATTTTCTTTATCCTTTCAAAGAACCACACTTAAGTTAACTTGAGCTTTTCTATTGTATTTTTAGTCACTATTTCATTTATTTTTGCTCTGACTTTTATGATTTCTTTCTTTCTACTACCCTTAGGTTTTGTTTGTTCTTATTTCTCTGGTTCCATTAGGTATAAGGTTAGCTTGTTTATTTGAGATTTTTCTTGTTTCCTAAAGTAAGCTTGTATTGCTATATGCTTCCCTCTTAGAAGTGCTTTTCCTGGGTCCCATAAGTTTTGGATCATCGCATTTTCATTTTCATTTTTCTCTTAGTATTTTTTTATTTCCTCTTTGAAATCTTCAGTGATTCACTGGTTATTTAGTAGCATACTGTTTAGCCTCCACATGTTTCTGTTTTTTGCAGTTTTTTGCCTGTAGTTGATTTCTAGTCTCATAGCATTGTGGTCAGAAAATATGCTTGATATGATTTCAATTTTCTTAAATTTACTGAGGCTTGTTTTGTGGCCTAGCATGTGATCTATCCTGGAGAATGTTCCATGTGCACTTGAAAAGAATGTGTATTCTTAAAAAAAAAAAAAAAAGAATGTGTATTCTGCTACTTTCAGATAGAATGCTGTATTTATATGGGTGGGTGGTGAGAGAATGCCCACTCTCACCACTTTTATTCAACACATTTTGGAGGTCCTAGCCGTGGCAATCAGAGAACAAAAAGAAATAAAAGAAGTCCAAATTGTAAAAGAAGAAATAAAACTGTCACTGTTTGCAAATGATATATGATACTATACCTGTAAAACCCTAAACACATCACTAGAAAACAACAAAATTAATATACAGAAATATACAGAATATATACAAAATATACAGAATTTCTGTATAATATACAGAAATGCATTCCTTATCAAATTGTCAATGGCATTTTTCACAGAACTACAACTAATAATTTTGAAAACTGTATGGAAACACAAAAGACCCTGAATACCCAAACCAATCTTGAGAAAGAACAGGGGTGGAGGAATCATGCTCCTTGACTGCAGACTGTACTACAAAGCTACAGTAATCAGAACACTATGGTACTGGCACAAAAACAGACATGTAGATCAATGTAGAACAAGAGAGAAAGCCCATGCACTTATGGTCAATTAATCTATGACCAAGAAGGCAAGAATATGCAATGGAGAAAAGACAGTATCTTCAATAAGTGGTGCTGGGAAAACTGGACAGCTACATGTAAAAGAATGAAATTAGAACATTCTCTAACACCATATACAAAAATAAACTCAAAATGGATTAAATACCTAAATGTTAAGACTGGAGTCTCTAAAACTCCTAGAGGAAAACATAGGCAGAACACTCTATGACATAAATTGGAGCAATAATGTTCAGCAGAAGCAAACAAAACTACAGTCCTGCAGCCTGTGGAACAAAAACCATATTCACAAAAGATACACAAGATGAAAAGTCAGAGGGCTATGTACCAGAGGAAGGAACATGATAAAACCCCAGAAAAACAACTAAAGGAAGTGGAGATAGGCAACCTTCCAGAAAAAGAATTCAGAATAATGATAGTGAAGATGATCCAGGACCTTGGAAAAAGAATGGAGGCAAAGATCGAGAAGATGCAAGAAATGTTTAACAAAGACCTAGAAGAATTAAAGAACAAACAAACAGAGATGAACAATACAATAACTGAAATGAAAACTACACTAGAAGGAATCAATAGCAGAATAACTGAGGCAGAAGAACGGATAAGTGACCTAGAAGACAGAATGCTGGAATTCACTGCTGCGGAACAGAATAAGGAAAAAAGGATGAAAAGAAATGAAGACAGCCTAAGAGACCTGTGGGACAATATTAAACACAACAACATTCACATTATAGGGGTCCCAGAAGGAGAAGAGAGAGAGAAAGGACCTGAGAAAATATTTGAAGAGATTATAGTCGAAAACTTCCCTAACATGGGAAAGAAAATAGCCACCAAGTCCAGGAAGGGCAGAGAGTTCCCATACAGGATAAACCCAAGGAGAAACACGCCAAGACACAAGTAATCCAATTGGCAAAAACTAAAGACAAAGAAAAATTATTGAAAGCAGCAAGGGAAAAATGACAAATAACATACAAGGGGACTTCCATAGGTTAACAGCTGATTTCTCAGCAGAAACTCTACAAGCCAGAAGGGAGTGGCATGATATACTTAAAGTGATGAAAGGGAAGAACCTACAACCAAGATTACTCTACCTGGCAAGGATCTCATTCAGATTCGATGGAGAAATCAAAAGCTTTACAGATAAGCAAAACCTAAGAGAACTCAGCACCACCAAACCAGCTCTACAACAAATGCTCAAGGAACTTCTCGAGGTGGGAAACACAAGAGAAGAAAAGGACCTACAAAAACAAACCCAAAACAATTAAGAAAATGGTCATAAGAACATACATATTGATAATTACCTTAAACGTGAATGGATTAAATGCTCCAACCAAAAGACACAGGCTTGCTGAATGGATACAAAAACAAGACACATATATATGCTGTCTAGAAGACACACACTTCAGACGTAGGGACACATTCAGACTGAAAGTGAGGGGATGGAAAAAGATATTCAATGCAAATGGAAATCAAAAGAAAGCTGCAATAGCAATACTCATCAGATAAAACAGACTTTGAAAAAAAGAATGTTACAACAGACAAGGAAGGACACTACAAAATGACCAAGGGATCAATCCAAGAAGAAGATATAACAATTATAAATATATATGCACCCGACATACAAGCACCTCAATACATAAGGCAACAGGTAATAGCTAAAAAAGAGAAAATTGACAGTAAAACAATAGTGGGGGATATTATCACCTCACTTACACCAATGGACAGATCATCCAAAATAAAAATAAATAAGGAAAAAGGAGCTTTAAATGACACAACAGACAAGATAGATTTAATTGATATAGGACATTCCATCCAAAAACAGCAGATTACACTTTCTTCTCAAGTGCACATGGAACATTCTCCAGGGTACATCACATCTTGGGTCACAAATCAAGACTCAGAAAATTTAAGAAATTGAAATTATATCAAGCATCTTTTCTGATCACAACACTATGAGATTAGAAATGAATTATGGGGAAAAAAAGTAAATTACAGGAAAAAAAAGTAAAAATAAACACATGGAGGCTAAACAATACACTACTTAATAATGAAGTGATCACTGAAGAAATCAAAGAGGAAATTTAAAAATACCTAGAAACAAATGACAATGGAGACACGATGACCCAAATCTATGGGATGCAGCAAAAGCAGTTCTAAGAGGGAAGTTTATAGCAATACAATCCTACCTTAAGAAACAGGAAACATCACAAATAAACAACCCAACCTTGCACCTAAAACAATTAGAGAAAGAAGAACAAAAAAACCCCAAAGGTTTTTTTATCAGAAGGAAAGAAATCATAAAAATCAGATCAGAAATAAATGAAAAAGAAATGAAGGAAATGATAGCAAAGATCAATAAAACTAAAAGCTGGTTCTTTGAGAAGATAAACAAAATTGATAAACCATTAGCCAGACTCATCAAGAAAAAAAGGGAGAAGACTCAAATCAACAGAATTAGAAATGAAAAAGAAGTAACAACTGACACTGCAGAAATACAAAGAATCACGAGAGACTACTACAAGCAACTCTATGCCAATAAAATGGACAATCTGGAAGAAATGGACAAATTCTTAGAAAAGCACAACCTGCCAAGACTGAATCAGGAAGAAATAGAAAATATGAACAGACCAATCACAAGCACTGAAATTGAAACTGATATTAAAAATCTTCCAACAAACAAAAGCCCAGGACCAGATGGCTTCACAGGCGAATTCTATCAAACATTTAGAGAAGAGCTAACACCTATTCTTCTCAAACTCTTCCAAAATATAGCAGAGGGAGGAACACTCCCAAACTCATTCTACGAGGCCACCATCACCTTGATACCAAAACCAGACAAGGATGTCACAAAGAAAGAAAACTACAGGCCAATATCACTGATGAACATAGATGCAAAAATCCTCAACAAAATACTAGCAAACAGAATCCAACAGCACATTAAAAGGATCATACACCATGATCAAGTGGGGTTTATTCCAGGAATGCAAGGATTCTTCAATATACGCAAATCTATCAATGTGATTAACCATATTAACAAATTGAAGGAGAAAAACCATATGATCATCTCAATAGATGCAGAGAAAGCTTTTGACAAAATTCAACACCCATTTATGATAAAAACCCTGCAGAAAGTAGGTGTAGAGGGAACTTTCCTCAATATAATAAAGGCCGTATATGACAAGCCCACAGCCAACATCATCCTCAATGGCGAAAAACTGAAAGCATTTCCACTAAGGTCAGGAACAAGACAAGGTTGCCCACTCTCACCACTCTTATTCAACATAGTTTTGGAAGTTTTAGCCACAGCAATCAGAGAAGAAAAGGAAATAAAAGGAATCCAAATCGGAAAAGAAGAAGTAAAGCTGTCACTGTTTGCAGATGACATGATACTATACATAGAGAATCCTAAAGATGCTACCAGAAAACTACTAGAGCTAATCAATGAATTTGGTAAAGTAGCAGGATACAAAATTAATGCACAGAAATCTCTGGCATTCCTATATACTAATGATGAAAAATCTGAAAGTGAAATCAAGAAAACACTCCCATTTACCATTGCAACAAAAAGAATAAAATATCTAGGAATAAACCTACCTAAGGAGACAAAAGACCTGTATGCAGAAAATTATAAGACACTGATGAAAGAAATTAAAGATGATACAAACAGATGGAGAGATATACCATGTTCTTGGATTGGAAGAATCAACATTGTGAAAATGACTCTACTTCCCAAAGCAATCTATAGATTCAATGCAATCCCTATCAAACTACCACTGGCATTTTTCACCGAAATAGAACAAGAAATTTCACAATTTGTATGGAAACACAAAAGACCCCAAATAGCCAAAGCAATCTTGAGAATGAAAAATGGAGCTGGAGGAATCAGGCTCCCTGACTTCAGACTATATTACAAAGCTACAGTAATCAAGACAGTATGGTACTGGCACAAAAACAGAAAGACAGATCAATGGAACAGGATAGAAAGCCCAGAGATAAACACATGCACATATGGTCACCTTATCTTTGATAAAGGAGGCAGGAATGTACAGTGAAGAAAGGACAGCCTCTTCAAAAAGTGGTGCTGGGAAAACTGGACAGGTACATGGAAAAGTATAAGATTAGATCACTCCCTAACACCATACACAAAAATAAGCTCAAAATGGATTAAAGACCTAAATGTAAAGCCAGAAACTATCAAACTCTTAGAGGAAAACATAGGCAGAACACTCTATGACATAAATCACAGCAAGAGCCTTTTTGACCCACCTCCTAGAGAAATGGAAAGAAAAACAAAAATAAACAAATGGGACCTAATGAAACTTCAAAGCTTTTGCACAGCATAGGAAACCATAAACAAGACCAAAAGACAGCCCTCAGAATGGGAGAAAATATTTGCAAATGAAGGAGCTGACAAAAGATTAATCTCCAAAATTTATAAGCAGCTCATGCAGCTCAATAACAAAAAAACAAACAACCCAATCCAAAAATGGGCAGAAGACCTAAATAGACATTTCTCCAAAGAAGATATACAGACTGGCAACAAACACATGAAAGAATGCTCAACATCATTAATCATTAGAGAAATGCAAATCAAAACTACAATGAGATATCATCTCACACCAGTCAGAATGGCCATCATCAAAAAATCTAGAAACAATAAATGCTGGAGAGGGTGTGGAGAAAAGGGAACCCTCTTGCACTGTTGGTAGGAATGTAAATTGATACAGCCACTGTGGAGAACAGTATGGAGGTTCCTTAAAAAACTACAAATAGGGCTTCCCTGGTGGTGCAGTAGTTGAGAATCTGCCTGCTAATGCAGGGGACACAGGTTCGAGCCCTGGTCTGGGAGGATCCCTCGTGTCACGGAGCAACTAGGCCCGTGAGCTACAACTACTGAGCCTGCGCGTCTGGAGCCTGTGCTCCACAACAAGAGAGGCCGCGATAGTGAGAGGCCCATGCACCGCAATGAAGAGTGGCCCCCGCTTGCCACAACTGGAGAAAGCCCTCGCACAGAAACGACCCAACACAGCAAAAATAAATAAAGAAAGAAAGGAACTCCTACCCCCAACATCTAAAAAAAAGACTCAAGGTCAATACAAGCAACACAATGCCTCCTATGAAAAAAAAAAGAAAAAAAAAACCACAAATAGAACTACCATATGACCCAGCAATCCCACTACTGGGCATATACCCTGAGAAAACCATAATTCAAAAAGAGTCATGTACCACAATGTTCATTGCAGCTCTATTTACAATAGACAGGACATGGAAACAAGCTAAGTGTCCATCATCGGATGAATGGATAAAGAAGATGTGGCACATATATACAATGGAATATTACTCAGCCATAAAAAGAAATGAAATTGAGCTATTTGTAATGAGGTGGATAGACCTAGAGCCTGTCATACAGAGTGAAGTAAGTCAGAAAGAGAAAGACAAATACCGTATGCTAACACATATATATGGAATTTAAGAAAAAAAAATGTCATGAAGAACCTAGGGGTAAGACAGGAATAAAGACACAGACCTACTAGAGAATGGACTTGAGGATATGGGGAGGGGGAAGGGTAAGCTGTGACAAAGCGAGAGAGAGGCATGGACATATATACACTACCAAACGTAAGGTAGATAGCTAGTGGGAAGCAGCCGCATAGCACAGGGAGATCAGCCCGGTGCTTTGTGACCGCCTGGAGGGGTGGGATAGGGAAGGTGGGAGGGAGGGAGGGAGACGCAAGAGGGAAGAGATATGGGAACATATGTATACGTATAACTGATTCACTTTGTTATAAAGCAGAAACTAACACACCATTGTAAAGCAATTATTCTCCAATTAAAAAAAAAAGTGGTGTGTGTGTATGTGTGTGTGTGTGTGTGTGTGTGTGTGTATATGTATATATGCATGTGTATATATGTATAATGTAATCTTACTTAGCCGTAAAAAAAGAATGAAATTTTGCCATTTGCAACAACATGGATGGACTTGGAGGGCCTTATGTTAAGTGAAATAAAACGGACAGAGAAAGACAAATACTTAATGATATCACGTATATGTGGATTCTAAAAAATACAATGAACTAGTGAATACAACGAAAAAAGAAGCAGACTCACAAATATAGAAAACAAACTAGTGGTTACCAGTGGGGAGAGGCGAGGGACAATAGGGGCGAGGGCGTGGGAAGTACAAACTGTTGGGTGTATAACAGGCTCAAGGATATAATGTACGACATGGGGAATATGGCCAATATTTTGTAATAACTGTAAATGGAAAGTAACCTTTAAAAATTGTATAAAAAATTTTTTTAAAAGAACCCAAATATCATATATCAGTCTTTTTTTTTTTTTAACAGCTGTTTGTATTACTTTTATTTATTTTATTTTTTGGCCTCGCGATGCAGCATGTGGGATCTTAGTTCCCCGACCAGGGTTGGAACCCGTGCCCCCTGCATTGGAAGCACAGAGTCTTAACCACTGGACTGCCAGGGAAGTCCCCATATATCAGTCTTAAAAAGCAAGATAAAACTCAAGACAGCTTAGTTTACAGAGTATTCATGTCTCATAAACCAGAACATACATGTACACATGTCAAACACCAATGACAGTTCTTACTTTAATCTTCGCAGCATCATAACGGATTTGTGAAAACTCACGAAGACCAAAAGAACTTCCAACAATCAGCAACTAAAACAAGACAGGGAAACAATTAAACAAACTAGAAGGGCAGAATTCAGTCTATCTATACATTACTTATCTGAACACCAACAGTGGCAGATTATACAAAATCCTATAGATTATTTTCCCTGGTGAGTTACCATTCATCTTTTCAGAGTAGATATAGTACACGCTATCACTGGGAAACATTTTAGCACATGAGCAAATACCAAAATCATTACCCCCACCTGTACTTGACCTTATGATATAAATATCACCATCACAAGCATCATATTAGTTGATCCTTACAAAAGACCTATGAGCTAAGGGAAAAAAATACACTTAATAGATGAGGAAATAAAAGCACAGCGAACTAAATGACTTGCCCATGACTGTAATGGGTAAATCCGGGAATAAAATCCTGGCCTTGCTTCTTCAAGACTAGAATTCTTTCAATTTTATGATTTTGCAAAATAGGCCAATTAGAGAGCATTTTTCTCCATTTTCTAACCAAGTGATAAAACAATCTCATGGAGTACGTTACCCTTCTCAGTATGTGGTACACCTTAAAAGAGCCCATGAATTGCCATTGCTGCTTTAGCATCTCCTCCGATAATCTAATGGGCTCTACTCTCATCCTAAAGCTGTAAAAGTCTAGCAATTTGGAAAAAAAGTTAAGTTTGATCCCTACCATCAGTATATTAATATTACCAATTAAAGTAATACAAACAGATAAAAACACTGTAAAATATAAAATTCTATTTTGAAGTTGGAATACCGACAAAACCTTGAGGCTATGAATTTAAAAACCCAATAAATCTGACCACATAAAAATTTAGTCTCTTATCTGCAAATAAATGAAATAAAAATGGCATCAAATCAAAAGACAACAAACCAGGAAAAACGTCTGTTATACATAACCAGCTAATACTTCCAATGTCAATATGTAATCATTCTTTATATAAGTAAAGTAACTTTTTTGTCTCTTGGTTTCAATGAAAATGAGACACGGTGGGACCTGGGACCTGGGACCCTTTGCTGCAGTGGTTGCACCTGGACAAACTTCTCCTCCAGCAACAAAATGCAAAGAAAGTATAAGGGACTGAAAATTACTGCAAGCATGCACAGTTGGGGCAAATTATGCACAACAAGATACAAAAAGACCAAAAACCCAGCTGCCACTTCTGAAGAGCCGGGAGCAAAAACACGGTGTCAGGAGTAAAAGCAGGGTACTGCACATGCCCCCTACACTCAACACCACAAAGGGGTGGGCAGACCACCTAAGCCACCCCTTTAGCCCCACCCATGGACACATCCCTATGCTCTCCCCATATAAGGAATCAGCTGGCCCCCACCCTAGGGGTTCGAGGGAACCTGTTACCTGTTTTCGTTCCCCCCTGCTAATAAAGTCTTGCCTGAATTTCTTGTCTGGCCTCTTATCAATATCTATCGATTAAGGAAGGCCAAGAACCCCAGTTGGTAACAAAAAGACACACCTGTGATTTTCCTAACTCCTCTCAGCCTCCCTTTATTCATTCTTCCTCACCTTCCCATCTCAAATTGTTGGAGCATCTCAAAAGGCTCACTCTTCACACCTTTTTCACCTCTTCACAACCAAGAGTCCCTAGGTGATGCCATCCAGTTCCACGGATCTAAATAGCTTCTATAACCTAACAACTTCCAGATGCACATTTTCAGTGGGAAACATCCCACTGAAGGGAAGACCTGCCCTCCTACCTGACATCTCCACTTGAAAGTTTAACAGGTATATATAAGTTAACATGAAAAAATTCTTGATTTTTTACCCCAACACTCTTTTGCCCCAATCTGCTGCTAATCAATCTTCCACATCCCAATTAAGGTCAAATACTTTCATCCAATTACTCAAGCCAGCTTCTCTGGAGTCATCTTTAGCTCCTCCAATTCCTATCTCACATCTAATCCATCACTGAGTTCTGTCAAAATATTTCTAGAATCTGATAATTTCTGACTATATCTTCTTCTAATACTCTAGTCTAGGCCACCATCATCTCTTTTCTGCAACACTGCCATCACAATACCCACATGTTATATAATAAAGAATTTGTCTGGTCTTGGTCCTGGGTTCTTGGGAGGGAGCTACTCACTTGGAATTTCCTGAGTGACAGGAGCATCTTTGTAATTGGGACCACAGCTGAGTTTATGCTAATGAGATGACTCACTGTGGGTCCCTAGATAGTCACAGGATAGAGGCTGGTCATGCAGGGATGATCAACCATGTGACTAGAGGGTTGGGACCCTGAGCCATGTGATAGCCACCTGACCTCCTGACCTTCAAGGAGGAAAGTGGGGCAGGAGATTGAGTTCAGTCACACAGCCAATGATCCAATCAACCATAGATGATGAAAATCCCAATAAAAAAACTCTGGATGAGCTTCCTGGTTGGTGAACACATCAATGTGCTGGGATGGTGGCATACCCTGATTCCACAGGGAGAAAACAAGGAAACTCTGCCTTTGGGACCCTCCCCAGATCTTGCCCTAAGGGCCTGTTCTTTCAGCTGTTCCTAATTTATAACCATTATGATAAAACAATAATCCTAAGTATAGTGCTTTCCTGAGTTGCTTGGCAGTTCCTCAAAATGTTAAACATGGAGTTACCATATGACCTAGCATTTCTACTACTAGGTATTTACTCAACAGAAATGAAAACACATCCATACAAAAATCTGTTCATGAATGTTCACAGCAGCATTATTCATAATAGCCAAGAAATGAAAACAACCTAAATGTTCATCAATGAAAAATAAATATTCCAACTGACGGAATATTATTTAGCCATTAAAAGGAATGAGGTTTTGATACATGTTACATGAATGAACCTTGAAAACATTATGCTAAGTGAACAAAGTCAGTCACAAAAGACCATAAGTTGTATTATTCTATGAAATCTATAGACAAAAGTAGGTTAGTGGTTAACGAGGATGGGAGAAGGGTAGGGGACAACAGGAAGCGGCTACTAGTGAGTATGGTGTTTCTCTTAGGGTGATGAAAATGTTCTAAATTTAGACTGTGGTGATAGTTGCATAACACTGAATAAACTAAAAACAACTGAACAGAAATCATTAAATGGGCTAATTTTTTACAATGTAGAAACCAGTAGTCACTGGTCAGATTAGAAAGGTAAATTCTGCGGACTAAATGCGCAGTGTGGAAACTGAAACAACAAATATATTCTCTTTTTCAAGTGGTTTGGGAGACAACAAATATATTCTCTTTTTCAAGTGGTTTGGGAGAGCAGGGAAGGACAGTATTATTGGCCTATACCTGGTACTCTAAGTCCTCTTCTGTATGTTGCTGAATAAAGATTCTTAGGAAGCAAGCATTAACATTTATCTAAGAGAGGAAATAGTTTCATCTTGAAGTATATTATAGTAATTATGGAATATTTGACTGATGCATGATGAAGACGATGTATCTTTTGAGGTCTTTCTAGTAGTGTTGGGTTTCACAGTACTGAACTCAACATTTTCCTCTACAAAAGTAGTTATATGTCTAGGACCCATATTTTGAAACAGTACAGACCTAGGTCCAGTATAGTACAGGTCCAATATAGACACAGAGATCAGTATAGAGAAATACACTCGGGAAGAAGTCTACTGTGGTAGTCTCCATTCCATGAAATAAAACAAATGAGGGAAACCTTAGAAGGTAGTTTAATACTACTGGTGTTAAGAGCTTAGCTTTGATGATTTTGAAAGATAAGAAACAAAGTCAAACTGTCTTCCAGTGGGACATGCAGGTGACCTCAAGGTAGTGACTACAATCACAGTAATTTTTGAATGGATCTCTATTTTGTGGCAGGGGAATCTACAGGGAGGATAGTTTTTACACATTCCCCATCACCTACATTGTCTTACAACTTTCTTTAAACTTTTAGAAAGATAGATAAAAAGGAGTTTCCAAAGATGAGCAAGAAATCCACATTCATCAAAGATGAGTAAAAAAACTCATTACTTTTCTAAGGTCACTTCTTTCCTTTAGTCCTGCTTAAATGCAAAAGCTGGTAACTTCACCTGTACCAAATCCATACCAAAGTAATAAACTATTTAAAAGAAAGTGGACTTTGTCCACATGCTTTTTATTTACATTGTTTCATTTACTATGACATCAAGGCTTGCTGAAGCAAAGTAACTTGCCAAGGTCAAAGTGAAAAGAAAGGGAGTGGTCTCGCTGGATTCCAACTCGGGTTGGTGTTAAGCCAACAACAATCTAAATTTCAAGACGAATGCAACCTTCTGGGAACGCCGCGTAGGAATAGATGCAAAGAAATAGACACCAAAACTACTTTCAACGTGCTTTAAAAATATCAACTATAATTCAGCGACCATCTTTTGAGGGCTGCTACCATGTGCTTCGTTCAATTCACAAGGATTTACTTAACTCATAACAACCCTGGAAGAATTAAGCCAGTTCACAAACTAATAAGCTGAAACCTGAAGACGCCCGAAATTATACAGTTAAATTAAGTAAATACAACTAGTTCCAATGATGCAGAGTATCGTCAAGCTGTAGCTGGAGGCGGGCGGGCGCGGAGAGGGGTAGGATGGAAGTTTAGTAATCACCCAGACTTGGGTTAAAATCTGGTTCTGACATCACTCTCAGAAGCACATGCAGGTAACTACCAAAGAGGTAAAAGGGGGACTCGAGATCCCACTACCAGCGCGGGGAGAGACTAGGAGACTAGGACGGCCTAAACGCCAGCCCCTTCCTAGCCCAGACTGCCGTTCCGGGTCGCACGCGTTACAGTTTCACAGAACTCTCCTTCCAGCCAGACTTGTGGTCCCACCCCTTCCGGAACCTCTCCCCCACTCTTTTCTCACTGCGCTCACCAACATGGGAACTCCGTAGCGAAGGGTCTTATTCTTGCGCATCACCGCGTGAGCGAACGTGACTGAACTCTCCGACCCGCTTGGATGCCCAGCCAAACAGGCCAGCGTGGCCTCCCGAATCTCAGTGGCTCTGGGTCCCTCCCGAGGACTACGGTACTTGACTGACCTCCTTTCCTTTGCCTCCCAGTGCAGAGCCCTTCCAGATAGGTCTCCGCCAGGCAAAAGCAATCGATCCGTAGTAACATACTCACGCTTCCCCCCGGAAATTCGAGCGTCAGAGGTTTGGTCCGGCAAGCTGGTTTGTAATCGGGACTTAGGGACTTAAGTCGTGTTTGTAGTAATCGTCAAAGGCTATAGAAACCTGTACCTCCTGTGTTGTGGGTCTCTTCTTAGAACACTCCCTGGCACATAAAATCAGCTCAATAAAATCTCTTTTAAAAAAGTTACTTTGGGGCTTCCCTGGTGGTGCAGTGGTTGGGAGTCCGCCTGCCGATGCAGGGGACGCGGTTTCTTGCCCCGGTCCGGGAAGATCCCACGTGCCGCATGGCCGCTGAGCCTGCGCGTCTGGGGCCTGTGCTCCCCAGCGGGGGAGGCCACAGCAGTGAGAGGCCCGCGTACCGCAAAAAAACAAAGAAACAAACAAACAAAAAAAAACAACAAAAAAACACGTTACTTTGAAGCCAGTACTCTAGCCTCTATAGTTATTTGTGGGATAGGGATGAGGCAGGAGACAGATGGGCTCCAGGCTAGGCAGTTACAACTGGCCTCCTGTTCACACCTCCTGGGGTGAGAAGAAGATGAGCTCCAGGCCGAACATTCATTACCAGTCCCCTGCTTGCAATTCCTGAGGCAAAAGATAAACGGGCCCCAGACTACATATTTATGACCAGACTCCTGTCTATATTTCGAGATCTGCACTTCAATATAAGAAACAACAACAGGAATAGGGTAGATAACCGGACATTGGACACTTTTATGGCAGGGACAGAGAGGGGCTAAACCCTGTTAAATGATCAAGAGGTCATACATTTCCCATCCTTGGGGCAAGGGAGACATTGCACATGTGCAGAAAGGCTCCTTGGGGGTTAAAAAGGAGGGGGCACTACCCCATAATATGTGATGCTAAGGCCATCCCATAGGCCTCTGGGCTGTAATCCATCTTGGGAAAAAGTTGCCCACTTATGTTGGGGAGGGTCCTAGGGCAGGTCAGGTGTGAAAAAAGAAATCAGATAATTGGCCAAAGGTAGACAAAGACCTGGAAGAACCTCCCTGTATAAATGACTTAACTGCCTGTTTCCTGGGCTCCTCCTCATTAGGGAGGCTGCCCACACCCTTTCTCTCCAGGTGTGCATCTCTGCCTTGCTTCTATCTTAACTAAACAAACTTTCTCTGTGTGCGCTCCCACTTGATTTTGTGCTGTGTCTCTAGTAATAAACTTGTACCTGTTTTTACAGTTTTTGTCTCCATGAGAAATGCATTTTTCACTGGGGGCAAGAACAAGGGGGCATGGTGGCCAGGATTCCTGGTTTTCATCCAGGCTACCCAGGTTCAGTTCCTGGGCAGGGAATTAAGATCTTGCTTCACACCACCCCTCACTGCTGCCTCTTTGAGATCAGGTAGTTCACCATCTTAATAAAAATAGGGGAAAAAAGTGCTGTGAGAGTTTAGGTTGAATGGTAATTGATGTAATGTCTTGGTATCAGTGAACCTTTAATGCTAGTGCTTTTACTGCCAGATAGCCTGTAATCTTCAGTCATTTATGAATGTCTAGTTTCCACTAGTTTTCACCAACCATCCAGCACACCTTTCTGTGGGTCATTAGAAACCTCGAGGAACACAGAGGTGAAAAGATGATCCCTGCCATAAAGAGGCTGGCAATCTAATGGGCATGCAAATGAACACGGGTAGCTTGGGAAACAGCCCCCCACGTGTGCCATTTGCCAGGTTGAGTCAGAGAAACCCTCAACTGTCAAGTGTTTTGAGATGACATAATAGTATAGAGTGCAGGTGACATAAGACTCACATTTCCCATGCTATCCCTGAAATCTTTCCATCTATCCCTGCCTCTTTATTGTCACTGAAATATTCCTGGTTTAATCCCTTATCATCTTTCTATCTATTAAATTTGCCCCTAAGTGTCTGTAGAAAAGAAATTCCTGATCTCCTTCTTGCCTTTAGGCTGATCTAGTTAACACTCATATCTAGGCCCACCGGGTCTAAAACAACAACACAAACAAACAAAAAACTTAATTATAGGGGGACTTCCCCAGCAGACCAGTGGTTAAGACTCTGCACTTCCAATGCAGAGGGCGACAGTTCGATCCCTGGTGGGGAGGAACTGAGATCCCACATGCCACGGGTGCGGCCAAAAAACTTAAAAAACAAAAACAAAACCTTAATTATGAACTCAAGTCTATCTCCCACACTGCTGACAGTTATCTAAGAGACATAAATAATGATGAGATTCTTTTTTTTTTTTTCTGCCTACAGTAGTCACTCCAATTTTCTTAGAAAGTAATTGAAGGGTGTTTGTAATATGACTTTGGCCTGCCTTTTCTGCTACTGTTCTTCATTCACTCCATGCTCCAACCTGGAGGAGATATTAACTCCCTGAGTATTGCATGAACTTCCACATCTTCCAGATGCAGCTTTAGGGACACCAGGTTCTTGAAGCCTCCCTTACTCCACAGGCAATGTAAATTATTTCCTCTTCAGAGCTCCACTAGTCTTTGACTAAAATATTTCACAGAGCTCTATCACACTGTATTGTCGGTTTTGGTGAACAAAGTCCTTGTTGTCCAAACAGTACATAAGAAAGATGAAAAAAAGGAGAGTGGAAATAATAGTTCAGGGTTTGAATTTGAACTTTAGGGTTTTGTTTTGAGTTCTGGGGCTGAGCAAATGTATCAACCCCCTCCCCCAGAGCATCACCTGAACTGAACCAGGAAGATTTTAAAGTGATCAGGGTAAGGTTTATTAAAGTAAGACTGCTAATCCCTTCCCTTACCCCTATTCTTCCAATCTTCCCCTACCCCAATCTCTCCAAAGAAGAGACACCTTGCAAACCTGGGGACTGGAGCAGTAAGAAAGGTGGGAAGACTTAGCCTGAGAGGTTAAGTCACACTACACAGTTGCTGGGAGAAAATTATTTGGATTCATGGGAAAGAGGCTGGAGCAGTTGTAGAATACAGGAGAATTTAGGATTGCAGAGATGCTCTTGTGAACAGGGTTGCTTTGGTCTATGAATAGAGTCTCCTTCAGTGCTGTGATTCCTTTGTATTTTATTTTGAATTGTTTGGCTTACACTTTTTGTTGTATGTTTGTTTGTTTAATTCATCTCTGTGCAGAGACAGAAGCATATAGGGCCATAGGATTTATTAGAGAATGTATTGTGAAGTGTGCAAGAGTTTGTATCTGGCATTGCCTCTCGCCTTGTTCACTTCTTTCGATACTTCAGAACTCATACAGTATCCAGGTTAGTCAAGTGTATTAATTCTCCAACTTTTCCTCATATCTTAAATGCCGAGGGAACTGTTCTAAAAGTCCAGACCTTTTCCTACCTTTTCACTACATAAAATGTCACCTTATGGATCTAACTCCAATAAACGCTGGCACTCAGCTAATAGTTAATAATGGTTTAAATCATATACATGTATTCTAGGTAATGCCATAGCTAATAATCTGTTATCCTTATCAGATAAAGCATATATTCAGTTTAAGTGAATATAGGTCTTCAGTCTCCCATTCATTCCATCATCCAAATAAGCACTTATTAAGAACCTTGAAATGATCTTGAAGGAGCAAATAAATAGTAAGAATTACAAGTATGCTGGAAGATTTCCATGAAACAAAATTTGCGGCAGTGAAAAATTTAAGCACCTAACAAATAATATATATTCTCACTTTAAGGATCACTACTGTATACCTTAGTACATCTATCTGTTAAATCAAAGTGATATTTGTCATCATTTTACAATTCTCACAAAAATCACAAAATAGCTCATCAGTATGGCTTCTGTTGCTTTCCCATAAATATGACTCAAATCCCATCTGTGTGTTTCTAGTGTTAATAAACAGAAAAATAGTTGACCCAGCCATCTATCACGCTTCCATGTGGCAGTTTATACAAATTTACATCCAGAAAACAAGGCGTCTCCACCGTCCATGCCAGTCCCTCAGCACTAGTATGTTCTTGATATCTAGCCAAGTTACATAATCCTCCAGTATCTGCTCTACCATCACTTAACTCACACAAGTATATGGGAGTGTTGTTATCAAAATCACCAATCTTGAGAGCTTTAATACTGAAGTTAGGTTTTAGAACTATGGCCAAATTTAATGGCTATGGTACAGAAAGATTACTTCATGAATCATCTGGTTTCATAACTGACATTTAGTATATAATTTAATTCACTAAAAATCTTAAAATTTTGGAAGAGCATGATTCCAGACTCATTTTACAGGTGCACAAATTGAGGCTCAGAAAGGTTAAGAAGCTTGCACAACAGTTCACATTTGTACTATGTGGGAACTAGTACAAATGCCCCAACTTGAACTAAACTTCCTATAACATTTGACAATACTGAGTATCTCCTTGAAATTCTCTCCTCCCATGGCTTCCATGAGTGTTTGGCTCCCATGGATCCTCTCCAACTTTGAGACTTCCTTTTGTCTTCTTCAGCCTTATAAACCTTCAACTGGGGTCTTTAGCTCTCTTCCATTTTTTTTATTTGTCCCAGTGACTCTCAAACTGTAGTGTGCACAGGATCCCCTGGAGACTTTATCAAAGCACAGATTGCTGTGTCCCATCCACAAGGCTTCTGATTCAGTAGATCTGGAATGGGACCTGAAAAACTGGGTTTTCTAAGAAGCATCCAGATGCTGCTGGTGGTGGGAGTGGTCCAGGGGCTACACTATGAGAACTATTGCTGTATCCTCTTTTGCTGGGTAAACTCAACTTTCACTTTGGCTTCAAATTTTATCACAGTGTGGGTGATTTCTGGTACATTTCTAGTAACCTAAATGGTTTTCTAACACCTCAAAGTCAACATTACACAAAGATCTCCTTTTGGAGGGGGTAAGGAGTCTTTCCCTCCATTCTATCTAATTTCTATAGCTAGAACTAGAGAGTTGGCTACTCAGTTTCCAATTCAGTCCAATTTCAAACCACTTAAAATTAGTCCTTGACATTATTCAATTAGGAAATTCACTGTTTTGCCTTTATTGCACATTTCTCCTATGATAGTGATCATTAACAATCCAGTTTTAGAATTATTCATGTAGTTGTCTTATTTTTATAGAGTATAGGCTATGGGATGAATGGGACTGTGTCTAATACATTTCTGTCCTCCATGACTTTTTTCATAGTCCTAAACCATAATTCATACTTTTTGGAAAAACAAATGAAATGGCAACTGGAAAGGTGGCAAGAGTTTCCCATACCATGCTATACAGTGAAGAATCCCCCATTACTGATTCCTAAGCCACACAAAAATCTGCTCCTTAACACTTTGGAGAAAATCAAAGGTAACTCTTCTATACAAAAGTGCTAGAGATCTCTTCTGTACAGATTAGTGAAAGCAAAAAAAATCAAAGTTAATTGCATTGTCTTGAAGTACACTTACTACCTTGATTAAAAACAAGGTTCATGAGGTAAAGAAAATCAGGAAAATTCTAACTTTCCAGTTGCCATGGGACTATAAAGCCCATTGAAAGCTTTCTGAATACTGTCAATTAAGCTAACCAGGGCTTCCTTTTTGAGCGGGTGAATGTGTGCTTTTATGATATAAGTCAATGGTGAAACAGAATTTTATCTATTGAAATTTATGTTTACAAACCTTTGCAGGAAAACATATTTAGAAATGTAAAGACAAATCTTTGAATCCAGGGCAAGTAAAGTGTATTTTAATCTGAAGATAAACTTTTTGGAAAGGAAACCATTAAAAAAAAATGGCCTATCTGTATGTGTGTTTTAAGTGCTTGAGTTAAAAGGCTTAAAAAAAAAGTTTAAAAACTTTTTTAAAAAGTTTGAGTTAAAAGGCTTAAAAAAAGGCTTGAGTTAAAAGGCTTAAAAAAAAGTTTAAAAACTTTAAAAAAAAGTAAAATATCATTGTACTATAAAGTTTCTTATACATCAAAACACAATGCACATCCAATAAAAATAGAACTTGACACCTCAAAAGTAAATCTGCTTACTAAAGTGCCACTTCAAAATCATGTAACACTTTTTTTAATTTAATTTTTTTCAGTTTTATTGAGATAAATTGACACGTAACATTATATAAGATTAATGTGAACAACATAACAACTGGATATACATATATATTGTGAAATGATTACCACAATAAATTAACATTCATCACCTCATATAGTTACAATATTTTTTCCTTGTGTTGAGAACTTTTAAGATCTATAACACTATTAGTAATACTACTTTGCATAACCCCCCAAATCAAAAAGGGTATCAAAATAGAAATTATAAGTTATGTGGCAAGTAATAAAAAGGAAAATTTTTCATATGATATCTATTATTTAAGATGACAGAAAATAAATATCCGACTTACAAAAAAAGAAAAAGAAGAACCAAGAGAAAGTATAAAGAGAGAATTAGTCAAAAGAAAAGCTAAGATAAAAGAAATGGAAAACAAACAAAACCAGAAGAATGGATCAATAAAACCAAAAGCTGGTTAGTACAAAGAATCAATTAATAGATTAAGGGGAAAAAATTAATGTTAGGGATGAGGCAGAAAATAAAAACATGTAAAAGAAAATAAAAATGATTACATGAGAATTTCAAGTTATAGTCTATTATAGTAAATCAATTGGACAGCTAGATAAATTGATGTTTTGGTGATAAAACATAAATGATCATTTAAAAGTCGAACATAACAATTACTATGGAAATTGGAAATTTACCATTAAGAAGAACTAGGTAGTTGGCTGTGACACAGGAGGAAACATTCACGTTAATTGAGCCAAACCATATCTTGCAAAAGTCTAGTGCAGGGGCTTCCCTGGTGGCGCAGTTGTTAAGAATCCTCCGGCCAATGCAAGGGACACAAATTCGATCCCTAGTCCGGGAAGATCCCACATGCCGGGGAGCAACTAAGCCCACACGCCACAACTACTGAGCCTGCACTCTAGAGCCCATGAGCCACAACTACTAAGCCTGCGCACCTAGAGCCTGTGCTCCGCAACAAGAGAAGCCACCACAATGACAAGCCTGCCACCACAACGAAAGAATAGCCCATGTCACCACAAGTAAAGCAACGCACAGCAACAAAGACCCAATGCAGCCAAAAATTAATTAACTAATTAATTAATTTTAAGAAAGTCTAGTGCAAAATTTTATTCCTCCTCTATTAAGATCTTCTTGGGGACTATTATATAGGTACTTTTACTGGTTCCTTAAAGGAATTTACCATTTCATGGATTCAAGAGCCTTTTCCCCGACACTGTATCATCACCGACCTGATATCAAGTTCCTTTGCCAGTTGTTTGCAGGTTTCTGGAAGAATTTGAGTTCTTATGGCTTGTCCTTTATGTCCTCCCTAGGTGCAAAGCTCTTTACTGTCTACATATGTTGGGCATCCCTCAAACAAAAAAGTTTCATGTTTTGTGGAGCCCCAGAGTGGATGCCCAGGGAAAATTTAGAAACCCAAGAGGAAGGATTGGAGTCTAGAGTGATAATGAGAAAATAAGGCAAATTTGAAAAGAAGCATAAATGAGTAAGTAGTTGGTATTAGAATGGACTGATGGGTGGAGAAGCTAGATGTTAAAGGGGAGCTGGAAAATTCTAGGGGATTTCTAAGCAGGGGAGAGATGGGAATACAAGCCACCCCACTCCCTTGCTGTCCCCCAGAGCCAGGTGAACAAGGGGTGTCCCATGGGTGGCAGCTGCAAAAACCAGACCACCAAACATAAAAAACTAAGTCACCAGCAGTGTGGTGGAGTAAAACACCCCTCCAGGAGACACTGGTGCACTGGAGTGTAGCAGAGGGAGAGCTTTAAGATAGTGCCCGCCCTCCAAGGTCTCTGAAAAGGATTAGAGTCAGCCCTTAGATGAATGTTTAGTTAGAGGCCAGCCCCTCAGATCGCAGTCATAATGATTAGCTAATAGGCTTCCTTCACAGAAAGACCAAGCTTTTGGGTCTGTTGCCTTTTGCTGTGTCCTGGGGGTGGTAGCTGTTTAAGAACTCTTTCTCTCTTGGCTACAATCCTGTGGAACCCAAGGTCATAAGCCCCACTGTCCTTCAGAGCCAGGCAATGTAGAGGTATCTCCTGGCAGCAGCCACAAATATCTGGGTGCCAGACAGAGGGGTATGAGCTCCTTTCTAGGTGACATCAATTATTACAGTCCCGTGGGACAGGAACACAAACTCCCCTGGCCTCCAGAGCTATGCAGTTAAGATGCATGCCTTTGGCAGCAGCCTCAAAGATCTGGGCAGCAGTCGCATGTAAAAGCTCCCTTCCAGGAGATACTGGTGCTCTGGAGCATGGCAAAGGGAGAGTGCAAAGATGGCACCCACCAGTCTCTGTCCCTGGAGAATATTCCAGCAGGCTCCCAGATGTATGTGTTAAATTAGATGCCTGCCCCTCAGGCTGATGCTTTAATATAAGCAGGTGAGCCTCCTTCACTTTATTTATTTAATTTTTTAAAAGTTTTATCTATACAATTTTTATTTTATATTTTTAATTACAATGTTTTCTTCCAATTTTATTGCGATGTAATTGACATACAGCACTGTATAAGTGTACAGCATAATGATGTAACTTACATCATGAAATTATTACCACAATAAGTTTAGTAAACATCCATCTCATAAAGATACAATATCAAACAATTAGAAAAAATTATATTTTCCTTGTGATGAGACCTCGGGATTTACTCTCTTAATGACTTTCACATATAACACACAGCAGTGTTAATTATATTTATCCTGTGGTACACTACAATCCTGGATTTACTTATTGTAAAACTGGAAGTTTGTACTTTGTGACTACCTTCATCCCTCCCCACACCCCTGCCTGCGGTAAGCACAAATCTGATCTCGTTTTCTGTGAGTTTGTTCGTTGGTTTGTTTCGAGGTATAATTGACCAACAATGCTATATTAGTTCCTGGTATATAGCATAGTGATTCCATATTTCTATATGTTTCAAAATGATCACCATGGTAAGTCTACTTACCATCTGTCACCATGCAAAGACATTACATGATTATTGACTATATACTCCACAGAGTACGTGTCATAGCCATGACTCATTAGTTCTGTAACTGGAAGTTTCTACCTCTCAATCTCTCCTCCCCTGCCTCCTCTCTGGCAACCATCTGTTCTCTGTATCTATGACTATGTTCCTATTTTGTTATGTTTGTTCATTTGTCTTGATTTTTATTTATTTTTATTTCTTTATAAATTTATTTATTGTAATTATTTTTATTTTTGGCTGCATTGGGTATTCATTGCTGTGCGTGGGCTTTCCCTAGTTGCGGCGGGCAGGGGTTACTCTTCGTTGCAGTGCGTGGGCTTCTCATTGTGATGGCCTCTCTTTGTTGCAGAGCATGGGCCCTAGGTACACAGGCTTCAATAGCTGTGGTGCGCAGGCTCAGTAGTTGTGGCTTGCAGGCTCTAGAGCACAGGTTCAGTAGTTGTGGTACCCAGGCTTAGTTGCTCCACGGCATGTGGGATCTTCCCAGACCAGGGATCGAACCCATGTCCCCTGCATTGACAGGCGGATTCTTAACCACTGCACCACTAGGGAAGCCCTGTCTTGATTTTTAGATTTCACATACAAGTGAAATCATATAGTATTTGTCTTTCTGTGGGTGACTTGTTTCACTAAGCATAATACCCTTTAAGCCCATTCATGTTGCCACAAATGACAAGATTTCATTCTTTTTTATGGCTAAGTAATATTTTACTTTATAGATGTATTGTGTGTGTGTATATATATATAATGCATACCACATATATATAAATACACACACACACACATATATATATATATATATATATCACATCTTCTTTATTCAACTATGGATGGATGCTTAGGTTGCCCCCCTATCTTGGCTATTGTAAATAATGCTGCAATGAACATTGGGGTACATTTATCTTTTCAAATTAGTATTTTCATTTTCTCAGGATAAGTAACCAGGAAGGGAACTGCTGGATTGTACGGTCATCCTATTTTTCATTTTTTAAGGAACCTCCACACTCTTTTCCATAGTGGCTGCACCAATTTACATCCCTACCGACAGTGCACGAGGGTTCCCTTTTCTCCACATCTTGCCAACACTTGTTATTTGTTGTCTTTTTGATGATAGCCATTCTGACAAGTGTGGAATATCCCTAATGATTAGTGATGTTGTAAACCTGAAACTAATAGAATGTTATATGTCAATTATACATCAATACAAATTATTTAAAATGTACTGGTGCAAGGGGCAACATCATCTTTAAGGAGTTCAGTTGAGTCCCTCATCTGTAGAACAGTCTGATGATACATTGTCACAGGCCAGTGTTTGTAAAGAGCTCTGAGGATAATGAGTTCTCCCAAGTAACAGAGGTCAGGGGCTGCACTTAAGAGCCTGAAACTACGGGACCAGAATTAGCATCAAAATTGCCAATATTGGAGGGGCTGCTGAAGTGATTTACCTTTTACCTAAGGACTTCTGAGGTGCTAACAGACAATGTCATTCTAAGACAAACAGATGAGTAGCCAGAGAGAGTGCTGCTTAACATCTATAATCAGAAGAAGGCAAAATTGGAGGAGCAGGAGACTGAGAATGGTTGCACCAAAAAAAAAAAAAAAAAATAGTGATGCCTGCTCAGTTCATGTGGCAAAGCTAATTTTCAAATACAGAATCTGTTGACTAAAGAGAGTGCTGTGCTCCTAGGAGGAAGGACATATCAACATCATGAAAAATAGATTATGTAGTGATTCTCCCAGTCCTTTCCCCAAGAAACCTACAACCATTTCCTTGGGAGACAATATGATAGGGATAGAGAAACAACTAGAATTGAGAAGAAACAACTAGAATTGTGTTCACCGTGGGAAGGTAGACACAAGCGTCACCATTAAAGACTAAAAGAGGCAGTAGTGGTTGTACGTTTCACATCTCGATTGAAATCACCAATCCAGCCTTTACAGGAAACTTATCGATCCAAATGAGTGATTATAGACAACCAACTCTCCCAAGTATAATGTCTTATTGTGGCTGCTATGTCAGATATACTATCATTGCTAGAGGATATTAAAATGGCCTCAGGTGCATAGCAGGCAGCCATTGATTTGGTTAACTACTTAATTTCTATTTGGATCAGAAAAGAGCATCAAAAGAAGGTAGCATTCATGTGGCATGGATAACCATATTTGTATATTTGCCTCCAGGGCCATGTCCACCTTTCTACATCTGGCATATTATCTGAACAGATTTAGACCCTCAGAACATACTGAAGACATCATACTGATTCATTAGATCAAGAGCATCATGCTGATGGGACCAGGCGAACATGAGTTGGTTAGTTCATTAGAGGTCTTATAAGGAGATATACATTCCAAGGTTAGGAGATAAACCTTACAAAGATTCAGGGACAATTCACATTATCGGAGTATTTAGGGTTACAGTTGTATAGGTAATATTCAGACATACCCCGAGAGTAAAGGCAAATTGCTTCATGGTGCCTTCCCTACCACAAGGAAGGTGCTGGCTGATATATATGCTTCTTTGCATTACTGAAGCAAACATTTCACACCTATGAATATGATGCTGGATGACAATGAAGGTGGCCATCTTTGAGTGGGAACACAAGGCAAGAAAAGGCCTTGCTTTCTTGCTAGCCTGTGTAAGCAGAAGCCAAAATTTGGGCCATAAAGTCTGGCACGGCTGATGTCTTTGACCCTGTGGGAAACTGGTGGTAGGGGTAAAGATGTGGTGTGGAATCTGTGGCAGGCCCCAAAGGAGAATCACAAC
Source organism: Lipotes vexillifer (assembly GCF_000442215.2). NCBI lineage: Eukaryota > Metazoa > Chordata > Mammalia > Artiodactyla > Lipotidae > Lipotes > Lipotes vexillifer. The sequence continues at coordinate 115,898 of NW_006797362.1, forward strand.
GTAGGCCGTAGGGTTTTGTAACAAGGCCATGCCATCAGACTATGGAGAAACAGCTCTCTGTGCATTGGGGGAACCTGAGCAAAATGAGCTTTTAGTCCATGTGGCCCCATATGAGCACATGTCCTGAATCATTCTGCATCAGCTAGGTTTCTCTGGGCCTGGCAATCCATAAAATCAGATGGATCTGGCAGCAATTCACAGAAAACTCAAAATAGAGCATCCAATACCAAGCTCATACAAGAGGAGAAGACGTGTACATTGTATGAGCAGGTATTTGAAGTCATCATATCACTCACCATGGTTTCACCAGTCACTTCACTCAGCTTCCATATATGCCCACATGGGGGTTTTGTTCAGTCAGCTAAATGAGGAATAAAATGCCTGACTTTGGTGTATGGATGGGTAGGCATGGTATGTGGGTTCAACCCAAACATGGAAGATGACTGCATAATATTCCTCTTCAGAGATGACTCTAAAAAGAGAGAAATAACAAAAAACCATATTCTTGGGCAGTTTTATGGCTAGTACCTTGGTCGTCTACCCTACGTGGAAGGTTTCTAATTAGACTACTTCAGGTGGCCAAGAGCCTTGTGAGCTGGTCAGGGCCTGGAATAAAAAGGACTAGAGAAAAGGTGTTCTAGGGTAGAGCTCTGTGGCTGCTCATATAGCTGTAATCAGGAAGTGTGAAGATTTTCTTTTTTAAGTATAGCTGATTTACAATATTATGTTAGTTTCAGTTTATAGCAAAATGATTCAGATATATATATATATATATATATGTATCTATCTATCTATCTCTATATGGTGCAGATTATTTTCCATTATAGGTTCTTAGAAGATATTGAATAGAGTTCCCTGTACTATATAGTAAATCCCTTTAGCTTATCTATTTTCTGTATAGTAGTTTGTATCTGTTAATCCCATACTCCTAATTTATCCCTCCACTCCCTCCCTTCCCCCTTTGGTAACCATACGTTTCTTTTCTATGTCTGTGAGTCTGCTTCTGTTTGGCATATAGATTCATTTGTATTATTTTTTAGACTCCACATGTAAGTGATATCATATAATGTTTGTCTTTTCTCTGCCTGACTTACTTCACTTAGTATAATATTATCTAGGTCCATCCATGTTGCAGCAAATGGCAATATTTCATTTTTTATGGCTGAGTACTATTCCAGTATATACACATACCACAGTTGTTGTTTTTTTTTAATCTTTTGGCCACGCCACACAGCATGTGGGATCTTAATTACCCTAACAGGTGTTGAACCCGTGATCCCTGTGCTGGCAGAGCAGAGTCTTAACCCCTGGACCACCAGGGAAGTCCCATGTACCATATCTTCTTAAATCAATCATCTGTAGTTGGGCATGTGGGTTGTTTCCATGTCTTGGCTATTGTAAATAGTGCTGCTATGAACATTGGGGTGCGTGTATATTTTTGAATTAGTGTTTTCATTTTTTCCAGATATATACCCAGGAGTGGAATTGCTGAATCTTATGGTAGTTCTATTTGTAGATTTTTAAGGAACCTCCATACTGCTTTCCATGGTGACTGCACCAATTTACATGCCCACCAACAGTGTACAAGGGTTCCCTTTCCCCCACATCCTCTCCAGCATTTATCATTTGTAGACTTTTTTTTTTTTTTTGCCGTACATGGGCCTCTCACTGTTGTAGCCTCTCCCGTTGTGGAGCACAGGCTCCGGACGCGCAGGCTCAGTGGCCATGGCTCACGGGCCCAGCCGCTCCACGGCATGTGGGATCATCCCAGACCGGGGACATGAACCCGTGTCCCCTGCATCGGCAGGCGGACTCTCAACCACTGGGCCACCAGGGAAGCCCTGTAGACTTTTTAATGATGGTCATTCTGACAGTTGTGAGGCGATACATCATTGTGATTTTGATTTGCATTTCTCTAATAATTAGTGATGTTGAGCATCTTTTCATATGCTTGTTGGCCATCTGTATGTCTTCTTTGGAGAAATGTCCATGTAGGTCTTCTGCACATTTTTTTTTTTTCCTTGCGTTATGCGGGCCTCTCACTGTTGTGGCCTCTCCCATTTGCGGAGCACAGGCTCCGGACGCGCAGGCTCAGTGGCCATGGCTCACGGGCCCAGCCGCTCCGCGGCATGTGGGATCCTCCCGAAACGGGGCACGAACCCGCGTCTCCTGCATCGGCAGGCGGACTCTCAAGCACTGCGCCACCAGGGAAGCCCTTCTGCACATTTTTGATTGGATTTTTGTAGCACAGCTTCATGCCTATCAAGACGCTTCCATTCGGGAAAAGGCCCTGAGCAACCAGGCAGACAAAATGACTCAGCCAATCAACATTAGACAATCTTCACCATTAACCACCATGGAACTGGCACAATGGGCACATGAACAGAGTGGCCATGGTGGCAGAGCTGGTGGCTACAGTGAGCTCAATAGCATGAACTCCCACTTGCCAAGAAAGTCAGTCCAGGTACTACCGTCTCTAAATGTTCAACTTGCCAACAACAAAGATCATTGCTGAAGTCCTGAGAAGTCATTATTTCTCAAGAAGACCTAGCAGTTAATTGGTGGGAAGTCAACTACCACGGGCCCCTTCCAATCTGGAAGGGCCAGCCTTTGGTCCTCACAAGAATAGATAGCAATTCTAGATGTGATAAGTAGCCTTTTGTGCCTGCAGAGCCACAGCCAGCACCAGTATTGGGGGCTTGCTCATGAAATGTGTGATCTTTAACCATGGAATCCCACGTGGCTTAGGATGTGAACAGAGACCTCAGCCTTCAGTGAATGAGGTAAAGGAATGGGCCCATCCCAATGAAATCCATTGTTTGCACCACATCAAATATTCACTGGCAACCACCCGCACACTGCACTGCAATGAGCTACTGAAGGCACAGCCAAAACATCAGCTCAGAAACAATATCCTGGAAGGATAGAGTGCGATCCTTCAGGGTACAGTGTGTATGTTCAATCAAAGACTGCTATACGGTACTGTATATCCATTATGAGGAATATATGGGATTGGGAAGCAAGGAGTAGAAGTTGGGTGGCCCTACTCACCATGACTCTTAATGATCCACTGGTGGTTTTTCTGCTTGCCCTCCCAGCAACTGTGTATTCTCCAGGGCTGTAGGTAGGTCTTGGTCCACAGAGAATGCACTTTTGCCAGGGATACAGCATGAATGCCATGGAACTGCAAGGTACAGTGGCCATCAAGGCCCCTCAGTCATCATATGTCCAAAGACTAGCTTGTGAGAACAGGAATCACCATTATGAATGGAGTCATTGACCCAGAGTAGCAGGGGAGTTAAGGCTGCTATTCTTCAGTAGAGGCTTGGAGGATTACCTGTGGAACCCAGGTGATACTCTTGCCAGACTCCTGGGACTCCCTTGCTTGGGCAATGGTAACTGGAATGGGCTTGTGCAACAATCTTGACCTGAGAGGTCTCAGACTCCTCGAGGATAAAAGATGCAAAAATTTAAAACAAACAATATAGAGGGTCTCCTGTTTTTCATGTATGTTGTACTCTTCCCCATCTACTTTCTCCTTTCTTATACTCATACCCCATGAGTATCTAAAACTACCACAAGGCTTGCAGAAACAGTTCTCAGCAATAGTGTTCTGTTGGTTATTGGGACTCCTTCAAGGGGCAGGATAACAGGAAAGTGCCTCAGCACTCGTCTTGGTTAAAGGTGAAACTGCTGCTAAAGTTAAAATATAGGACAGTTCCTCCAATTCTTCCTCATACAGAAACCCTGAGCCTGCTTCAGCTGTGAAGCCACCTGGTCTGCTGTTGTTCTCTGTTATGCCTCAACTCAGTGAAGGCTTTACCCTCTATTGGAGTCACAGAAATCTTTAAAAAAAAAAAAAAAAAAAAAAAAAAAAAGTTGGTGCCATTGCTTGGGAGAAGGTGGAAAATTTTCCAGCACTGCCTGGTGGGGTCAAAAACAGAACTGATCAACTGATCTTTGGTGTGGAGGTAAGTCCTCCTTCTCTTCTTATTATTTTTTGTTTGTTTTTGGTTTGTTTGTTTGTTTCTTCATAGTTGGAGTTACGGGGCCATGAATCTCTTGAAGGTCAACCTTTTGTCAGACTGAGGTCCAGTAATTTTCTTCTGCTTTCTGGAGAATTTTGGACAAGCAGAGAATTAGGCATCTTTCCTAAGGTAGGTCATGTCCCTCCTTCTACCTCAGACTTCTTTTACCAGGGCAAACTCCTCTTTTACCCAAACTGCTGGTCAGATTTGCTCTAGAAATATGGTCTGCCAGAAAGATCCTTACTCTTAATTTCTTCTCAGAGTTGCATGGTTTCATTGAGTACGATCTCAAACTGTAGTGGCCCTTTGGTTTCTTGGGCATGTCAGACTTGTGAGTGTGGCACCTTAGAAGAAAGGGCATTAGAATAGCCATCACACCATGGGCAGTCTTCCTCAGTTTGAGGTAGACATAGATGGGCCCCTGGGCTGCACAGCTGGTGTTTGTCAAGTGGAGTAAAAGTGAAACTTTGTACTCCCCCCAGACACTCCAAGGACAAAGCTAGTGGCAGAAGCTGAGCTCTGCTGAAGTAAAGAGACAAGATGACCACTCTTGAGGTCAAGGAAAATTCCCTGTCTGCACATGCGCAGGAAGGCTCCTTGGGGGTCAAAAAGGGAGGGGCGCCACCCCCTAATAATCTGTGGACATACCCCCAGGGCCCTCTGCAGTGGGATCCATCTTAGCAAAAAGTTGCACGTGCATGTTGGGGAGGGTCCTAGACAGGTCAGGTGTGAAGAAAGCAACAAGATGATTGACCAAAGGTAAACAAAGACCCGGAAGAACCATCCTATATAAGTGATTTAAATCACCTCTTTACTGCGCTCCTCATTAGATTAGAGAGGACACCCATACCCCTTCTCTCCTTTCTCTCTGGGTGTGTATTTCTGTCTTGCTTCAGTATTAAATAAACAAACTGTTTCTCCGGTGCTCTCCCACTTATTGAGCTGTGTCTCTAATAATAAACTTTGTACCTGTTTTTGCAGTTTTTGCCTCCTTGAAACATTCTTGCTTTCAAATGGGGGCAAGAGCCATGCGGACTTTGCTTCTAGCCTCTAGCCTCTGGTGGTCTAGTGGTTAGGATTCCTGGCTTTTCACCCAGGCTACCCAAGTTCAATTCCTGGGCAGGGAACTAAGATCCCTCTTCAGGACAGCTCATTGCTGTCTCTCTGAGATCAAGTTGGTACAAAGAAGCCAAGAAAGGAAAGATTTTGAACAGATTCTAATATTCTGTGACACCTAGTATACAACTTTCACATTGCTTCTTCCTGTCCCAGAGACCTTGTCTTTCTATGTCTACCTATGTTTGTGTGTCTCACAACCCCACTCCTTTCTCACCTTCCTCCCATCCTTACCCCTGTTTTCCTTTCTGCCCCCTTGATTCTCTTCTTCACCTTCTGGTGCTCCCACTTACCTTTGTTCTGGAACTTCACCATTTCTTGATATGCCATAGCCCTAGCAATAGGAAAAAAAATCTTCTAAGGCTATCCCTGAGCGTGTCTGCCCTTATTTGACTGGCAATAATCCAACCACGTTAACTTGGCTGTAATCATTCAGTCTCACATATCTGGCACCAGTTAGAAACTGCTTTTAAGGAATACCCATGTTGGACCTTAACACGAGACAGCCACCTTTTAAAAGTATGGCCTATACCTGAAATATCAAATGTTGTTTAGAAACATAAAATAGACTGGAGATCACACTCATCCTCAGGGTAAAATACTTAGGTCAAGATTTTGGAGATAGCCTGGTAACCAAAGAGAAACATACACAATTGACTGTATGGTACTACAAATTAAACACGTTGAGGGAAACAAAAGGTCCTTCACCAGTGCAAAAAGACCAATAAGGATATGAGTAGATATCAGAAAAATAGAAATAGAGAAAAAAAGCTGCAGGGGCCACAGTTTTCACCTTTTGGCAAATGGACTGCTAATTTGAAACAAAATCACCCCGACCCACAGGGAGAGAGATACTTTGTTTTCATCAGGTGCCTTTGGATCAAGGAGAAGTAACCATATTCGTAAATGGTCATCCAACTTCAATTTTAATAGATATTTCTGCAAAGAGCGAATGCAGTAACATATGTTTGACAAGGGTATAGTAAACTGGGTCTCAGACCTGTCAAGGATGAAGATCCAGATTACTCTACTGGATAAGCTCTGTGGACAAGAAATGCTGCCTAAGAGAACTCTACAAAAGTTGGACAAATTAAAATGTCACAGGGTGGCAATCCCATTGATTCTCTACTGCTGCATCCCTCCTCTTCCCTTAGGTAGCTACCCTCATCTGGACTCCATATTCAGAAAGGGATTTGATCCAACGTCTGAGACATTTTAATAACACGACTATAACACATCTCACTTATGAGACCTGCTTCTAATACTCTGTGATGAAGTGATTGCTTCCTGTCTCCTTTTATGTAAGTTTTTGTTCCTGTACATATTATACATCAGGCACGCAGTTCCATCCTGTACTTTATAGACTGGCTGTGCTTAGGCAATTCCTAGGATTTTAAATGTGAGATGGTATGACATTAATAACTAGGGCCCATAAGAAGTGATAAATCAGTGATCAATAGCTCCTTGTGTGATGGTTTTACAATAAAAGATATCAAATGCCAAAGTCCTTATACTTGGAATACTTCTGTTTTAGCACTACCCAAGATAATAATGAGAATGAAAGAGTCAGCATTTATTAAGTGCCTAACATATTCCAGGCCCTTCTTAGGGCCTTTCTTTGGACCATCACAAAACCCCAGAAAAGGACATTTCATCTCTCAGTGTAACATGTCAGATATAACCTTGATCCTCTGAAAGACTATGACTTTGGACAAGATCACATACTTAGCAGGTTGTTGAACTACTGTTGATATTCATGCACTTATGACCCCAAATTTTTGATCTTCCTACTGTATCTGTCAAGGTGTCTTTTATGCTATCTTTTATGTTAGGCTTATTTAACACTAGCAAAAACATGAACCAATAACACAAATCTAGTACATAATCAACTAAGGGAAAGTCTAACAAACTATTAAACAAGTGCATACCGGTTCAAACAAGGAGTGCTACAGGCATATCTGTGAAAATTTAGTATAATGCACAACATAAATAAGTATAAGTCCTCTTGTTGTTGAATCTAACAGTTCCCACTATCATCTACAGGAGTAGTAAGACTGTGACCAGATATAAAATATTAAATGCATTTAACCACACAGACCCTTTTTAAATTGCCAAGTCACTTTATTTCAAGATAACAACTTGGGAAGAGTTATAGAATTACGTAATTAATCCTGTAAGAGTGATTATCGATCATTTCTTCCAGTAAGTGCCAAAGTAATTTTCTCCATTTTGTGTGTTCCAGTTTGTATTTACTTGGGTACAAGGGGTTATTTTTTCCAACAGATTATTTTTCGTTTTCCATAGTATCTTTTACACAGTAAAAGGCACCTATAACCGCTGAAAGCAAAAGAAGGAAAAGACGAAGAAGCAGTAGAGCTGTTCCTCTGTTTATAGTCCTTAGTAGCCTAGCTCGAATACCTATTTCTCTGTCAGGTGGGGGGCCACTATCTACACTGCCTCCTGGTCCTCTCTCGCTACAATTTGGTGGTTTCCAACCTTGCTGACAGTGACAATGTCTTCGGTTGTTGCAAACCCCTCTGTAATTGCACATCTTGACATCACAGTCAAAACCCATGTCTTGAAAAAAAGTACACTTTTGGTCCTTACAGTATGATCCTGGGCCACATGATGCACCATCCACCACAAGCCCCATTTCTGGTGAGTCTGTCCCAAAGTGGGCATCGTACCCAAAGCAGCTTTCTGGTTTAATATCTTGTACTACTATATGATGAAATGTAGTGTGCTCCCCACCACCAGGAAGTTCCTCCACATTAGCACAGTGCAGCATTCCACACAGAACATCATCTTGTTCACATTTTACAGGGTTTCCTCCTCGTTGAAGCAACCTCACACCACAGTTCCCAAATCGGTCCCCTATGATATTCAATGTTTTATAGCATGCTGGTGCAGCATCTTTTACTTTATAGCCAAAGAGGGCTTGACACTGCATATCACGGTCACTACAGTTTCCCTTCACACAAACAGCTAATGGCGAACATGGGGTTCCATCCTGGATATAAGTGTCAGCTGCACAAACACGCGTTGTCCCGTTACAGTATTCTGGTAGATCACAAATACCAAGAGTATCTCTGCAAAGAGTTCCACGTTGAGCATATTTACACTTAACACAGCAACTTCCTTCATTGCAATCACTGCCATTGGTGAGGACACAATGGTTGTGACAACACGGATCCCTAGCACAGTCTTTTAAGGTGCCACAGTCACATTCTTCCCTCTGATTTATGATCTTGTCACCACAGCGAGGAGCTACATAAGGAAAATTACGGTATGGTACATTTGGTATACTCAAACAAGGATCCCACATAGAAACCCGCTGATGCAGTTGGCTATATGTACAATTGCTCATCATATCTAGAAGACCAGGCTCAGGAGCCATGATGCAGTGATCTCTTCGAAAACAGTGACAACCTGGACCATCGTGTACACAGCCCAGAACATGACCTATTGCGTGTGCTGCAACAGTTGAAGCTAAAAATATGTGATAATTTGAAACAAATACAAACGATGCTCCCCAATTGGGGTTGCATATTCCTTCATGGCTGCTATAATATGAGGACCCAGCGATTTTATGTCCTGTGAAAAGCATTGAAGTATCATGAGGAATTTCTGTATACCATCCCCACCATTTCCATAAACCAAAATGACTTACTGCAGCTTCAGCACTATGCCAACTATATAAATCCATCCTATCCATGCCATCCCATATGCAAATGAGACGAATCAAAACCTGCAGTTGACCCTGGTAGAAAATGCTGTGCAATATGTTGTTTATAATCACTACATTCTCTATTATACGTGTAACATTAGTGTTCCGAACAACTAATGAGTTAGAAACTGTGTAGTGAACTTTTAAGTATTTCCTATGCGGCCACCACAAATACACAGGAGCTGCTCTAGGCATCTCAGCAATCATTGCCTCCTCATATGCTTGATTTGTATCTTTCCTTTCAATCTTACATTTTGCATCCTCTGCTGCTGTTTTCTGCGACACAAGCTGAGAAATCACATGCTCGAATTTGGAAGAAGCCTCCAGTGGTTTGATTTCGTAAGTGAAGTCATCCACCTGCAGCATGCCACGCAGACCCCCATAGCAGGTGTCCAGTGTGCCCATGGACCCAGGAACCCCTTCCAGGTAGCTAAAGTAGTAACAGTCTCGGGGGATAAAAGGGTAGTCCTCCTGCATGGCGCCTTGGTCGTTATCGGTGACAACAGGAAAATGCCTGGGCAGCAAGCTCTTCTTGACTCTCATGTGAAGCACGTGTCTTTGGCCACTGAAGCGAACCTTGTAGGAGAGCTGGCCTTGTGTTGCGGCTCCATGCACTCTGTGGGACACCTTCCTGGGGATCACAATTTCAGAGGAAGTGAAGCGCCAACCTGGGGGGTCATGGGAGCAGCAGGTCGGAAACAGGAGTAGCCAGAGCAGAGGCAGCCACAGATCACCTGCCAGGTGGGCCTGGGCCCAGGCAGGACCCATGAGTGAGGAAGCCTGTGACCAAAGAAATGCACTCCAGCGGGAGGCAGCCAAAACTATCCCTGGAACAGCAACTCCTAAACAGCAAGTCTAGTCCTGAGGAGAGCAGAGAGGCTGGAGGCTGGGCATCCCCAGAGAGGTGGAGGAGGGAGGGGGAAACCCTTACATAACAATGGTGTATTCATGAGGGGGAGGGGCTGTGCTAAGTCATCCTGGGTATCCTGGCACAGGGCTCTTAGAGAGGAGGAAACATGGGAGCAACTAGGAAAAATGGAGTGTATATCTTGGGCTGAGTGGTCCCACGGCCTCTTGGAGAAGTCACAGGGGAAGAATCAGTGGGTGTCGTGCAATTTTAAGACAGTGATTGACATTTTTTTCCTGAAACCAAAATGAGACAAGGTTACGAAATGGAAAGGAGAGTGGAAGCTTCTTTTTGTAAGAATTTTGAGAAAAGAATCAAATTCTCTCATACTTTATAAAAATGGAATGTGTTGGGGGTGACTAACGGAACAAAAGAATAAATAGTGCCATGAGTAGAAAAGGTAGGGTAGATAATAATAGTTTCTAATAAAGTTAAACTTATACTTGCCCTACGCCTCAGTGATTCTAGCCATAGGACGTTCCCCACAGTGCTTCATATGTGGATATTCATAGCAGCATTATTCACAAGTTTATTCCAGAGACTGGAAACAAACAACCAGTACTGAATAGATGAATGGCAAACAAACTGGCATATTCATTCAGTGGGATAATCCTCAGTAAATCTGAACAAGTTTCTGATATGTGTAAGAACATGGATGTATCTATCTCATAGATATTATGATGATAGAAAGAAATCAGACCAAAGAAACTTCATATAGGACTTCCTTTGTATGAATTTCTAGAATAGTCCAAAATAATATAGGGGAATAGAATTTAAACCACTGTTTTCCTGATGTGAGGGAATGGAGGGATGGAGGGAACTTTCTGGAGTGATGGGAAACTTCTGAATCTTGATTAGGGCGTGCTCAAGATGAACGTTTGAAATCCTCACCCCCAAGGTGGTGGTATTAGTGGGTGGGGTCTTTGGGAGGTGATTAGTGCTTTCATAAAAGAGGCCTCAGAGAGATCCTTCACCCCTTTTGCCCTGTGTGGTTACGGTGAGAAGATGTCATTTATGAGCCAGGAAGTGGTTCTTACCAGACACGAAATCTGATGGTGCCTTGATCTTGGACTTACTGGCCTCCAGAACTGAAAAATAAAGTTCTCTTATGTATAAGTCACCCAATAATGGTGTTTTGCTGCCTTAACATAATATAACATCGGTTCATGGAAGTACTGTTGTAGGTAACAGTTACCTGAAATTGTGTGAATGGCATGGAACTAGGTATTGGATAGAGATTGGAAGAGTTTTGAGTGGAAGACTAGAAAGCCTACAGTGCTGTGGACAGACTCTTGGTGACAGCCTAGAAAGAAAAAAGAAAAGTTGCATAGAAAACCCCCAACCTCCTTAGAAAATACCTTAGAAAATACCTAAGTAATCTTGAACAGATTGGTAGGATGGAAAGGCCATACTAATGAGGCAGAAATGGGGATTGTGTTATTGGACAATGGAGGAAAAGCCATTTGTTATCAAGTAGCAAAGAAATTGGCTGGAGTGGGTTTGGCTGGAGTGGGTTTGTGTCCTAGTGTTTTGTGGAATGTACAACTTCAGAAAATAAGTTGGATATTTAGCTGGGTAAATATCTCAGCAAAGTGTTGAAGGAGTGGCTGACTATCCTTTTGCTATAAGCTTCTAGTAAAACGTAGGAAGAGAAAAGATTTAAAGATGGAATTATTCATCAAAGAACAGTGAAACTTTAAAGATTTGGAATTTTCCCAGGCCATCCATATAGAAAAGACTGAGAAAGCATGGTCTGAATAGAACACTAAGGATGTGGTCAAGCAAACCACTTGATAAGGTTAGTAAGTCATCTCCACAAGTCAGGAGCTATGTACAAGACAATAGCAGAATCACCCCCTTGCTCCACAGGGTGATCCAGAGATCATCAGATCAATTTCAAAGGAGGGGTCTCCAGTGCCTTCAGGACCTTTTCATGCCTTATCAGAGGCAATGACAGAGTTGCCACACACTTGGGTTCCATTCCCAGCACTCCACAGCACAGGCAACAGTAGCCACTCCTCTAGAAGGCACAGACAGCAGGCTTTGGCAGTGTCCACGTTGGGCATTCTCCTTTGGTGTGCAAATTCCACCCAGATTTTGAAGGATGGAGCTTACTGGAGCCGAGGGTCTATGACCCTGGGGAGGCAGCCACCTTACAGAGCACACACTAGGGTAGTACCCAGCAGAACCATGGGGGCAGGTCACTTCCAGGACCCCAGACTAGTAGAACCACTTCACATTATTTAAGCCTGGGGAGCCACAGGCATATGACTTCAGTCCATGGGAACTGCAGTGTGGGCTGTGCTCAGCAAAACCATGGGGCAGGCCTCCAGGAGTCTTTGGTGTCCAACCCAGAACTGCCAGCCCAGTGTGTCTGGAAGGCAGGACCTTCACTCCAATGGATCCGGAAGTGAAACAAAATTCCCAGTGTGCCTAGAGGGAAGAACATGGAGCCAAAGAGAATTAATTATTCTCTTGCCTTAAGATTTTGGACATACTTGGGACTGGTCGCTCCTTTCTTCTTTCCTATTTCTCCCTTTTGGAATGAGAGTGTCTATCCTGTGCCTGTCCCACCATAGTACTTTAGAAGCATATAACTTGTGTGACTTAAAAAATATATATTCAGGGAGTTCCCTGGTGGCCTAGTGGTTAGGATTCTGAGATTTCACTGCTGTGGCCTGGGTTCAATCCCTGGTCAGGGAACTTAGATCCCACAAGCTGCATAGCGTGGTGAAAAAAGAATTATTCAGAAATATCCCTATATAATTGAAAGATAAAGATTGAGGCTTTGGGGAGGACCTTCAAGATGGAGGAGGAGTAAGACATGGAGATCTCCTTCTTCCCCACAAAAACATCAAAAATACATCTACATGTGGAGCAACTCCTACTGAACACTGGCAGAAGACCTCAGACTTCCCAAAAGGCAAGAAACTCCCCACGTACATGGTCATGTGGCTGACATGGTCTTGGTGCTCCAGCCAGGTGTCAGGCCTGAGCCTCTGAGGTGGGAGAGATGAGTTCAAGACATTGGATCACCACACACCTCCTGGCTTCACTTAATATCAATCAGTGAGAGCTCTCCCAGAGCTCTCCATCTCAATGCTAAGACCCAGCTCCACTCAAGGATCAGCAAGCTACAGTGCTGGACACCCCATACCAAACAACTAGCAAGATAGGAATACATCCCACACATTAGCAGAGAGGCTGCCTAAAATCATAATAAGTTCACAGATACCCCAAAACACACCACTGGATGTGGTCCTGTCCACCAGAAAGACAAGATCCAGCCTCATCCACAATAACACAGGCACCAGTCCCCTCCACCAAGAAGCCTACACAAGCCACTGAACCAACCTTACCCACTGGAGGCAGACACCAAAAACAATGGGAATTAGGAACCTGCAGCCTGCAAAAAGGAGACACCAAACACAGTAAGTTAAGCAAATGAGAAGACAGAGAAATACTCAGCAGATGAAGGTAAAAGTAAAAACCCACCAGATGAAACAAATGAAGAGGAAATAGGCAGTCTACCTGAAAAAGAATTCAGAGTAATGGTAGTAAAGATGATCCAAAATCTTGGAAATAGAATAGAGAAAACACAAGAAATGTTTAACAAGAACCTAGAAGAACTAAAGAGCAAACAAACAGTGATGAAAAACACAATAAATGAAATTTAAAATTCTCTAGAAGGAATCAATAGCAGAATAACTGAGGCAGAAGAATGGATAAGTGACCTGGAAGATAAAATAGAGGAAATAACTACTGCAGAGCAGAATAAAGAAAAAAGAATGAAAAGAGCTGAGGACAGTCTCAGAGACCTATAGGAGAATATTAAATGCACCAACATTCAAATTATAGGGGTCCCAGAAGAAGAAGGGAAAAACAAAGGGAATGAGAAAATATTTGAAGAGATTATAGTTGAAAACTTCCCTAATATGGGAAAGGAAATAGTCAATCAGGTCCAGGAAGCACAGAGAGTCCCATACAGGATAAATCCAAGGAGAAACATGTCAAGACACATATTAATCAATGTATCAAAAATTAAATACAAAGAAAAAATATTAAAAGCAGCAAGGGAAAAGCAAAAAATAACATACAAGGGAATCCCTATAAGGTTAACAGCTGATCTTTAGCAGAAACTCTACAAGCCAGAAGGGAGTGGCAGGACATATTTAAAGTGATGAAAGGGAAAAACCTACAACCAAGATTGCTCTACCCAGCAAGGATCTCATTCAGATTTGACGGAGAAATTAAAATCTTACAGACAAGCAAAAGCTAAGAGAATTCAGCACCACCAAACCAGCTTTACAACAAAGGCTAAAGGAACTTCTCTAGGCAGGAAACACAAGAGAAGGAAAAGACCTACAATAACAAACCCCCCAAAATTAAGAAGATGCTAATAGGAACATACATATCGATAATTACCTTAAATGTAAATGGATTAAATGATCCAACCAAAAGACATAGACTGGCTGAATGGAGCAAATGCTAACAGCCATAAAAGGGGAAATCAACAGTAAACAAAAATAGTAGGGGACTTTAACACCCCACTTTCACCAATGGACAGATCCTCCAAAATGAAAATAAATAAGAAAACACAAGCTTTAAATATCACATTAAACAAGATGGACTTAATTGATATTTACAGGACATCCCATCCAAAACCAGCGGAATACACTTTCTTCTCAAGTGCTCATGGAACATTCTCCAGGATGGATCATATCTTCGGTCACAAATCAAGCCTTGGTAAATTTAAAAAACTGAAATCTTATCAAGTATCTTTTCTGACCACAACGCTATGAGACTAGATATCAATTACAGGAAAACAATCTGTAAAAAATACAAACACATGGAGGCTAAACAATACAGTACTTAATAACCAAGAGATCACTGAAGAAATCAAAGAGAAAATTAAAAAATACCTAGAAAAAAATGACAATGAAAATATGATGACCCAAAACCCATGAGATGCAACAAAAGCAGTTCTAAGAGGGAAGTTTATAGCAATACAATCCTACCTCAAGAAGTGAGAAACTTCTCAAATAAACAACCTAAACTTACACTTAAGGCAATTAGAGAAAAAGAACAAAAAACCCCCAAAGTTAGCAGAAGGAAAGAAATCATAAAGATCAGATCAGAAATAAGTGAAAAAGAAATGAAGGACACAATAGCAAAGATCAATAAAACTAAAAGCTGGTTCTTTAAGAAGATAAACAAAATTGATAAACCACTAGCCAGACTCATCAAGAAAAAAAGGGAGAAGACTCAAATCAATAGAACTAGAAATGAACAAGAAGTAACAACTGACACTGCAGAAATACAAAAGATCATGAGAGATTGTTACAAGCAACACTATGCCAGGACAACCTGGAAGAAATGGACAAATTCTTAGAAAAGCACAAACTTCCGAGACTGAACCAGGAAGAAATAGAAAATATAAACAGACCAATCACAAACACTGAAATTGAAACTGTGATTTAAAATCTTCCAACAAACAAAAGCCCAGGACCAGATGGCTTCACAGGCGAATTCTATCAAACATTTAGAGAAGAGCTAACACCTCTCCTTCTCAAACTCTTCCAAAACATAGCAGAGGGAGGAACACTCCCAAACTCATTCTATGAGGCCACCATCACCCTGATACCAAAACCAGACACAGAGGTCACAAAGAAAGAAAACTACAGGCCAATATCACTGATGAACATATATGCAAAAATCCTCAACAAAATACTAGCAAACAGAATCCAACAGCACATTAAAAGGATCATACACCATGATCAAGTGGGGTTTATCCCAGGAATGCAAGGATTCTTCAATATACGCAAATCTATCAATGTGATTAACCATATTAACAAATTGAAGGAGAAAAACCATATGATCATCTCAATAGATGCAGAGAAAGCTTTTGACAAAATTCAACACCCATTTATGATAAAAACCCTGCAGAAAGTAGGTGTAGAGGGAACTTTCCTCAATATAATAAAGGCCGTATATGACAAGCCCACAGCCAACATCATCCTCAATGGCGAAAAACTGAAAGCATTTCCACTAAGGTCAGGAACAAGACAAGGTTGCCCACTCTCACCACTCTTATTCAACATAGTTTTGGAAGTTTTAGCCACAGCAATCAGAGAAGAAAAGGAAATAAAAGGAATCCAAATCGGAAAAGAAGAAGTAAAGCTGTCACTGTTTGCAGATGACATGATACTATACATAGAGAATCCTAAAGATGCTACCAGAAAACTACTAGAGCTAATCAATGAATTTGGTAAAGTAGCAGGATACAAAATTAATGCACAGAAATCTCTGGCATTCCTATATACTAACGATGAAAAATCTGAAAGTGAAATCAAGAAAACACTCCCATTTACCATTGCAACAAAAAGAATAAAATATCTAGGAATAAACCTACCTAAGGAGACAAAAGACCTGTATGCAGAAAATTATAAGACACTGATGAAAGAAATTAAAGATGATACAAACAGATGGAGAGATATACCATGTTCTTGGATTGGAAGAATCAACATTGTGAAAATGACTCTACTCCCCAAAGCAATCTATAGATTCAATGCAATCCCTATCAAACTACCACTGGCATTTTTCACAGAACTAGAACAAAAAATTTCACAATTTGTATGGAAACACAAAAGACCCTTTGTGGTACACGGGCCTCTCACTGTTGTGGCCTCTCCCGTTGTGGAGCACAGGCTCCGGACGTGCAGGATCAGCGGCCATGGCTCATGGGCCTAGCCGCTCCGCGGCATGTGGGATCTTCCCGGACCGGGGCACGAACCCTTGTCCCCTGCATCGGCAGGCGGACTCTCAACCACTGCGCCAGTACTTCTAATTGTCCATGCTCTTATTTCTATTCATGTTTCATTAAAAAAAATTTTTTTAATTGGAGTATAGTTGATTTATAATGTTGTATTAGTTTTGAGTGTACAGCAAAGTGAATCAGTTATACATATACATATAACCACTTTTTTTAGATTCTTTTTCCATATAGGCCATCACAGAGTATTGAGTAGAGTTCCCTGTGCTATACAGTAGGTTCTTATTAGTTATCTATTTTATATGTAATACTGTGTATATGTCAATTTCAATCTCCCAATTTATCCCTCCCCACACTTATCCCCTGGTAACCATAAGTTTGTTTTCTACATCTGTGACTCTACTTCTCTTTTGTAAATAAGTTCATTTGTACCCTCTCTTTTTTATATTCCACATATAAGTGATATCATATGATATTTGTCTTTCTGTGTCTGACTTACTTCACTCAGTATGACAATCTTTAGGTCCATCCATGTTGCTGAAAATGGCATTATTTCATTCTTTTTTATTGCTGAGTAATATTCCATTGTATATATATACCACATCTTCTTTATCCATTCCTCTGTTGATGGCCATTTAGGATGCTTCCATGTCCTGGCTATTGCAAATAGTGCTGCAATGAAAATTGGGGTGCATGTATGTTTTCGAATTATAGTTTTCTCAGGGTATATGCCCATGAGTGGGATTCCTGGGTCATATGGTAGTTCTAGTTTTAGTTTTTTAAGAAACCTCCATACTGTTCTCCATGGCATCTATACCAATTTACATTCCCCCCAGTGGTGTAGAAGGTGATACCTCACTGTAGTTTCGATTTGCATTTTCTAATAATTAGTGACGTTGAGCATCTTTTCATGTGCTTTTTGGCCATCTGTATGTCTTCTTTGGAGAAATGCTTATTTAGATCTTCCCCCCATTTTTTTGATTGGGTTATTTGCTTTTTTGATATTGAGCTGCATGAGCTGTTTGTGGACTTTGGAGATTAATCCCTTGTCAGCTGCTTTATTTGCAAATATTTTCTCCTAGTCTGAGGGTTGTCCTTATATAGGGAAAAGCTTTTAAATAAGGAAGTTCTTAGGACTTAACATTCTTGCAAAGATGCCCAGAGCTTATCTCATGTGCTGCTGGAATTATTGTATCTTCATGGCTTGGAAATGTTGGTGGACTATAATAATTGAGGTGGAAATGCTAGAACTACTTTGGCAGTTAAGTGAATTTGGGGGTCAGAATATTCAGGGAAGAAGGCTTGTTAGGAAATGGATTTACTACAAATGACCAGAGAAATCACTGCTGACCCTGCTTATCTGGAGGTCCTAGAGGACACTATCTTCACTTAAGCAGTAAGAAATTCACTTGTCAGAGGAAAGCAGGCATCATTGGGACCTCAGTGGTAGCTGTCTTTGTAGGCCAGATATGATGGCCTACAATAATAGTAGAAAAAAGAAGACAGCCCTTAACTAAAAACAACGGTGGCATAATTACTGTAATGGGCAATAAGACTGTAATTGCAAACATTGGGCCCTGACATAAGTGTATTTGATGCCATCTCTAATAGATTTTTGTTCTCCTAGGGATGAGATAGCTGGGCAGGTAATGAGGGCATTTATTACCTTACACAGCCAAAAAAAGATCAAAAGCTGGTGATCAATAGACTAATGAAACTTCTGCAATGGGCATCTCTTGTCCAGCTTTCAGACCGAAGTCAGAATATCACTGATCTTTTATTGCCAATTAAAGGAGAGACCAGGTATTTTTTAAGGAAGGACCCTGAAATGTCATCACAAATATATAAAATAAATATTCCCCTGACTTGTTCCCCCAACAGGACCTTGTTTCCCAAAGGGGCATGTTCGTCAAGTGGATACACATGTACCAGAGTAACCACTCAATGGGGAAAGAAGGAATACTCAGATCTTTTTAGGACTATCAGATGCAAGGTCTGACCTGATACAGATACCACAGAAACCAAAATGCCCCATGAAGGAGACCATATAAGAAATAAAATCCTGATCCAACGGCATCTCACAATGGGTCCAATGGGCCCATGAACCCATTCTGTGGTAATTTCCCTGGGTCCTGAGTGCCTAAACTCAGAAGCTGACAGTATCGTCAAAGTGGTTCTTTGGTCTATGGAGTAAAAGTTATAGTGGAAGGAAATACCGAGTAAGAGGACCTAAAAATTTTCCCCACACCCATGCACCTCCAGCCAAAATAGTAAAACAGAAGGACTAATACATCATGAGTGAAAGAGAAGATCACTAATGACTTAAAGGTTGAAGAGTGGTGATCCACATCACATTCCCATTTAATTTACTGCTTTTCTGCTGCAAAGATCAAACGAGTCTTGGTGAATTACCATAAACTTACCCAAGTAGAGGCCTCAAACATGCATAGCATGCTGGGTATATTAACTTTACTGGAAGAGATCAGCACAGTATCTGGCACATGATATATACCCATTGATCTGACAGATACATTATTTTCAGTCTCTATCAGGAAGGAAGATCAAAAGCAGTTAGCATTCTCTTGGGATGGAAAGCAGTATACATTCAAAATCTCACTTCAAGGCTATGTTAACCCTTCTCTTCTCTGCCACGATATAGCTTTAAAATAATTTGATCATCTTGACACTCCTCAGAACATCACACTTGTCCACTATATTACGGTATCAGGTTAATCAAGGGAATCCCCATAAGGTTATCAGCTGAATTTTCAGCAGAAACTCTTCAGGCCACAAGGGAGTGGCATGATACACTTAAAGTGATGAAAAATAAAAATCTACAACCAAGATGACTGTACCCAGTAAGGATCTCATTCAGATTCGATGGAGAAATCAAAAGCTTTTCATACAAGCAAGAGCTAAGAGAATTCAGCACCACCAAACCAGCTTTACAACAATGCTAAAGGAACTTCTCTAGGTGCGAAACACAAGAGAAGAAAAATGCCCACAGAAACAAACCCAAAACAATTAAGAAAATGGTAATAGGAACATACATATCGATAATAACCTTGAGTGTAAATGGAGTAAATGTTCTGAACAAAAGACACAGGCTGGCTGAAT
Source organism: Lipotes vexillifer (assembly GCF_000442215.2). NCBI lineage: Eukaryota > Metazoa > Chordata > Mammalia > Artiodactyla > Lipotidae > Lipotes > Lipotes vexillifer. The sequence continues at coordinate 135,565 of NW_006797362.1, forward strand.
AGATACAGAAACAAGACCCATATATATGTTGTCTACAAGAGACCCACTTCAGACCTAGGGACACATACAGACTGAAAGCAAGGGGGTGGAAAAAGATATTCCATGCAAATGGAAATCAAAAGAATGCTGGAGTAGCAATACTCATATCAGATAAAATAGACTTTAAAGATATTCCTGCAAATGGAAATCAAAAGAATGCTGGAGTAGCAATACTCATATCAGATAAAATAGACTTTAAAATAAAGACTGTTACAAGAGATAAGGAAGAACAATACATAATGGTCAAGGGATCAATCCAAGAAGAAGATATGACAATTATAAATATATATGCACCCAACATAGGAGCATCTCAATACATAAGGCAAATGCTAACAACCATAAAAGGGGAAATTGACAGTAACACAGTAATAGTGGGGTACTTTCTAACACCCCACTTACACCAATGGACAGATCATCCAAAAAGAAAATAAATAAGGAAACACAGCTTTAAATGACACAATAGGCCAGATAGATTTAATTGATATTTATAGGACATTCCATCCAAAAACAGCAGATTACACTTTCTTCTCAAGTGCTCATGGAACATTCTCCAGGATACATCACATCTTGGGTCACAAATCAAGCCTCGGAAAATTTAAGAAATTCAAATTATATCAAGCATCTTTTCTGACCAAAATGCTATGAGATTGGAAATCAATTACAGGAAAAAAAACTGCAAAAACCACAAATACATGGAGGCTAAACAGTGCAGTACTAAATAACCAAGAGATCACTGAAGAAATCAAAGAGGAAATCAAAAATTACGTAGAAACAAGTGACAACAAAAACACAACAACCCAAAACCTATGGGATGTAGCAAAAGCAGTTCTAAGAGGGAAGTTTATAGCAATTCAATCTTACCTCAAGAAACAAGAAAAATCTCTAAACTTACACCTAAAGCAACTAGAGAAAGAAGAGCAAAGAAAGCCCAAAGTCAGTAGAAGGAAAGAAATCATAAAGATCAGAGCAGAAATAAATGAAATAGAAATGAAGAAAACAATAGCAAAGATCAAAAAAACTAAACGTTGGTTCTTTGAGAAGATAAACAAAATTGATAAGCCTATAGCCAGACTCATTAAGAAAAAAAGAGAGAGGGTGCAAATCAATAAAATTAGAAATGAAAAAGGAGAAATCACAACTGACATTGCAGAAATACAAAGGATTATAATAGACTACTACAAACAACTATATGCCAGTAAAATGGACAACCATGAAGAAACGGACAAATTCTTGGAAAGGTACAATTTTCCAAGACTGAACAAGGAAGAATTAGAAAATACAAAAAGACATATTGCAAAATGAAATTTAAACTGTAATTAAAAATCTTCCAACAAACAGGGTCCAGGACCAGATGGCTTCGCAGGCAAATTCTATCAAATATTTAGAGAAGAGATAGCACTTATCCTTCTCAAACTCTTCCAAAATATTGCAGAGGGAAGAACACTCCAAAATTCATTCTACGAAGCCACCATCATCCTGATACCAAAACCAGACAAAGATATCACAAAAAAAGAAAAGTACAGACCAGTATCACTGATGAACATAGATGCAAAAATCCTCAACAAAATACTAGCAAACAGAATCCAACAGCACATTATAAGGATCATACACCATGATCAAGTGGGATTTATCCCAGGAATGCAAGGATTCTTCAATATATGCAAATAAAACAATGTAAAACACCATATTAACAAATTAAGGAATAAAAACCATATGATCATCTCAATAGATGCAAAAAAGCTCTTCACAAAATTCAACACCAATTTATGATAAAAAGTCTCCAGAAAATGGGCATAGAGGGAACCTACCTCAACATAATAAAGTGCATATATGAGAAACCCACAGCAAACATCATGCTCAGTGGTGAAAAACCAAAAGTATTTCAACTAAGATCAGGAACAAGACAAGGATGCCCACTCTCGCCACTCTTATTCAACATAGTTTTGGAAGTCCTAGCCATGGCAATCAGAGAAGAAAAAGAAATAAAAGGAATCCAAATTAGAAAAGAAGAAGTAAAACTGTCACTGTTTGCAAATGACATGATACTATACATAGAAAATCCTAAAGATGCAACTAGAAAACTTCTAGAACTAATCAATGAATTTGGTAAGGTTGCAGGATACAAAATCAATGCACAGAAATCTCTGGCATTCCTATACAGTAACGACAAAAAATCAGAAAGAGAAATTAAGGAAATAATCCCATTTACCATCTCAACAAAAAGAATAAATACCTGGGAATAAACCTACCTAAGGAGGCAAAATTCTTGTACTCAGAGAACTATAAAACACTGATGAAAGAAATCAAAGATGACATAAACAGATAGAGAAATATACCATGTTCTTGGATTGGAAGAATCAATATTGTGAAAATGACTATACTACCCAAAGCAATCTACAGATTCAATGCAATTCCTATCAAACTACCAATGGTATTTCTCACGGAATTAGTACAAAAAATGTTACAATCTGTATGGAAAAACAAAAGACTTTGAATAGCCAAAGCAATCTTGAGAAAGAAAAATGGAACTGGAGGAATCAGGCTCCCTGACTTCAAACTATACTACAACGCTACAGTAATGAAGACAGTATGGTGCTGATACAAAAAAAGACATATAGATCAATGGTACAGAATAGAAAGCCTAGAGATAAACACACACACATATGGTCACCTAATTTATGACAAAGGAGGTAAAAACATACAATGGAGAAAAGACACCTTCTTCAATAAGTGGTGCTGGGAAAACTGGACAGCTACATGTAAAAGTATGAAATTAGAACACTCCCTAACACCATGCACAAAAATAAACTCAAAATGGATTAAAGACCTAAATGTAAGGCTGGACACTATAAAACTCTTAGAGGAAAACATAGGAAGAACACTCTTTGACATAAATCATAGCAAGATCTTTTTTGGCTCACCTCCTAGAGTAATGAAAATAAAAACAAAAAACAAATGGGACCTAATGAAACTTAAAAGCTTTTGTACAGCAAAGGAAACCACAAACAAGGCAAAAAGACAACCCTCTGAATGGGAGAAAATATTTGCAAATGAAGCAATGGACAAAGGATTAATCTCCAAAATATACCAAGAGCTCATGTAGCTCAATGTCAAAAACAACAAACAACCCAATTAAAAAAATGGGTGGGGGGCTTCCCTTGGTGGCGCAGTGGTTGAGAGTCCACCTTCCGATGCAGGGGACACGGGTTTGTGCCCCGGTCGGGGAGGATCCCACATGCCACGGAGAGGCTAGGCCTGTAAGCCATGGCCGCTGAGCCTGCATGTCTGGAGCCTGTGCTCCACAACGGGAGAGGCCACAATAGTGAGAGGCCTGCATACCGCAAAAAAAAGGGTGGAAGACCTAAATAGACATTTCACCAAAGAAGACATACAGATGACCAAGAGGCAGGTGAAAAGATGCTCAACATCACTAATTGTTAGAGAAATGCAAATCAAAACTACAATGATGTATCACCTCACACTGGTCAGAATGGCCATCACCAAAAAACCTACAGCAATAAATGCTAGAGAGGGTTTGGATAAAAGAGAACACCTTTGCACTGTTGGTGGGAATGTAAATTGATACAGCCACTATGGAGAACAGTATGGAGGTCCATAATAAACTAAAAATAGAACTACCATAGGACCCAGCAATTCCACTACTGGGTATATACCCAAAGAAAACCATAACTCAAAAGGACACATGTATCCCAATGTTCATCGCAGCACTATTTACAATAGCCACGACATGGAAACAACCCTAATGTCCAACAACAGCTGAATGGATAAAGAAGACGTGGTACATATATATAATGGAATATTACTCAGCCATATAAAGGAACAAAATTGGGTCATTTGTAGAGCTGTGGATGGACCTAGAGTCTGTTATACAGGGTGAAGTAAGCCAGAAAGAGAAAAACAAATATCATATATTAACACTTATATGTGGAATCTAGAAAAATGGTAGAGTTGAACCTACTTTTAGGGCAGGAATAGAGACATAGATATAGAGAATGGACATGTGCACACATTGGGGGAAGGGGAAGGTGGGACTAATTGGGAGATTAGGTTGCCATAAATACACTTCCATATGTAAAATAGCTAGTGGGAACCTGCTGTATAGCACAGGGAGCTCAGCTTGGTGCTCTGTGATGACTTAAATGGGTGGGATGGGGGGTAGGAGGGAGGTCCAAGAGGGAGGGAATATAGGTATACATATAGCTGATTCACTTCATTGTACATCAGAAACTAACACAACATTGTAAAGCAATTTTACTCCAATAAAAAATAATAATAAATGTTAGCTACACAAACACTAATCATAAGAAAGTACAGTTGATAAATTGACACCAGAAAAAGTTGACTTCAGGACAAAAAATTACTACCAGAGATTGAGAGGGACATTTCGCAATGATAAAAAGGTCACTTCATCAAGAAAACATAACAGTCCTAACTGTATAGGTGCGTAATAATAAAAACATAATAAACATAAAGTTTAAAAGTGGCAAATTAAAAGGAGAAATAAACAAGGCCATTATATGTGATATGATGATTTCAACACTCCTTTCTCACTAATTGATAGAACAAGTAGAATATCAATAAAGATATAGAAGACTTGAACAGAAGTATCAACCAATTTGACTTATGTGATATTAGGAAACATTCTACCCAACAATAGGAGAATACACGTTGTTTTCAAGTGCACATGAACATTCACTATGCTGATCTATGAAATAAGTCTCTGGAAATTTAAGAGGTTTAAAATTATACACGGAATGGTCTCTGAACAAAATGTAAATAAATTAGAAAACAATAACAAAAAATTTAGGAAACTCATCCAAATATTCTGACATTAATCAACAGACCTTTAAATAACTTGTGGGTGACAGGGCAAATCATGAGGGAAATTAGACAATATTTGAACTGAATGAAAATAAACTTACTACATATCTAGATTTATATATTTAAATATTCAAATAAAATATAGAATATGTAGTATACAGAATATTGCCTATTCTAGGATTTCATATAATTTAAAGAGTATGCATTCTTTTGAGAATTGCTTCTTCCACTCAGCATATTTTTGGAGGTTCATCCATTCTACCTATTCATGAAGTCTCTGTAGTTTTGTCATAAGAAAAGACATATAGATCAATGGGACAGGATAGGGAGTCCAGAAAGAGATCTATGCATACATACTCTATTGATTTAATGGCAAATTTACCAAAGTAATTCAATGAGGAACTGAAAGTTATTGACTCTGGCACAACTGAATATCCTTTTTTGGACTTTATTATTACTATTTTAAATTAAAATATAGTTGATTTACAATGTTATTAGTTTCAGCTGTACAACATAGTGACAATATTTTTATAGATTATACTCCATTTAGAGTTATTATAAAATAGTGGATATATTCCTTGTGCTTTACATTACATCCTTGTATCTTACACATCCTTGTATCTTATTAATTTTATACCTAGTAGTTTGTACCTCTTAATCCCCTTCCTCTGTTTTTCCCCTCTTCTCACCCCTCCCCTCACTGGTAACCACTACTTTGTTCTCTGTATCGATGAGTCAGTTTCTGTTTTGTTATATTCATTCGTTTTATTTTTTTGATTTCACATTTAAGTGAAAATATACAGTATTTGTTAGGTTGCTTCCATATCTTTGCCATTGTAAATACTTCTGCTATGAACATTGGGGTACATATATCTTTTCAAATTAGTGTTTTAATTTTCTTTGGATATATACCCAGGAGTGAAATTTCTGATCATATGGTAGTTCTATTTTTACTTTTTTGAGGAACTTCCATACAGCTTTCCATAGTTGCTGTACCGCTTTACAGTACCACCAACAGAGTACCAGGGTTCCCATTTCTCCACATCCTTGCCATCATTTGTTATTTGTGGTCTTTTTGATGATAGCTATTCTGAGAGGTGTGAGGTCTTATTGCATGGTGATTTTGATTTGTAGTTCCCTGATCATTAGTGATGCTGAGCATCTTTTCCTGTGCCTGCTGGCCATCTGTATGCCTTCTTTGGAAAAATGTCTATTCAGGTCTTCTGCCCATTCTTTAATTGGGTTATTTGTTTGTTTTTTATATTGAGTGGCATGAGCTGTTTACATATTTTGGATATCAACCCCTTATCAAATATATCATTTGTAAATATCTTCTCCCATTCAGTAGATTGTTTTTTCACTTTGTTGATGGTTTCTTTACTGTGCAAAAGCTTTTAAGTTTAATTAGATCCCATTTGTGTGTTTTTACTTTTAGTAAAATTAGTTGCTTTAAAAGAAAACAACAGATATCTTTTGTTTCTTTTGCCTGAGGAGACAGATCCAAAATAAAATTTATTTTTAAGACTCATATAAAAATGTGTACTGCCTATGTCTTCTTCAAGGAGTTTAATGGTTTCCAGTCTTACATTTAGGTCTTTAAACCATTTTAAGTTTATTTTTGTATATGATGTGAGGAAATATTCTCATTTCAATATTTTACATGTAGCTGTCTAGCTTTCCCAGCACCCCTTTTGAACAGACTGTCTTTTCCTCAATGTACATTTGTTTCTTCTTTGGTGTAGATTGTGACAGTGTGCTTCTGGGCCCTCTATTCTGTTCCATTGATCTATATTTCTGTTTTTGTGCCAGTACCATACTGTTTTGATTACTGTAGCTTTGTAGTACTCTCTAAAGTCTGGGATGGTGATTCCTCCAGCTATGTTCTTTTTATTCTCAAGATTGTGTTGTCTATTCAGGCTCTTTTGTGGTCCCATATGAATTTTAGGAGTATTTGTTCTAGTTCTGTGAAAAATGTCATGAGTATTTTGAAAGGAATTGCATTAGATATGTAGATTGCTCTGGGTAATATGGCCATTTTAATATTAATTCTCCCAATCCAGGGACACAGGCTATCTTTCCATTTCTTTGTATCATCTTCAATTTCCTTCATCTGTGTTTTATGGTTTTCAGAGCACAGGTCTTACACCACCTTGGTTAAGTTTAATAGGTATTTTATTCTTTATGGTGTAATTTTAAACAAGATTGTTTTCTTGCTCTGTCTTTATGATAGTTCATTATTAGTGTGTAGAAAAGCAACAGATTTCTGTGTATTAATCTTGTATCCTATAACTTCACTGAATTTATTAATTAGTTCTAATCATTTTTTGGTGGAGACTTTAGGATTTTCTCCATATATTACCATGTCACCTGCAAATAGTGACAGTTTACTATTTTCTTTCCAATTTGGATAAATTCTATTTCTTTTTCTTGTCTGATTGCTGTGGCTAGGACTTGCAATAATATGTTAAATACAATAGAAATGGTGAGAGTGGGTATCCCTGTCTTGTTCCTGATTTTAAAGGAAAAGCTTCACCATTGAGTATGATGTTAGTGTTGGTTTGTCATAAATGGCCTTTATTATGTTGAGATATGTTCCCTCTATACCCAACTTGCTGAAAGTTTTTGTATTGAATGTGTGTTGAATTTTGTCAAATGCTTTTTCTGTGTCTATTGAGATGATCATGTGATTTTTTATCCTTCTTTTTGTTAATGTGGCATATGACAATGATTTTTTTCAAATGTTGAATCATCCTTGCATTTCTGAAATAAATCCCACTTGATCATGGTATTTAATCCTTTTTACATATTGTTAAATTCAGTTTGCTAATATTTTGTTGAGGATTTTTGCATCTATATTCATCAGAGATATTGGCCTGTAATATGGCCTGTTTTTGGAGTATCTTTGGTTTTGGTGTCAGGGTAATGGTGGCCTGGTAATGTTTAGTCCTCTTTAATTTTGGGGAATAATTTGAGAAGGATAGGTATTAATTCTTTATTTGTTTGGTAGAATTCCCCTGTGACAGCTCAAGTGCTGGACTTTTGTTTGCTGGGAGTTTTTGGATTACTAAGTCAATTTCACTGCAAGTGATTAGTCTGTTCAGATTATCTTTTTCTTCCTGATTGCTTCTTGGAACATTGTATGTTTCTAGAAATGTATTCATGTCTTCTAGATTGTCCAATTTGTTGGCATATAACTGTTCATAGTATTTTCTATTAATTGAGTTTCTGTGATATTGGTTGCAATTTCTCCACTTTTATTTCTTATTTTGTTTATTTGGGTCCTCTCTCTTCTTTTTTAATATCTTTATTGGAGTATAATTGCTTTTAGTTTCATTGATCTTTTCTATTGTTGTTTCTTTCTTTCTTTTGGTCTCTAGTTTATTTATTTCCTCTCTGATCTTTATTGGTTCCTTCCTTTTGCTGACTTTGGGGCTTGTTCTTTTCTAATTCCTTTAGATGGTAGACTAGGATGGTTATCTGAGATTTTTCTTGTTTCTTGTGGTAGACCTGTATCACTATAAACTTCCCTCTTCGAATTGCTTTTACTACATCCCATAGACTTTTGAAAGTTATGATTTCATTTTCATTTGTCCTGAGGTATTTTCTGAACTTCTATTTAATTTCTTCATTGACACATTGCATTTTTAGTGGCGTGTTTTTTTCTTAGTTTTCATGTGTTTGTGTTTTTCCCATTTTTCTTCCTGTAATTGATTTCTTGTTTCATACCATTGTAGTTGGAAAAATGCCTGATATAATTTCTATCCTCTTAAATTTGTTGAGACTGGTGGCCTAGCATGTGATCTATCCCAGAGAACTTTCTATATGCACTTGAAAAGAATGTGTATTCTGCTGATTTTTTTAACATCTTTATTGGAGTAAAATTGCTTTACAATGGTGTGTTAGTTTCTGCTTTATAACAAAGTGAATCAGTTATACATATACCTATGTCCCCATATCTCTTCCCTCTTGCATCTCTCTCCCTCCCACCATCCCTATCCAACCCCTCTAGGTGGTCACAAAGCACTGAGCTGATCTCCCTGTGCTATGCAGCTGCTTCCCACTAGCTATCTATTTTACGTTTGGTAGTGTATATATGTCCATGCCACTCTCTCACTTTGTCCCAGCCTACCCTTGCCCCTCCCCATATCCTCAAGACCATTGTTTAGTAGGTCGGCACCTTTATTCCCATCTTGCCCCTAGGTTCTTCATGACCTTTTTTTTTTTTTTTGGTTCCATATACATGTGTTAGCATACGGGATGTGTTTTTCTCTTTGGCTTAACTCTGGGAATTGATTGAATGGCTGTGACTCTCTGTTTTTCTGAGTTAAGTGACTTTTGTTCACTTGACTTAGAGCTTTTCTGCTTATTTAGATCAAGAGAGAATTTCTATTTCTCTTCTAGGAGCATCGTGATTAACTCACCAAGACCAAAGGTTTGCATGAGTCTGACTTTTCTGATTGCTGCTTTGGCTCTACTGTTCATTATGGTAATCTTGCCTTCCTTCTCTTTGGTTGGTTGAGTGCCACCACTTGGCGCCTGCCACCCTAGGATACATATATTCCTATTGCATTTAGGCTTCCCAATTGAGTGGCCGTGGCTCCCACTCTAAGATCTGTCCTCCGGGGAAGAGCCACCATGGAGCCCTTCAAGGATGTCGGGCTCCCCTCATAAATTTATTTCTCAAAATACTAGTGAAAGGTATGTCCTCTGGACCCCTTCAGTGTGGGTGAGTAAGTCTTAAATGACAAGCTCACTCTAACATTTCAGTCTCCCTAAGCCTCTGAATCCCTTCCTTTACATTAAACCAAGAGAGGTTGGGTATTTCCAGTTAGAGCCCTTTCTAACTCCCCAAGCTGCAACATGAAATGCAGAATCTCAGCTTAGTGAGCCCATATCAATAAATTCAGCCTGATCCAACTTTATGTTCCCTTCACCATTATCCTACACCCTCAGGGTCCATTCCCACACATGTTCCCTGGACATCTGCTCGTATAGATTAGAAAACTCAAATAGTTCTTATGAAGTGTAGTACACATCCTTATGGGTCACACTTTGTACCTCACCTCTAGAGGTCTGCTAAGTCTTGACTCTAGTTGTAGGTCCAGAAGCAGAGCAGGTAGTGGGGTGGGTCCTGAGGAGAATCAGCATTGTTTTGCATGGCAGCTATCTCAGGGGAGGCCATTACTGTTTCCTCAGGCAATGCAGGGTTAATCCCCTCAGATAGAGATGGAGAAGCTGCTACCACTGTGGGTGGGGAGGCTGCTGCTACTGGGTGGGGGTGGGGAGAACTCTTCCCCTGGTCAGGAAGACTCACTAGAGAAGGCTCAGTTTCCACAGTTTCATCAGGGTCTTCTCACACACCCCATCCCAACTTACAGGATCTCGTTCTTTCCTAATCAGTCCCTTCACTTGAACAGTGAGGCTGGGAGTTCAATTTGTGTTGTAATTCAGCCTATCTCAAAATGAGTCTCTGTGTTTCATTTTCACCAGTTTCAGCCCTGTGACTCCTAGAGATAAGGCTCTACTTCAGGGTGTGCATAGGAGCTCTTAGATCACTTACGGAGTGCCTGAGCTGGGAATTGGAATCCCTGGGTTCATGCTTTTCTTTCACCACTTTGTCCAGCAACATTAGGCAACCAACCAATGTCATTTATCCCTTAGTTTTAAAAAAATGTCCAAAAGTATCCACTTCTCTCTTTGCTTCATATAGTGGTTGATTAGGAGTTTCCGATGCAGATGTATTACCTATCTTTAATCAACAGTTCACCACAGACTATCAGTACTCTCTTTACTACTGGAAAGAGTTATCAGAGTCTTTAATCAGATTAGAGAGCCAATTTCAGAAACGGCCAGAACCAATTCAGAAAACTCATCTTTAAAATTCTGTTCCTCTAAAGCCACTCCTGGTATCAAAATCCATATTAGTCCGGGTTTTTTAGAGAAATAGAACTGATAGTATATGTGCTCACGTGATTATAGACCCCAAGAAGTCCCACAGTCTGCCATCTGCAAGCTGGAGAACCAGGAAAGCTGGTGGTGTAATTCATTCTGAGTCTAAGGCCTAAGAATCAGAGGAGCTGATAGTGTAAGACCCAGTCCAAATCTGAAGGCTTGAGAACCAGAACTGATGTCCGAGGGTGGCACAAAGGGGTGTCTCAGCTCAAGCAGAGAAAGCAAATTCACCCTTCCTCTGCCTTTTTGTTTTATTCAGGCCCTCAATGATTGGATGATGCCCACCTGCACTGGTGAGGGTGACCTTTTATTTTTACTAAGTCTACTGATTCAAATGCTAATCTCTTCCAGAAATACAGGCACACCCAGAAATCATGTTTTAGCAGCTATCTGGGCATCCCTTAGCCCAGTCAAGATGGTACATAGAATTAACCGTTACAGGGATATAAATAGACCCCACATCTCAACGGGAGTAGGGTCAAAGAAGTTGCAGCCCTCTTTAAGCTACCAAATGTATCACACTCTGTTGGTGAGATTATGGGGAACAAAATTCACATACAGTGCAGGTGGTAAAGACAACTGGTAGAACCTCTATGGAGTGGAATTTGTTGATATTCAGCAAAAATACATGTGCACTTAACCTTGCACTCAGCAATCCTTCTGGAATTTTATCCTAAAGATATACTTCAAAACTTTGAAATTACTTTGGTATAAGGTTATTTGTGGCATATAATGGCAAAAGATTGGGAGCCTACCCACACCAATGCCTACCCACAGAGGACTAGTTGAATAAAATATGACACTTCCACACAATGGATACTTGGCAACATTTAAAATGGATAAGGAAGATTTCCATACACTGATATGACGTGATCTCCAGGACCTGTTCTTAAGGGATACAACGCTATATTCATCACATTACATGTAATATACAGCTGCTCTTTTTGTAAGAAAGAGGATTGGTTCAGATAGGCACATTTATTTTCTTTTATTTGCAAAAAAAGGAAGATTGGAAAAATAAACCAAAAGTTAATAAAATGGTTACTTAGAGGGGGAATAGGGAAAATAAGATGGGGGAGAGTTCAGAATAGAAATAAGACTTACTTGAACAGCACTGGTTATATGGTTTCAGTTTGGGATCATGTAAATGACTGATACAAAGAAAAATTGACCCCTAAAATACCAATTACTCAAAATTGGAAACAAATAAATAAACCTAAACACATATCATGTTGATGACATAACCACACGGACAAAAGAATTGTTTCAAGTGACTTTCAAACAGTCTTATTGTTAGTAATAATATTGGTATAATTACTTTGACTGTATTTGATATACAGCATAGGATGAAGCAAAAGGTAGCAAAGTTAATGTAACAGAAAAAAGTTACAAGTAAGCAATCAAAGAAGTCAAATTAAAATTTTATTATCTTTCATTTTGAAAGAAAGTATTAATATGAATTCATGATTTTTTGGTCGACTTATTCATGTATAATTTATATACAGTATCATGAATGCACCCACTCTAAGTGTAACAGTATGATGAGTTTTGACACATAATACATATGTAGCAACATATGGATCAATACCATTACCTCCCAAATTTCCTTGTGCCCCTGAGCAGTCAGTGCCCCTATTCTCTACCTTATGCAGCCACTGATATGATTTCTGTCACTATAGAATGTAGCCTATTCTAGAATTTCATATAAATTCAATCAAATAGTATTATCTGAGTCTTGCTTTGTTCACTTGGCTTTCTTTTTCTTTCTGAGATTCATCCATGTTGTTGCTTGTATCAGCAGTATTCCATTATACGATTCTAACAAAACTTGTTTTCTCAATCATCTGTTAATGAATCTTTGGGTTGTTTCCAGTATTTTACCTGTTTGTAAGTAAAGCTGCAATGGACATGCATATACAAGTCTTTTGGAGAACATGTGTTTAATTTTTGCTGGGTAAACATCCAAGAGTAGAGTTATTGGGCATAGAATAAGTGTATATTTCATCTTATAAGAAACTGCCAAAAATGTGTTCCAAAGTAGTTATAACAGTTGAAACTCCCACCAACAATGGTTGAGTACTCCAGTTACTCTACCCTCCAGACTCCTGGTGCCATCAGACTTTTAATTTTACCATTTTGGTAGATTTGTAGTGGTATATACTTGTGGTTTAACTTGCATTTCCCTTATGACTAATGACATTGAGCATTTTTTTCATGTACTTACTAACCATTTTTATGTCTTCTTTTGGAAGTGTTTTCATGTATATGTACATTGAATATTTTCTCCCAATCATTTTCTCACCAGTGTCTTGGGAGAACAGAGAATTTTAATTCTGATTAAACCTAATTTACCAATTATTTTATGGTTAGTGCTTTTTGTATGCTGTGTACAATTATTGTTTACCCTAATATTACATAGATTTCCCCCTATTTTGGGGAAAGTTCTTTTGTTTTAACTTTTATAGTTGCATCTGTGATGCATCTTGAGTTTATTTCTGTTTACTATGGAAGGTGGTGGCAGGTTTTCTTTTTTCTTTTTAAATATAAATATTCAGTTGTGGCAGAGATCAAGATGGTAGAGCAGGAGGATGCTGGGCTCACCTTCCCTCATCAACACATCAAAACTACAACTACATATAGAGAGACTCTCACTGAAATAGACCTGGGGACTAGCAAGAAAGCTCTTCCACAGCCAAGACTGTAAATAAAGATCCACACAGAGTCTGTTAGGAAGAGAGGAGAAGTGATCTGGTTGGGACCCACATCCCTAGCAGGGGACACACAAGAGGAGGGGGATATCACAGGCTCGGGGATCTTCCTGGGGGGTGAGAGCTTTGAGCCACATCTTAGGAACCCCAGCCCTGGGGTCCAACACCAAGATGAGCCCCCTTAGCTGGTTTGAAAACCAGTGAGACTTAACCAGACGACTATAAGAAACCGAGACTCTGCTCTTAAAGAACACATGCACAGACTTGCTTCATCCCAGCTTACCCTTCCCCCTCCCCATGTCCTCAAGTCCATTCTCTACATCTGCTTCTTTATTCCTGTCCTACCCCTAGATTCTTCAGAACCAATTTTTTTTCTTTTTTAGATTCCATATATATGCATTAGCATACGGTATTTGTTTTTCTCTTTCTGACTTACTTCACTCTGTATGACAGACTCTAGGTCCATCCACCTCACTACAAATAACTCAGTTTCATTCCTTTTTATGGCTGAGTAGTATTCCATTGTATATATGTGCCACATCTTCTTTATCCATTCATCTGTTGATAGACACTTCAGTTTCTTCCATGTCCTTGCTATTGTAAATAGAGCTGCAATGAACATTGTGGTACATGACTCTTTTTGAATTATGGTTTTCTCAGGTATATGCCCAGTAGTGGGATTGCAGGGTCGTACGGTAGTTCTATTTTTAGTTTTTTAAGGAACGTCCATACTGTTCTCCATAGTAGCTGTATCAATTTACATTCCCACCAACAGTGCAAGAGGGTTCCCTTTTCTCCATACCCTCTCTAGCATTTATTGTTTGTAGATTTTTTGATGATGGCCATTCTGACTGGTGTGAGATGATATCTCATTGTAGTTTTGATTTGCATTTCTCTAATGATTAATGATATTGAGCATTCTTTGATGTGTCTGTTGGCAATCTGTATATCTTCTTTGGAGAAATGTCTATTTAGGTCTTCTGCCCATTTTGGGATTGGGTTGTTTGTTTTTTTTAATGTTGAGCTGCATAAGCTGCTTGTAAATTTTGGAGATTAATCCTTTGTCAGTTGCTTCATTTGCAAATATTTTCTCCCATTCCGAAGGTTGTCTTTTCGTCTTGTTTATGGTTTCCTTTGCTGTGCAAAAGCTTTTAAGTTTCATTAGGTCCCATTTGTTTATTTTTGTTTTTCTTTCCATTTCTCTAGGAGGTGGGTCAAAAAGGATCTTGCTGTGATTTGTGTCATAGTGTTCTGCCTATATTTTCCTCTAAGAGTTTGATGGTGTCTGACCTTACATTTATGTCTTTAGTCCACTTTGAGTTTATTTTTGTGTATGGTGTTAGGGAGTGTTCTAATTTCATTCTTTTATATGTAGCTGTCCAGTTTTCCCAGCACCACTTATTGAAGAGGCTGTCTTTTCTCCATCTGCTGATTTTGGATGGAATTTCCTTTAGATATGTATTAAGTGCACCTGGTCTAATTTGTCATTTAAGAGCACTGTTTCCTTATTGATTTTCTGTCTGGATGATCTGTCCCTTGATTTAAGCAGGGTGTTAAAAGTCCCTTACTTTTTTTTTTTTTTTTTTTTTTTTTTTTGTGGTACGCGGGCCTCTCACTGCTGTGGCCTCTCCCGTTGCGGAGCACAGGCTCTGGACGTGCAGGCTCAGCGGCCATGGCTCATGGTACCAGCTGCTCCGCGGCATGTGGGATCCTCCTGGACCAGGGCACGAACCTGTGTCCCCTGAATCAGCAGGCAGACTCTCAACCACTGTTCCACCAGGAAAGCCCAAAAGTCCCTTACTATTAATGTACTGTTTTCAGTTTCTCCCTTTAGGTCTTTTAATATTTGCTTTATATATTTAGGTGCTCCCATTTATCTGCATATATATTAACGAATATTATAGCCTCTTCTTGTATTGCTATTCTTTGTATATATAATGCTATTCTTTGTCTTTTATTACAGGCTTTGCTTTAAAGTCAACTTTGTCTGATATGAATATTATTACCCCAGGTTTCTTTTCATTTCTATTTGCATGAAATATCTTTTTCCATCCCCTCGCTTTCAGTCTGTGTGTGTCTTAGCTCTGAAGTGTGTCTCTTGTAAGTGGCATATAGATGGGTCTTGTTTTTTTTATCCAATCAGCTACCCTATGTCTTTTGATTGAAGCACCTAGTCCACTGACATTCAAAATGATTACTGATAGTTATGTACTTATTGCCATTTTGTTGCTTGTTTAATGGTTGTTTTGTAGTTTTTCTATGTTCTTTTCTTCTTGTTGTTGTTTGATGATTTTCTTTAGTGATATGCTTGTGTTCCTTTTTCTTTAGTTTTATGTATCTATTGTAGATTTTTTAAAAATTGAAGTATAGTTGATTTACAAGGTTGTATTAGTTTCTAGTATACAAGTGATTTGGATATATATATTTGTATATATATATATATATACGTATATATATTTTTTCAGATTCTTTTCATTATGTTATTGCAAGATACTGAATATAGTTCCCTGTGCTATACAGTAGGACCTTGTTGTTTATCTACTTTATATATAGTAGTGTGTATCTGTTAATCCCAAACTCCAACTTTATCCCTTCTCCCCCTTTCCCCTTTGATAACCATAAGTTTATTTGTCCGGGAGTCTGTTTCTGTTTTACAAATAAGTTCATTTGTATCATTATCTTATTTTATGTTATTTTATTTTAATTTTTTAAATATTTTTTATGCTTTTTTTTTTTTTTTGTGCTATGCGGGCCTCTCACTGTTGTGGCCTCTCCTATTGTGGAGCACAGGCTCCGGACGTGCAGGCTCAGCGGCCATGGCTCACGGGCCCAGCCGATCCGCGGCATATGGGACCTTCCCGGACCGGGGCATGAACCCGTGTCCCCTGCATTAGCAGGCAGACTCTCAACCACTGTGCCACCAGGGAAGCCCTAAAATTTATTTACTTATTTATTTTGGCTGCGTTGGGTCTTCATTGCTGTGTGCGGGCTTTCTCTAGTTGCGGTGAGGGGGGGCTACTCTTCATTGCAGTGCACGGGCTTCTCATTGCGGTGGCTTCTCTTGCTGTGGAACATGGGCTCTAGGTGCACGAGCTTCAGTAATTGTGGCACATTGGCTCAGTAGTTGTGGCTCATGGGTTCTAGAGTGCAGGCTCAGTAGTTGTGGCGCACCTGCTTAGTTGGTCCTCAGCGTTTGGGATCTTCCCAGGCCAGGGCTCGAACCTGTGTCCCCTACATTAGCAAGTGGATTCTTAACCACTGCACCACCTGGGAAGTCCCCTGTATCGTTATTTTAGATGCACATTTAAGTGATATCATATGATATTTGTGTTTCCCTATCTGACTTACTTCACTTAGAATGATAATCTCTAGGTCCACCCATGTTGCTGCCAATGGCATTATTTCATTCTTTTTTATGGCTGAGCAATATTCAATTATATATATAATGGAATATTTTATATATATGCATATATCCATTCATTCTTCTTTATCCATTCGTCTGTTGATGGACACTTAGGTTGCTTACATGTCTTGGCTACTGGAAATAGTGCTGCTATGAAAATTGGGGTGCATGTATCTTTTCAAATTAGAGTTTTCGTCTTTTCTGGATATATGCCCAGGAGTGGGATTGCTGGATCATATGGTAACTCTACTTTTAGTTTTTTAAGGAACCTCCATATTGTTTTCTAAAGTGGCTGTACCAATTTGGAAACTTTGTAGACTTTTTGATGATGGCCATTCTGACTGGTGTGAGGTGATACCTCAGTGTAGTTTTGATTCACATTTCTCTAATAATTAGTGATGTTGAGCATCTTTTCATGTGCCCATTGGCCATCTGTATATCTTCTTTGGAGAAATGTCTATTTAGGTCTTCTGTCCATTTTTTTAAATTGGGTTGTTTGTTTTTTTGTTATTGAGCTGTATAAGCTATTTGTATATTTTTTGAAAATAAGCCCTTGTCGTTCATGTTGTTTGCAAATATTTTCTCCCATTCCATAAGTTGTCTTTTCATTTTGTTTATGGTTTCCTTCACTGTGCAAGAGCTTATAAGTTTGATTAGGTGCCATTTGTTTATTTGTAGGTTTTTGATTTGTGGTTACCATGGGGTTCAATATATTATTACATCTACTTGTTTTAAACTGATAGTCATTTAAGTTCAAACACATTCTAAAGGATCTACAGTTTTTACTCCCCTCCCCAAGTTTTTGTGTTTTACTCCCCTCCCCAAGGTTTTGAAATTAGGTGAAACAGTTAACTGTCTTGTGTTTTACATCTTTATACCTACCTCTTAATTGTTTACTGTGTTATAGTTGATTTAAAAATTTTTGTATTTTAAACTTTGCACTAGCTTATTTAAGTGGTTGATTCACAGCCTTCAGTATATGTTTGCTTTTACTAATGGGATTTTTCTTTTCTAAAAATTACTTCTTGTTGTAGCCTTTCCTTTTCCACCTAAATAAGACCTGTTAACACCTCTTGTAGGGTTGGTTTAGTGCTGGTGTACTCTTTCAGTTTTGCTTGTCTGAGAAGTTCTTTAACTCCTTCAATTCTGAATGTTAACCTTGCTGGATAGAGAATCCTAGGTTGTAGGTTTTCCTCTTTCAGCACTTTAAATATATCATGCCACTCCCTTCTGGCCTATGAAATTTCTGCTGAAAATTCAGCTGATAGCCTTATGTGGGGCTTTCTTGCATGTTACTCTTTGTTTTTCTCTGCAGCCTTTAAAATTCTCTATCTTTAATTTTTGTCATTTAATTATTATATGCCTTGTTGTGAGTCTCTGCGTTCATCTTTGTTCAGACTCTGTGCTTCTTGCACCTGTTTCTTTCTTCAGCTTCAGGACATTTTCAGCCATAATTTCATCAAATATATTTTTGGTCATTTTCTTTTTCTCTTCTCCTTTTGGGATCTCTGTAATGTGTATATTAGTACATTTGACATTGTCTCAGAATTCCCTTAAAATTTGGGTTTTTTTTTTCTATTCTGATTAGGTGATTTCCATTATTCTACCTTCCAGATCGCTTATGTGTTCTTCTGTATCACTGTGTCTGCTGTTAATTCCTTCTAGTTTATTTTGCATTTCAGTTATTTTATTCTTCAACTCTGGTTCTTTTTTTTTTCTAGTTCCTTATTAAAATTCCATGTTCATCTATTCTTTCCCCAAGTTCAATTAGCATGCTTACTACTAAAGTTTTGAACTTTTAACTGGTAAATTATTTATCTCTTTTTCATTAGTTGGTTTTTTCAGGGTTATTTTTCTTATTCTTTTATTTGAAACATATTCCTCTGTCTTCTCATTTTGTTTAATTTTCTCTATTTCTATGAAATAAGGTGAAACAGTTAACTGTCTTGGTCTTAAAGACATGTCCTGTATGGGGGCATCCCTATGCAGTCTACATGTGCCCAGTGGCTTTGCTGGGAGACTGGATCTGAAGTGAGCACTGGCTGTGTCATCCTCTGGGGTGTGCTGGCCACCACTGCCTTGGTGGGAGGTATGGCTGGAGTTTCAGGGGCTAGAGTCAATTCCAGGTGTGAGCCTGAGCCTCTCCCATGCTTAATGTTCAGCACTCCCTGTCAGGAGTGGAGGCAGTGTCCAAGGGGCTGGAGCAGGAGCCCTGAGGGAGTTGGGTTTCTCCAGGTTGTGATGGCAGTCCCCACCTTGGTTTGGGGTGTGGCTGGGTCCTGAGGGCTTGGGACTGTACTTCTGTGCTCATTTCACTTTTTCCCAGGTGTGCATACCCTGGTTAGAGGCTAGGTCAGAGCTGGAGGGGTTGGCATCACATTACTGAGTTTATTTCACCCCCCCACTCTCTGAGTATGCACAGGGACACACGCTCTAGTGATGGTGTTTTCCATCATGAAGTTAGTTTTGCTCCCTCCCAAGTGTGTGCACTGATGCATGTGCTGGCAGTGGCTGCCTCTATCCTGGTCAGAGGCAGGGCCAGGGTCTGAGCCAGCTCCATTCCCTCTAAGTGTGTACACTCTTGTTGGCAATGGCAGCCTCTACCTTAGGGGAGAGAGAGAGTGGCTGGGGCAGGAGCTCAGTGCAGGCTGGGAAAAGGTGCCAGGGCAGTTCTGGCAAGCCAGCCAGAACCCCAGGCAGTTTTCAATCTGCTGCCTCCACACTGTGACTGTGAGTGAGCAAGTCTGTGCATGTGTTCTTTAAGAGCAGAGTCTCGGTTTCTTATAGTCGTCTGGTTAAGTCTCACTGGTTTTCAAACCAGCTAAGGGGGCTCATCTTGGTGTTGGACCCCAGGGCTGGGGTTCCTAAGATGTGGCTCAAAGCTCTCACCCCCCAGGAAGATCCCCGAGCCTGTGATATCCCCCTCCTCTTGTGTGTCCCCTGCTAGGGATGTGGGTCCCAACCAGATCACTTCTCCTCTCTTCCTAACAGACTCTGTGTGGATCTTTATTTACAGTCTTGGCTGTGGAAGAGCTTTCTTGCTAGTCCCCAGGTCTATTTCAGTGAGAGTCTCTCTATATGTAGTTGTAGTTTTGATGTGTTGATGAGGGAAGGTGAGCCCAGCATCCTCCTGCTCTACCATCTTGATCTCTGCCACAACTGAATATTTATATTTAAAAAGAAAAAAGAAAACCTGCCACCACCTTCCATAGTAAACAGAAATAAACTCAAGATGC
Organism: Lipotes vexillifer; assembly: GCF_000442215.2. Taxonomy (NCBI): domain Eukaryota; kingdom Metazoa; phylum Chordata; class Mammalia; order Artiodactyla; family Lipotidae; genus Lipotes; species Lipotes vexillifer. Next base: position 155,745 of record NW_006797362.1, read on the forward strand.
ATCACAGATGCAACTATAAAAGTTAAAACAAAAGAACTTTCCCCAAAATAGGGGGAAATCTATGTAATATTAGGGTAAACAATAATTGTACACAGCATACAAAAAGCACTAACCATAAAATAATTGGTAAATTAGGTTTAATCAGAATTAAAATTCTCTGTTCTCCCAAGACACTGGTGAGAAAATGATTGGGAGAAAATATTCAATGTACATATACATGAAAACACTTCCAAAAGAAGACATAAAAATGGTTAGTAAGTACATGAAAAAAATGCTCAATGTCATTAGTCATAAGGGAAATGCAAGTTAAACCACAAGTATATACCACTACAAATCTACCAAAATGGTAAAATTAAAAGTCTGATGGCACCAGGAGTCTGGAGGGTAGAGTAACTGGAGTACTCAACCATTGTTGGTGGGAGTTTCAACTGTTATAACTACTTTGGAACACATTTTTGGCAGTTTCTTATAAGATGAAATATACACTTATTCTATGCCCAATAACTCTACTCTTGGATGTTTACCCAGCAAAAATTAAACACATGTTCTCCAAAAGACTTGTATATGCATGTCCATTGCAGCTTTACTTACAAACAGGTAAAATACTGGAAACAACCCAAAGATTCATTAACAGATGATTGAGAAAACAAGTTTTGTTAGAATCGTATAATGGAATACTGCTGATACAAGCAACAACATGGATGAATCTCAGAAAGAAAAAGAAAGCCAAGTGAACAAAGCAAGACTCAGATAATACTATTTGATTGAATTTATATGAAATTCTAGAATAGGCTACATTCTATAGTGACAGAAATCATATCAGTGGCTGCATAAGGTAGAGAATAGGGGCACTGACTGCTCAGGGGCACAAGGAAATTTGGGAGGTAATGGTATTGATCCATATGTTGCTACATATGTATTATGTGTCAAAACTCATCATACTGTTACACTTAGAGTGGGTGCATTCATGATACTGTATATAAATTATACATGAATAAGTCGACCAAAAAATCATGAATTCATATTAATACTTTCTTTCAAAATGAAAGATAATAAAATTTTAATTTGACTTCTTTGATTGCTTACTTGTAACTTTTTTCTGTTACATTAACTTTGCTACCTTTTGCTTCATCCTATGCTGTATATCAAATACAGTCAAAGTAATTATACCAATATTATTACTAACAATAAGACTGTTTGAAAGTCACTTGAAACAATTCTTTTGTCCGTGTGGTTATGTCATCAACATGATATGTGTTTAGGTTTATTTATTTGTTTCCAATTTTGAGTAATTGGTATTTTAGGGGTCAATTTTTCTTTGTATCAGTCATTTACATGATCCCAAACTGAAACCATATAACCAGTGCTGTTCAAGTAAGTCTTATTTCTATTCTGAACTCTCCCCCATCTTATTTTCCCTATTCCCCCTCTAAGTAACCATTTTATTAACTTTTGGTTTATTTTTCCAATCTTCCTTTTTTTGCAAATAAAAGAAAATAAATGTGCCTATCTGAACCAATCCTCTTTCTTACAAAAAGAGCAGCTGTATATTACATGTAATGTGATGAATATAGCGTTGTATCCCTTAAGAACAGGTCCTGGAGATCACGTCATATCAGTGTATGGAAATCTTCCTTATCCATTTTAAATGTTGCCAAGTATCCATTGTGTGGAAGTGTCATATTTTATTCAACTAGTCCTCTGTGGGTAGGCATTGGTGTGGGTAGGCTCCCAATCTTTTGCCATTATATGCCACAAATAACCTTATACCAAAGTAATTTCAAAGTTTTGAAGTATATCTTTAGGATAAAATTCCAGAAGGATTGCTGAGTGCAAGGTTAAGTGCACATGTATTTTTGCTGAATATCAACAAATTCCACTCCATAGAGGTTCTACCAGTTGTCTTTACCACCTGCACTGTATGTGAATTTTGTTCCCCATAATCTCACCAACAGAGTGTGATACATTTGGTAGCTTAAAGAGGGCTGCAACTTCTTTGACCCTACTCCCGTTGAGATGTGGGGTCTATTTATATCCCTGTAACGGTTAATTCTATGTACCATCTTGACTGGGCTAAGGGATGCCCAGATAGCTGCTAAAACATGATTTCTGGGTGTGCCTGTATTTCTGGAAGAGATTAGCATTTGAATCAGTAGACTTAGTAAAAATAAAAGGTCACCCTCACCAGTGCAGGTGGGCATCATCCAATCATTGAGGGCCTGAATAAAACAAAAAGGCAGAGGAAGGGTGAATTTGCTTTCTCTGCTTGAGCTGAGACACCCCTTTGTGCCACCCTCGGACATCAGTTCTGGTTCTCAAGCCTTCAGATTTGGACTGGGTCTTACACTATCAGCTCCTCTGATTCTTAGGCCTTAGACTCAGAATGAATTACACCACCAGCTTTCCTGGTTCTCCAGCTTGCAGATGGCAGACTGTGGGACTTCTTGGGGTCTATAATCACGTGAGCACATATACTATCAGTTCTATTTCTCTAAAAAACCCGGACTAATATGGATTTTGATACCAGGAGTGGCTTTAGAGGAACAGAATTTTAAAGATGAGTTTTCTGAATTGGTTCTGGCCGTTTCTGAAATTGGCTCTCTAATCTGATTAAAGACTCTGATAACTCTTTCCAGTAGTAAAGAGAGTACTGATAGTCTGTGGTGAACTGTTGATTAAAGATAGGTAATACATCTGCATCGGAAACTCCTAATCAACCACTATATGAAGCAAAGAGAGAAGTGGATACTTTTGGACATTTTTTTAAAACTAAGGGATAAATGACATTGGTTGGTTGCCTAATGTTGCTGGACAAAGTGGTGAAAGAAAAGCATGAACCCAGGGATTCCAATTCCCAGCTCAGGCACTCCGTAAGTGATCTAAGAGCTCCTATGCACACCCTGAAGTAGAGCCTTATCTCTAGGAGTCACAGGGCTGAAACTGGTGAAAATGAAACACAGAGACTCATTTTGAGATAGGCTGAATTACAACACAAATTGAACTCCCAGCCTCACTGTTCAAGTGAAGGGACTGATTAGGAAAGAACGAGATCCTGTAAGTTGGGATGGGGTGTGTGAGAAGACCCTGATGAAACTGTGGAAACTGAGCCTTCTCTAGTGAGTCTTCCTGACCAGGGGAAGAGTTCTCCCCACCCCCACCCAGTAGCAGCAGCCTCCCCACCCACAGTGGTAGCAGCTTCTCCATCTCTATCTGAGGGGATTAACCCTGCATTGCCTGAGGAAACAGTAATGGCCTCCCCTGAGATAGCTGCCATGCAAAACAATGCTGATTCTCCTCAGGACCCACCCCACTACCTGCTCTGCTTCTGGACCTACAACTAGAGTCAAGACTTAGCAGACCTCTAGAGGTGAGGTACAAAGTGTGACCCATAAGGATGTGTACTACACTTCATAAGAACTATTTGAGTTTTCTAATCTATACGAGCAGATGTCCAGGGAACATGTGTGGGAATGGACCCTGAGGGTGTAGGATAATGGTGAAGGGAACATAAAGTTGGATCAGGCTGAATTTATTGATATGGGCTCACTAAGCTGAGATTCTGCATTTCATGTTGCAGCTTGGGGAGTTAGAAAGGGCTCTAACTGGAAATACCCAACCTCTCTTGGTTTAATGTAAAGGAAGGGATTCAGAGGCTTAGGGAGACTGAAATGTTAGAGTGAGCTTGTCATTTAAGACTTACTCACCCACACTGAAGGGGTCCAGAGGACATACCTTTCACTAGTATTTTGAGAAATAAATTTATGAGGGGAGCCCGACATCCTTGAAGGGCTCCATGGTGGCTCTTCCCCGGAGGACAGATCTTAGAGTGGGAGCCACGGCCACTCAATTGGGAAGCCTAAATGCAATAGGAATATATGTATCCTAGGGTGGCAGGCGCCAAGTGGTGGCACTCAACCAACCAAAGAGAAGGAAGGCAAGATTACCATAATGAACAGTAGAGCCAAAGCAGCAATCAGAAAAGTCAGACTCATGCAAACCTTTGGTCTTGGTGAGTTAATCACGATGCTCCTAGAAGAGAAATAGAAATTCTCTCTTGATCTAAATAAGCAGAAAAGCTCTAAGTCAAGTGAACAAAAGTCACTTAACTCAGAAAAACAGAGAGTCACAGCCATTCAATCAATTCCCAGAGTTAAGCCAGTTTACAGACCCAAAACCCCTTGAATGAATGGGAGACCAGTTCCCCTTGAGGAAGGAGCCTGTTACACTAACGAAAATTTATACAGTTAACTTTTCTCCCAGCCTTCCCTAGAGGGACCTGTGGCCCTTTACCAGGGTAACTGTACATTGGGGGAAAGGAAATAATCATACCTTTCAGAGATTACCAGACAGTGGATCTGAACTGACACTGATTCCAGAAGACCCAAAACATCACTGTGGCCCTCCAGTCAGAGTAGGTGCTCATGGAGGTCAGGTGGTCAATGGAGCTTTAGCTCAGGCCCATCTCACAGTAGGTCCAGTGGCTCTCTGAACCCACCCTGTGGTTATTTACCCAGTTGCAGAATACATAATTGGAAAAGACATATTAGCAGCTGGAAAAATCCTCACATTGGTTCCTTACTTATGCAGTGAGGGCTATTATGGTAGAAAAGGCTAAGTGGAAGCTATTAGTACTGTCTCTACCTAGGAAAATAATAAATCAAAAGTAATACCACATCCCTCGAAGGATCACAGATACTACTGCCACTATCGAGGACTTGAAGGATGCAGGGGTGGTGATTCACACCACATCCTCATTCATCTCTATTTGGCCTGTGCAAAAGACAGGTGGATCTTGGAGAATGACAGTGGATTACTTTATTGTAAGCTTGGCCAGGTGGTGCCTCCAATTGCAGCTGCTGTACCAGATATGGTTTCATCACTTGAGCAAATTAACACATCTCAGGGTACGTGGTATGCAGCTATTGATGTGGCAAATGTCTTTTTCTCCATACTTGTCCAGAAGGTCCTCCAGCAGCAGTTTGCTTTCAACTGGCAAGGTTAGCAATACACATACACTGTTCTCCCTCAGAGGCATATCAACCCTCCAGCCCTGTGCATAATTTAGTTTGCAGGGATCTCAATCACCTTTCCCTTCCACGGGATATCATACTGGCCCATTATATTGATGATATTATGTTGATTACACCTAGTGAGTGAGTAGTAGTAACTACCCTAGGCTAATTGGTAAGACATTTGCGTGTCAGAGGGTGGGAAATAAATCTGACTAAAATTCACTTCTACCTCAGTGAAATTTATAGGGGTCCTGTGGTATGGAGCATGTCAATATATCACTTCTAAGATAAAGAGGAAGTGGAATCTGGCTTTCCTACAACCAAGAGAGAGGCTCAATACCTAGTGGTCCTCTTTGGATTTGGGAGGCAACATATTCCTTCCTCATTTGGTGTGTTACTCCAGTCCATTTACCAAGTGACCTGAAAAACTGTTAGTTTTGAGTGGGGCCCAGAAGAAGAGAAGGCTCTGCCCCAGGTCCAGGCTGCTGTGCAAACTGCTCTGCCACTTGGGCCATATGATCCAGCACATCCAATGGTGCTTGAAGTCTCTCTGGCAGGTAGGGACACCGTTTGGAGCCTTTGTCAGGCTCCTATAGGTAAATCACACTGCAGGCCTTTAAGATTTTGGAGCAATGCTGTGCCATCACCTTTGGATGACTACTCTCCTTTTGAGAAACAGCTCTTGGCGTATTAGTGGGCCATAGTAGCTACTGAATGCTTGATGATGGGCCACCAAGTTGCCCACCATGAACTGGGTATCATCTGACCCACCACGCCATAAAGTGGGTCTGCACAGTACACTCCATCATCAAATGGAACTGATATATACAAAGTCAGGCCCAAGCAGTGGAGCCTAATGGGGAGTTCCCTGTGATCAGTTGACAGGGGAAGAGAAGATCTGGGCCTGGTTTAGAGATGGTTCTGCATGATATACATGCACCACCTGAATGTGGACAGCTGCAACACTAGTGCAGCTGGTGCTGCACTAGTGGTGAAGAGAAATTCTCTCAGTGGACAGAACTTTGGGGAGTTCACTTAGTTGTACACATTGTTTACAAGGAGAAAAGGCCAGATCTGTGATTATATACCAATTCATGGGCTGTGACCAAAGGTTTGTCTGCATGGTTAGGGACATGGAAGAAATATGATTTGAAAATTGGTGACAAGGAAATATGGGAAAGAGGTATGTGGATAGACCTCTCTGAATGGTCAAAAAACATGAAGGTATTTGGGTCCCATGTGAATGCTCACCAAAAGCTTACATCAGCAGAGGATTTTAATAACCGAGTGGACAGGATGACCCATTCTGTTGATACCAGTCAGCCTCTTTCCCCAGCCACCCGTCATCACCCAATGGGCTCATTAACGAAGTGGCCATGGTGGCAGGGCAGGGTTGGCAGTTATACATGGGCTTTGCAACATGGACATCCACTCACCAAGGATGACCAAGCTACGGCCACCACTAACTGCCCAATCTTCAGTGGCAGAGACCAACACTGAGCCCCAAATATGGCAACATTTCCTGCGGTGATCAGATAGCTACCTGGTGGGTGCATGCCAGAAGAGGGTTCATTACACTGGACTGCTTCCTGTACAGAAGGGGAAGCATTTTATTCTTACTGGAGTAGACACTCTGGATGTAATTTTCCCTCCCTGAACCCAATGCTTCTGCCAAAGATACCAACCATGGACTTACAGAATGCCTTATCTACCACCATGGTATTCCACACAGCATTGCTTCTGATCAAGGCACTCACTTCATAGGAAAAAAAAATGTGGCAATTGGTCCATGCTTATAGAATTCACTGGTCTTACCATGTTCCCCACCATCCTGAAGCAGTTGTCTTGACAGAATGGTGGAATGGCCTTTTGAAGACTCAGTTATCGTGCCAGCTAGGTGGCCATACCTTGCAGGGCTGGAGCAAGGGTCTCCAGAATGCTGTATATGCCCTGAATCAATGTCCAATATATGGTGCTGTTTCTCCCAAACCCAGGATTCATGAGTCCAGGAATCAAGGTGGAAATGGAATTGACACCACTCATTATTTTTTATTTTTTAAATTTTATTTATTTATTTATTTTTGGCTGTGTTGGGTCTTCGTTTCTGTGTGAGGGCTTTCTCTAGTTGCATTGAGCGGGGGCCACTCTTCATCGCGGTGCGTGGGCCTCTCACTATTGTGGCCTCTCTTGTTGTGGAGCACAGGTTCCAGACGCGCAAGCTCAGTAGTTGTGGCTCACGGGCCTAGTTGCTCCGCGGCATGTGTGATCTTCCCAGACCAGGGCTCGAACCTGTGTCCCCTGCATTAGCAGGCAGATTCTCCACCACTGCGCCACCAGGGAAGCCCAACACCACTCATTATTAACCTTAGTGACGCACTAGCAAAATTTTTGCTTCCTGTTTCCATGACTTTACACTTTGCTGGCCTAGAGGTCTTAGTCCTAGAGGGAGGAATGCTTCCACCAGGAGACACAACAATGATTCTATTAACTGGAAGTTAAGACTGCCATCTGCCATCATCAAAACATCTACAAACAATAAATGCTGGAGAGGGTGTGGAGAAAAGAGAACCCTCTTGCACTGCTGGTGGGAATGTAAACTGATACAGCCACTTTGGAGAACAGTATGAAGAGTCCTTAAAAAACTACAAATAGAACTACCATATGACCCAGCAATCCCACTACTAGGCACATACCCTGAGAAAACCATAATTAGAAAAGAGTCATGTACCACAATGTTCATTGCAGCTCTATTTACAATAGCCAGGACATGGAAGCAACCTAAGTGTCCACCATCAGATGAATGGATAAAGAAGATGTGGCACATATATACAGTGGAATATTACTCAGCCATAAAAAGAAACGAAATTGAGTTACTTGTAGTGAGGTGGATGGACCTAGAGCCTGTCATACAGAGTGAAGTGAGTCAGAAAGAGAAAAACACATACCGTATGCGAACACATATATATGGAATCTAAAAAAAAAAGTCTCTGAAGAACCTAGGGGCAGGATAGGAATAAAGACACAGACATAGAGAATGGACTTGAGGACATGGGGAGGGGGAAGGGTAAGCTGGAATGCAGTGAGAGAGTGGCATGGACATATATACACTATCAAATGTAAAATAGCTAGCTAGTGGGAAGCAGCCACATAGCACAGGGAGATCAGCTCGATGCTTTGTGACCACCTAGAGGGGTGGGATAGGGAGGGTGGGAGAGAGGGAGACGCAAGAGGGAAGAGATATGGGGATATATGTATATGTATAGCTGATTCACTTTGTTATAAAGCAGAAACTAACACACCATTGTAAAGCAATTATACTCCAATAAAGATGTTAAAAAAAAAAAAGAAAAGAAAAGAAAAAAAGACTGCCACCTGGCCATGCCTCTGAATCAATAGGCAGCGAATGGAACTATGGTGATGGCTGGGGTGACTGATCCTGATTACCCAGGGGAAATTGGACTACTTCTCCACAGTAAAGGTAAGGAAGAGTAGGTCTGGAACACAGGAAATCGCTTAGGGTATCTCAGTATTACCATGCCCTGTTATTAAGGTCAATGGAAAACTATAACAACCCAATCCAGCATTGGCCCAGACCCTTCAGGAATAAAGGTTTGGATCTCACCCCACCAGATAAAGAACCACGATTAGATGAAGTACTTGCTGAAGGCAAAGGGAGCAGAGTGGGTGGTAAAAGAAGATGGTCATAAATACCAGCTACAACCATGTGACCAGTTATAGAAACAAGGACTGTAATATGCTGCGAGTATGTTCTTATTTTTATATGAATACATTTGCATTCATATTTCCTGTTTGTTTTCTTTCCTTTCTTTTTCCTTGTTATTTCCTCTTATTCCCTTAACGTGTAGCATAAGACATATTGAATTTATATCATAGTATCTCATTATTAATTTCACATCATAGTATTTAAGTTACTGGATATCAGGAAGAACAAACATCCCTGAGGGCTTTACTTCCTCTTCTGGGGACAGGATAAATATATAAATCACCATATCCTGTTGGTTCTGTTTCTCTGCTGAACGCTAATACAAGTACCATTCCATGATGGGCTGTACACACTAAACCAGAGACCTCTACATGGGTGGGAACAAGGGGCTGGAAGTAGAAGTGGCACCACTTACCATCACTACCTATGACTCACTGAGGTGCTTTGTGCCTCCTGTCCCCTGCAACTCTAGACTCTGCAGGGTCACCAAATGGGTCATACTTTCACAGTGGGACAAAGCTAGAGTCCCACCTGGGCATTTGGGGCTCCCTGTGTCCCTGCAGTAGCAAGAAGAGGTGTCCCAGTCTTGACAGGCATACCTAAGCCTAATCATCGAGAGGAGGTAGGGCATATGTGTGGAACCCAGGTGATGTCCTTAGGTGCCTCTTTGTATTTTCTAGCTCTATTGCTACTATAAATGGATAGATTCAGCAATCCGAGCCTGAGAAAGACATGGTGACCAGGCACTCGGGTGCTTTAAAGATAAGGGCCTGGGTAATAACACAGGGTTAACATCCAACCCAAGTCATCAGAATGCTATTTAGAGATGAGGGAAACTAGAACAGACAGTGGAGAGAGACAGTAAGTATCAACTTAGCCCCAGAACCAAACACAGTACTAGGGTCTCTGCTTCATCCCACTAACCTCCGTCTTCTATGGTTCCCCACAGGCAGAGATGCCTGCAAGATCCTGGAGGAGCTGTTTCCAGAACATATAAAGAAAAGTTGATCAGAGCAATGCAAAGATCAGACTGTGGAATTTCCAAATGAGCCACCATCATCCTCCCCCCAGGAAAGTCTTGCTGACCAGCTGCTGGGATTATGATCAGCATAGAGCCTCCAGATGTTAGCTCTTTGGGGTCAGTCTCAGTTGCTGGGAGGTGCATGGCCAAGCTCTTACCCTTCCCAGGGTACTCACATCCAGTGAATAAGCAAGGGGAGGATATGAAGACCAGGCCATTTCGGACCAATTCAAGACTAGTCTGTCAGGCAATATTCATCCTAGAGCTTGCTGCCAGGTTGGCCAAGGCTGAAATGTGAAATGGCCAAGGCACAACTGACTTCACCATCCTTTCTTTCTAACCTTTAATTCAGTGTCTGCTACTGGAGAACTCAAACTATCATAATGAAGTAACTACTGAAAGCACCTAGACGTCCTAGGGCCAAGGGAACAAAGGTAAGAAGTTGGGTTCATTCAAGTACTGATGATTTAAGGAGGCCCTCTGCAGAGCAGGCACCAAGACCTCTAAGGAGAGCAAGTGACTAGCTGATGCTGGTGCTTCAGCAACTCAGAGGAGGACCACACTGCTAACCCCAGAGCTGCAACTCTGATCTCTGAAAGTATCAGTGGTCATCTGGTGCTGGTACTTCTAATGAAGAATGAGGGTAGTTCTAACAGGGTCAACAAAACAGCAATCCAAAGCCAAATGTGGCTACCAAAATGACAGAGTAACTTTTAGCACACAAGTAAACTCCCTTCTCCCTTCATCCATCATTCCAGGCTACTTCTACTGCCCCCTTTTGGCACAGCTACCTGGGAAAGAGCTGGCAAAACAGCAATGGGGTATATGTAGTGGCACATCCCGGACATTACATTCTAAGAGTACAAAGATGGGAGGAGGTTTACAACTGATAGACATTAGCTTAAAAATGTGACTTTGCCATGCCTTTGCTCAGGAAACATAAAGAGATGACTTCCAGAAAAAAAAAAAAGAACTTTTAATATTGCTTAACACACTGAAGAGTAAGTAAGAACATGCTAGGAATCCTTCAGTGAAATATTAATGCTTATGATTCTGACATGAGGGATCCTTAAATTTTGCTTGAAACAGTCAGACATGCCCTAATACTTCTCTACTATTAAAAGAAAAACCAGAGATTTAAAAAGAAAATGAAGCAGGAGCCTTAGTCACCTTCTTCCTCCTCAGTCTCTTTTTCTTCCATCGTTTCTGCCTCCTCCTTCTTTTTATGTTTCTTATAAAGCACAAAGATGCAACATAAAAATAAACAAGTCAAAGGAATAAGCCACAATAATGGCTGGTTTCCCTTCTCCTTCAGTCCTGTCTCTTCTGCTTGGGGATTAAAAGGTGGGCCACTACTATTACTACCTCCATTGCCTTGGTGTTCACAGTAGGGAGGTGCCCATCCAGGATTGCAGTGGCATTGTTGTTTATTATTGCAGATCCCCTTCATGTGGCAGGTCTCAGGCTGACAGGCTTGTGGCACGCGAACCATACTGACACACTTGTTGCGGATACATATCTTTCCTGGACCACACATTGTGCCGTCTTTCACTTGACCGATGTCAGATATGGACATCCCTATATGATAATCAGTGCCCCAACAAGTGGTGTCATTGAAGTGAAGCTGATGCACTGTGGAATGTTCTATCAGATTAGGAATTACTCCCACATTTTCACACTGAACTCTCCCACACAGGATATCAGGGGATGCACATTTTATGTACTGTGTGTCTTTGATACCACAGTGACCAAATCGATTTCCTTGGGTGTTGATTTCTTTGTAGCAACTTTGAGGTGCACTCCTTGCATCTTTGCCAAATATCTCCCTGCACTGTTCATCATGGTTATTACAGCTCTTTTGATAGCAGTAGGCACCATCACTACAGGGAATCCCATCCTGCACATATACATCTTCTGGGCATTGATGGGATGTCCCATTGCACCACTCTGGAAGGTCACATTCACTGATCTGTTTTCTGCACAAAGTCCCTGATGACATGACCTTGCAGTCTTTACAACAAAGCCCGAAAGCACACGCAGCCCCAGGCTTCAGAGTGCAATTCAACAGACAGCAGGGATCCTTTATGCACTGCTCTATGGTTCCACAGTCACACTCCTCTCCTTCTTCAACCACTAGGTTCCCACAATACTGCAGCCTAAAGATACTCCCTGGATGTGGAGGAGAGTAAAGACATAGTCCATTACTGATAAGACTGTCCCAATACTCGGCATAACTGCAGTTGCTGAACTTATTTGTTACCTCTCTGGCAGGAAACATTATGCACCACTGAAGTTCACACACACACCATTCAGTATCATGCTGCATACCTAAATTATGACCAAGTTCATGGGTCACAACAATTGCAAAAGCATACAGACTCTCGTCTTCAAAAACATTAACTCCACTATTAAAAGGACGCTGGCATATTCCACCAACATAGGCAAGTCCAAGCTTTATGCCAAACGATTTTTTTATGAAAAGATGGGCCGCATCATGTGACAGTCGGTGATCAAGGCTAAAATACTTCCAAACAGCAAAATCCTCCAAAAGCTTATCTATGTTATCGATGGGAACTGGGTTTCCTTCAGTCCAGACTTCAAGCCCAGTTAAAATTACATCAAGTTCCAAAGAGTGATACAAGCTACCTATTATATTGACAACATCAAGTATTTCACGCTGCACTACTGACACATTACTTTCTGAGTGAACGAATCGAAGATTGTCCACAACCACTACCAACTCAAGAAAACGCAAGTGGGTCCACCAGCCTGTGTAAGAACTTTGCATCAGAGTGAAATTATGCAACTCTTGCAACTCCAGTTGGCGTGCTATATCCTCTTCTGTTAACCCACATCTCATAGGCGGGAACTGTGTATCATCACTGTCTATCTTATACACCCAGTGTTCAAATGTGGCAGAAAACCTAACTGGTTCAATTTCATAAGCAAGATCATTTATCTGTAGTATTCCTCGAAAACCTCCAGAACAAGTACTGAGGGCAACCAGGGACTTGGGAACCCCCTCCACATAACCATGATAGTAGCAGTCATCAGGAACAAAAGGCTGATCCTGGCGGAGGGCACGCTGGTCTGTGTAGGTGAACACTGGGAGGTGTCTGGAAACCAAGAACTTCTTGACCCTCATGTGGGCAATGTGTCTCTGGCCCCCAAACCGCAGGCTGTAGGAGAGCCAGCCTGGAGCCTTCGCATTTCTGCCCCTGCCAGTCACCTTCAAGGGGATCACCAGTTCTGGAGAGGAGAAGTGCTGGGAGGCCCTGGCCTGAGAGTGGTCAGAAATGAACAAAGACACCCCAAATGAGAGCAGCAGAAGAGTGACTCTGATGTGCACCAGGGCCTCACCCACTGCCATTATGGAGCCATCTGTTTAGGGCTGAAGAGGGCAGGGCATCAGGCGCTACTGGTCTGGCTCCTCCCTCTGAGCTGTTCAGGGTGCAGGGCTGACCTTTATGGATCTATGTCCTGGAAGAGGTGAACCATCAGAGCTTCAGTGCTGAAAGTGAAAACAGAAAGAAGAGCTAGGATGGGGTGGTTGGGGCAGGGAGGGTGGGGGGCTGGAGAGAGAGAAGAAGGTGATTTCAGTTGGGACAAGGCTTGAATCAATAAAATTCCTGAGATTGTTTCATATATAAGTAAGGGCAAGGGGTGGGGGAAGAGCAGGTTACCTGGGAAAGAGATGAAGGAAATGCATCACAGCTTGGTAATTATTGAACCTGATAAAGATTCATTATATACTGTTCTCTAAACATGTACACTGGCATGACATTTTCCCTACTAAAAAGATTGACATCTGACTCCCAATTTCTCCTCTACCCAAAAATCTACTGATACTCTGCTAGCTTCAGTAAGCATGTAGACAGCCCACCCAAAGCTCACCATTTTTTTAATCCCTTTATTCAGACAGCTTGATCCATCTTTCCTTCTCTTCTACAGACATCTTATCTAGCCCCCATTTCTGTTTGAGGTTAGCAGTCAAATTAAGCCTCACTTAATGGGCTCATTAGTTTTGTGAGACCCCCTCCAATCAAGACAAATTTTTATTTTATAACACATTCTTACCTGCAGAAAACCCCTGCACATTCAAAGGAAGGCATCCATACTGATGGAGTAATAGGGAAAGGGGCTGCTATTTGGGGACAGCCCCATTGCCTCCAATCACAGCATGGAAGCAGCAGCCTTCTCTCCACCCAGCCCAGCTGCATCATGTTCTGAATCAATAGAGACTCATCTTGGCTGTGTAAATATAGATTCCATTCTATATTTTACATGGATGGTGAGTTAGCTGAATTCTCTAGAGAAAGCTGGACTGAAGAATTTAAAACTAGAATCAGTTCACTAAAATGTTCAAAGACTACAATTTGAATGGACTTTCTTCATATCTGTTAAAAACATAAATTTTACCTCAGGTAAAAGCTAATTTCACTCATTTTCTGATTTTCAGTTAAAAGTATCAATAACTTGTGCTTCCCTGGTGATGCAGTGGTTAAGAATCCGCCTGCCAATGCAGGGGACACAGGTTCGATCCCTGGTCTGGGAAGATCCCACATGCCATGGAGCAACTAAGCCCGTGTGCCACAACTACTGAGCCTGTGCTCTAGAGCCCACAAGCCACAACTACTGAGCCCGTGAACCACAACTACTGAAGCCCAGGTGCCTAGAGCCTGTGCTTCGCAGCAAGAGAAGCCACTGCAATGAGAAGTCCGCAAACTCGCAACAAAGAGTAGCCCCTGCTCACTGCAACTAGAGAAAGCCCATGAGCAGCAACAAAGATCCAACACAGACAGATAAGTAAATAAATAAAATTTAAAAGTATCAATAATTTGCTTAATATTTAAAAACAAAAGTTAAAAAAAACTGGAGACACATTTGAACACATATTGGTGGCTGAATATTCTAAATAAGGACACAAATGGGTTCAGTAGTAGGGAGTGTAAGAAATATTCTCAGCATTATGATGTCAAAAACACCTGTATACTCCTGGATACTTTTCCAGAACTAATGTATGACTACTGGAAGCCAAGAATACTAGATGAAACCTCTTAGGGAAAGCATCTCTGATATAGGTGAAATCCTAGTGACCATTTCCTTTCCATGTCTCTCTTCATGATATTCTTGGCTACAGATTTGGGAGTATTAAGATGGAAATGTGTGAGTTGGAAGAGGATTATTAAAGCATTATAAAGAGGAAAATAACCTATATTAAGCTTCATCAGAAATATGTGGTAATAATAGAAAATTTCATTGCCAAGAATCTTTGAGTCATACCAGTCTTTGTCACTATTGCACTATTCCAAAGACAAGTCCTGAAGGACCATCACATTACCATTAATTACGTGAATTGGTGTCACACCAAAGCTCTTCCTCTCTAGCATTACCTGCACTTCAAGCAGTGTAAGAATCTTCTTCTGTATCAGTAATTAACTCTTCTATTTCCAGCAGCTATTTCAAACTCCTCAAAACCCCTATTTTACCTTGTCTCCACACACTCTTAGTCACAGCTAATTCAGTGTTTCAAAAACTTAGGTCACAAACCATTCAGGGTCATGAAATCAATTTAGTGAGCCACAACTAAATAAAACAACAGAAAACATCAGAGAGCTTCACACAGATCAGTATCACCTGCTATTACCTGTCACCACAGAAGCTACAGCAGCATTCTGCTGACACATCTTACGCTGATTATCAATTATTTTCTGAACCCCAAAACTAAATTTTTTTTTTTCTTTTTTTGGTGGTAGGCGGGCCTCTCACTGTTGTGGCCTCTCCCGTTGCGGAGCACAGGTTCCAGACGCGAAGGCTCAGCGGCCATGGCTCACGGGCCTAGCTACTCCGTAGCATGTGGGATCTTCCCAGACCAGGGCATGAACCCGTGTCCCCTGCATCGGCAGGCGGACTCTCAACCACTGCGCCTCCAGGGAAGCCGCCAAAACTAAAATTTATACTTTGTCTATGTAGTTGAAGATGGGAATCTGCACATTATATTACCCCATTTCTAGCTGGCTTCCTGAAGAGTTTTGTCAAGAAGGGCATGAGAGGGAGAATAAAAGGCAAAACGAAAGGACATGGGGCTCTACCTGTTTGCCTGCTGTTACTTTCAGTGACCACCACCTGCAATGGGATCTTGCTCTGGTGGCAAGAGTCAGTTACCACATTCCCAGAACCAGCTCCATCAAGCCCTATCAAATGTACCCAGGGGACAGTGCCCCCTCCTCAGAAGTCTGAAAAACAGATGTACAGAGCCACCTTCCAGTACCCTGGGCAACCCACACCAGCCAGCCAGTGCCTCTCTCAGATGTTCCCTGGCTATACCACAAATCTCCTTGATACAAGCCCCATAAAACAGCACACACCCCATCTCTGATATCTGAGTCAGAGTTTTAGAGGACCTTTTTCCAAGTCCTTAAGGAACCAGCACCAGCTCAGCATTACCTTATAGTAGGTACAGCTATCAACTCCACAGTACCCCTTTTCTGAGTTCCAAAATTACCAGCATCACCTGAGCTTGTAATGCCCTATCTTCTACACTCCAGGTCCAGACATATGAGGCCCACTGTGACAGCTTCTAGGTTATGATAACCCCAACCTCTTCCCTTTGTTCCCCCAATCTTAGGGGTGGAACTCCTTCTGGCAACTCATACTTCTGTGTACCTGTGTTCCCTTTTTACCTTTTCAGTCCTCTATTACCTTTTCAAGAATTCCCTATAGTAACTGCTTTTGGTGGGTTTCTCTTTTCTGAACTAGATCTTGACGGATACAGGACTTGATACCAAGAGTGCTGCCAAGAGAGACAGACAAAATGGGACTCTGGGATTGGCTTGGGTATGTTCATGGCCTTAACACAATGCTGAACTCTTTTTTTTTGCGGTACGCGGGCCTCTCACTGTTGTGCCCTCTCCCGTTGCGGGGCACAGGCTCCAGACACGCAGGCTCAGCGGCCATGGCTCACAGGCTCAGCCGCTCCGCGGCACGTGGGATCTTCCCGGACCGGGGCACGAACCCATGTCCCCTGCATCAGCAGGCGGACTCTCAACCACTGCACCACCAGGGAAGCCCTGAACTCCTTTTGAATGGGGAATGGGCACATAGTAACATCACAATTAATTAAATTACTACTCACGTTGATTGTGATGAAGTGCCCTACTGAAGCAAGTGTGTGGGGGACCAAGGGAGGGCTGTGATGATGCCTATAAGTATCTCAAGGACTGAGGTGTGGAATAGCTATACTAAATTCTAATGGAGATTTTGCAAAATGAGGTTCAAGGCTCTAAATTCTCAGCTCAGATTTCTGATAATGGTGGACAACGCCCCTGCCCCCACTCCCCCAAATCTCTCTTTTAGCCACATAGCCAACTTCAAAGAAAATCAAAATTTAACTGTGGAGTTACAGAATCACAGAGTAAGTTGAATACAGAGATTTGCCAAGACTGTAGTGGGAAATCTGATTGAGACGGGAAAAAACCTTGACACTTGAAAAGAGGAATTCCAGGTGGACTGGATTGGTTCTGAGTATCTAGATGCTCCCAAGTATCCCTGATTCTCCTTTACCAGGGACGGAGACTACACCTTTCCTGTCTGAGAAGTCTAACCACCTCTAGCTGGAGATGCTGTGATTGTCTCAGCTGGGAAAATTATCCTGCTAGGGGATGCCTAGTATCCTCAAGACATACTCCTACTGCCCCTTATTGGCTCTAAATGCAAATCAGAATCTAATTCAACATGCTCCAGAGAAAAAGGTTCAACGTCTGAATTGAGAGGAAAGAAAAGGTACTCTAAAATAATAACAATAGTTTACTAATTTATATTGGCAAAAGAAAGGAAATAAACCATATTAGTAGCAGAAAAGACGAAGTGGTTACAGAGATAAAGATATATCTAATATGATAAAATTCAAGAAGAATTTGTATCTACTTAACAAATAGCTTTGAAATACATAAAAGCGAACACTGACAGAAAAAAAGGAGAGGGCTTCCCTGGTGGCGCAGTGGTTGAGAGTCTGCCTGCTGATGCAGGGGACATGGGTTCGTGCCCCGGTCCGGGAAGATCCCACATGCCGCGGAGTGGCTGGGCCCGTGAGCCAGGCCCGCTGAGCCTGCATGTCCAGAGCCTGTGCTCCGCAACGGGAGAGGCCACAACGGTGAGAGGCCCAGGTACCGCAAAAAAAAAAAAAATAAAAAAAAGGAGAAAGAGAAAAATTCAAAATCTACTTGTAGGTATTAGCACACTGTCAGCAATGGATAGAACAACCTCCCCCCCCAATAAAATGAATAAGGAAGTAGAAGATTTAAGCAAAGATAATCAAGTTAATCAAGTTAACCTAACTGACACATATAAAACACCCATCAAAAAAAATGAGATGATAAAGAAATATGTTAAAGATGAAGGAGCAAGGTAAGAACCTACAAGACCAAATAAATGAAGAAGAAATAGGAAACCTACCTGAAAAAGAATTCAGAGTAATGATAGTAAAGATGATCCAAAATCTCAGAAATAGAATGGAGGCATGGATTGAGAAAATACAAGAAATGTTTAACAAAGATCTAGAGGAACTAAAGAACAAACAAACAGAGGTAAATAACACAATAACTGACATGAAAAATACACCAGAAGGAATCAATAGCAGAGTAACTAAGGTAGAAGAACAAATAGTGAGCTGGAAAATAGAATGGTAGAAATAACTGCCAAGGAGCAGAATAAAGAAAAAAGAATGAAAAGAATTGAAGACCGTCTCAGAGCCCTCTGGGACAACATTAAAGGCACCAATATTTGAATTATAGGGATCCCAGAAGAAGAAGAGAAAAAGAAAGGGTCTTAGAAAATATTCAAAAAATTATAGTCAAAAACTTCCATAACATGGGAAAGGAAATAGCTACCCAAGTCCAGGTAGTGCAGAGAGTCCCATACAGGATAAACCCTAGGAGAAACACACCAAGCCAAATATTAATCAAAATAACAAAAATTAAATTCAAAGAAAAATATTAAATGCAGCAAGGGAAAAGCAAAAAATAACATAAAAGGGAATCCCCATAAGGTTATCAGCTGATTTTTCAGCAGAAACTCTGCAGGCCAGAAGGGAGTGGCAGGATATATTTAAAGTGATGAAAGAGAAAAACCTACAACCAAGATTACTACCCAGCAAGGATCTCATTCAGATTTGACAGAGAAATCAAAAGCTTTACAGACAAGCAAAAGCTAAGAGAATTGAGCACCACCAAACCAGCTTTACAACAAATGTTAAAGAAACTTCTCTAGGCAGGAAACACAGGAGAAGAAAAAGACCTACAAAAACAAACCCAAAATAGTTAAGAAAATAGTAATAGGAACATACATATCGATAATTATCTTAAATGTAAATGGATTCAATGCTCCAAACAAAAGACACAGACTGGCTGAATGGAAACAAAACAAGACCCGTATATATGCTGTCTACAAGAGACCCATTTCAGACCTAGGGACACATACAGACTGAAAATGAGGGGATGGAAAAAGATATTCCATTCAAATGGAAATCAAAAGAAAGCTGGAGTAGCAATACTCATATCAGATAAAATAGACTTTAAAATAAAGACTGTTACAAGAGATACGGAAGGACACTACATAATGATCAAGGGATCAATCCAAGAAGATATAACAATTATAAATATTTATGCACCCAACATAGGAGCACCTCAATACAAAAAGCAAATGCTAATAAAAAGGGAAATCAACAGTAACACAGTAATAGTGGGGGACTTAACACCCCACTTACACCAATGGACAGATCATCCAAACAGAAAATTAATAAGGAAACACAAGCTTTAAATGACACAACAGACCAGATAGATTAATTGATATTTACAGGACATTCCACCCAAAAGTGGCAGAATACACTTTCTTCTCAAGTGCACACGGAACATTCTCCGGAATAGATCACATCTTGGGTCACAAATCAAGTCTTGGAAAATTTAAGAAAATTGAAATCATATCAAGCATCTTTTCCAACCACAACACTATTGGATTAGAAATCAATTACAGAAACAAAAAAACTGTAAAAAGCACAAACACATGGAGGCTAAACAGTGTGCTACTAAATAAGAGATCATTGAAGAAATCAAAGTAAAAAATACATAGAAACAAATGACAGTGAAAACACAATGACCCAGACATATGGGATGCAGCAAAAGCAGTTCTAAGAGGGAAGTTTATAGCAATTTAATCTCACCTCAAGAAACAGCTCAAATAAATAATTTAACGTTATACCTAAAGGAACTAGAGAAAGAAGAACAAACAAAACCCAAAGTCAGTAGAAGGAAAGAAATCATGAAGGTCAGAGCAGAAATAAATGAAATAGAAATGAAGAAAACAATAGCAAAGATCAATAAAACTAAAAGTTGGTTCTTTGAGAAGATAAACAAAATGATAAACCTCTAGCCAGACTCACCAAGAAAAAAAAGGGAGAGGACACAAATCAATAAAATTAGAAATGAAAAAGGAGAAATTACAACTGACACCACAGAAGTACAAAGGATTATAAGAGACTACCACAAGTAACTATATGCCAATAAAATGGACGACCTCAAAGAAATGGACAAATTCTTGGAAAGGTACAATTTTCCAAGACTGAACTAGGAAGAATTAGAAAATATAAATAGACCTATCACAACAAATGAAATGGAAACTGTAATTAAAAGTTTTCCAACAAACAAAAATCCAGGACCAGATCGCTTCACAGGCGAATTCTATCAAACATTTAGAGAAGAGCTAACACCTATCCTTCTCAAACTCTTCCAAAAAATTGCAGAGGGAGGAACACTCCGAAATTCGTTCTACGAGGCCACCATCGCCCTGATACCAAAACCAGAAAAAGATATCACAAAAAAGAGAAAATTACAAACCAATATTACTGATGAACATAGATGCAAAAATCCTCAACAAAATGCCAGCAAACAGAATCCAACAACACATTAAAAGGATCATACACCATGATCAAGTGGGATTTATCCCAGGAATGCAAGGATTCTTCAATATATGCAAATCAATCCATGTAATACACCATATTAACAAATTAAGGAATAAAACCGTATGATCATCTCAATTGAAGCAGAAAAATCTTTTGACAAAATTCAACACCCATTTATGACAAAAACTCTCCAAAAGACGGGCCTAGAGGGAACCTACCTCAACATAATAGGCCATATACGACAAACCAACAGCAAACATTATTCTCAATGGTAAAAAACTGAAAGCATCTCCTCTAAGGTCAGGAACAAGACAAGGATGTCCATTCTCACCACTCTTATTCAACATAGTTTTGGAAATCCTAGCCATGGTAATCAGAGAAGAAAAAGAAAAAACAGGAATCAAAATTGGAAAAGAAGTAAAACTGTCACTGTTTGCAGATGATGTGATATTATACACAGAAAATCCTAAAGATGCCACCAGAAGACTACTAGAGCTAATCAGTGAATTTCGTTAGGTTGCAGGATAGAAAATTAATGCACAGAAATCTCTTGCATTCCTATACATTAACAGTGAAAGATCAGAAAGAGAAATTAAGGAAACAATCCCATTCACTACAGCAACAAAAGGAATAAAATACCTAGGAATAAATCTACCTAGGGAGGCAAAAAAATTTACTCAGAAAACTACAGGACACTGATGAAAGAAATCAACGATGACACAAACAGATGGAGAGATATACCATGTCCTTGGATTGGAAGAATCAATACTGTGAAAATGACTATACGACCCAAAGCAAACTACAGATTCAATGCAATCCCTATCAAATTACCAAAGGCATTTTATACAGAACTAGAACAAAAAATTTTAAAATTTGTATGGAAACCCAAAAGACCCCAAATAGCCAAAGCAATCTGGAGGAAAAAAAAACGGAGCTGGAGGAATCAGACTCCCTGACTTCAGACTATAATACAAAGCTACAGTAATCAAGGCAATATGGTACTGGCACAAAAACAGAAATATAGATCAATGGAACATGATAGAAAGCCCAGTGTTAAACCCACACACCTATGTCAACTAATCTATGACAAAGGAGGCAAGGATATACAATGGAGAAAAGAAAGTCTCTTCAATAAGTGGTGCTGGGAAAACTGGACAGCTACATGTAAAAGAATGAAATTAGAACACTCCCTAAACACCATACACAAAAATAAACTCAAAATGGATTAAAGACCTAAATGTAAGGCCGGACACTATAAAAACTCTTAGAGGAAAACATAGGAAGAACACTCTTTGACATAAATCACAGTTAGATCTTTTTTGACCCACCTCCTAGAGCAATGGAAATAAAAACAAAATAAACAAATGGGAACTAATGAAACTTAAAAGCTTTTGCACAGCAAAGGATACTATAAACAAGACAAAAAGACAACCCTCAGAATGGGGGAAAATATTTGCAAACCAATCAACAAAGGATTAACCTCCAAAATATATAAACGGCTCATGCAGCTCAATATTAAAAAAGCAAACAACCCAATCAAAAAATGGGCAGAGGACATAAATAGGCATTTCTCCAAAGAAGACATACAGATGGCTAAGAGGCACATGAAAAGCTGCTCAACATCACTAATTATTAGAGAAATGCAAATCAAAACTACAGTGAGGTATCACCTCACATGGTTAGAATGGGCATCATCAGAAAATCTAAAAACAACAAATGCTGGAGAGGGTGTAAAGAAAAGGGAACCCTCCTACACTGTTGGTGGGAATGTAATTTGATACAGCCACTATGGAGAACAGTATGGAGGTTCCTTAAAAAACTAAAAATAGGGCTTCCCTGGTGGCACAGTGGTTGAGAGTCCACCTGCCAATGCAGGGGACACGGGTTTGTGCCCCGGTCCGGGAGGATCCCACATGCCACAGAGTGGCTGGGCCCGTGAGCCATGGCCACTGAGCCTGCGTGTCTGGAGCCTGTGCTCCGCAATGGGAGAGGCCACAACAGTGAGAGGCCTGCGTATTGCAAAAACAAACAAACAAACAAACAAAAAATACTAAAAATAGAATTACCATATGACCCAGCAATCCCACTACTGGGCATATACCCAGAGAAGACCATAATTCAAAAAGACACATGCACCCCAATGTTCATTGCAGCACGATTTACAATAGCCAGGACATGGAAGCAACCTAAATGCCCACAGACAGACAAATGGATAAAGAAGATGTAGTACATATATACAATGCAATATTACTCAGCCATAAAAAGGAACGAAATTGGGTCATTTGCAGAGACGTGAATGGACCTAGACTGTCATACAGAGTGAAGTAAGTCACAAAGAGAAAAACAAATATCGTCTATTAACACATATATGTGGAATCTAGAAAAACTGTACAGATGAACTAGTTTGCAAGGCAGAAATAGAGACACAGATGTAGAGAACAAATGCATGGACACCAAGGGGGGAAAGCTGGGGGAGGGTGCGACTTGGGAGATGGGGATTGACATATATACACTAATATGTATAAAATAGATAATTAATAAGAACCTGCTGTATAAAAATAAATAAAAATGTTTAAAAAAGAAAGGAAAAAAAAAACCTTCTGATCTGTAAAGACCTTGTTAAGAAAGGAGAAGAGACACAGACTGGGTGAGAATATTTGCAAAACACATATCTGATAATGGATATTATGCAAATTACACAAAGAACTGCTAAAATTCAAAAATAAGAAAATAAACAACCCAATTTAACAATAGGCAAAAGACCTGAACAGACATCTCATCAAAGAAGATATACAGATGACAAGTAAGCATATAAAAAGACGCTCCACATCATATGTCACCACGAAATAGTGAATTAAAACAACAAGATACCACTACACACTTAATAGAATGGCCAAGATCCAAAACACTGACAACACAAAATGCTGGCAGAGGAGTAGAGCAAAAGGTACTCTAGTCCACTGCTAGTGGGAATGCAAAATGGTACAGCCACTTTGGAAGACAGATTGGTAGTTATGTACAAAACTGAACATACTCTTACCACACAATCCAGCAATTGTGCTCCTTAGTGTTTGCCCAAATGAGGTGAAAACTTATGTCCATACCAAAACCTTCACACAGATGTTTATAGCAACTTTATTCATAACTGCCAAAAGTTGGAGGTGAGCAAGGTGTCCTTCAGTAGGTGAGTGGATAAATAAACTGTGGTACATCGAAACAACAAAACACTATTCAGTGCTTAAATAAAAAAACTATCAAGATATGAAAAGACACAAGGGAACTTAAATGCATATTACTAAGTGAAGGAGCCACTCTGAAAAGGCTGTATATTATAAGACTTCAACAATATGACATTCTAGAAAAGGCAAAACTTTGGAAACAGTAAAAAACATCAGTGGCTGCACAGAGTTAGGGAGAGGGAGGGTGAACAGACAGAGCACAGAGGATTATTACAGCAGTGAAACTATGCTGCATGATAAAATGGTGAATATATGTCATTATACATTTGTCCAAACTCAAAGAATGTATAACACCAAGAGTGATCCCTAGTGTAAACTACAGACTTTGGATAACAATGACATAGCAATGTAGGTTCACCAATTATAACAAATGTACACTCAAGTGTGGGATGTCGATGGTAGGGAGGCTGCACTTGTGTGGAGCCAAGGGAGTGGGGTATGTGAGAACTCTGTACTTTCCACTCAATTTTGCTGTGAACCTAAAACTGCTGTAAAAAAAAAAAATACAATCTATTGAAAATTTCAATGATTAAACAAGGGAAATTAAATACTATTTTAAATTAAAATAAAAACAAAAATCACAATATACAGAATGCCACTAGAGCAGTACTTAAAAGGAAGTTTATAGTATTAAATGCCTATATTAAGAATAATAGGGAGAAATAGACAGCAATACAATAATAGAAGGGGACTTCAATACCCCATTTTTATCAATGGCGAGATCATCCAGACACAAGATCAATAGGGAAACATTAGACTTAAACTACACGTGATATCTGATGGACTTAACATCAGATATAATACATATACAGAACATTTCTCCAAAAACAGCAGAATACACATTCTTGTCGAGAGCACAGGGAACATTCTCCAGTATAGATCACATGTTGAGCCAAAAACAAATCTTAATAAATTTAAGAAAATTGAAATCATATCAAGCATCTTTTCCAACCACCATGGTATGAAACTAGAAATCAATTACAAAAAGAAAACTGGAAAATTCACAAATATGTGGAGATTAAACAACATGCTATAACAACCAATGGGTCAAAGCAGAAATCAAAAGAGAAATCAGAAAATATCTTGAGAGAAATGAAAATGGAAATACAACACACCAAACTTTATGGGATGCAGCAAAAGCAGTTCTAAGAGGAAAGTTCATGGCAATAAATGCCTACATTAAGAAACAAGAAAAATCTCAAATAACAACCACCCTTTACACCTCAAAGAAATAGGAAAAGAAGAACAAACTAAGCCCGAAGTTCACAGAAGGAAGGAAACAACAAAGATCGGAGTAGAAATAAATGAAATAGAGACTAAACAGATAATAGAAAAGATGAATAAAACTAAGAGCTCATTTTTTGAAAAGATAAACAAAATAGAAGAAACCTTTAGCTAGATTCATAAAGAAAAAGAGAACAGCACCCAAATAAAACTAGAAGTGAAAGAGGAGATGTTACAACTGTTACTACAGAAATACAAAGGATCATAAGACAACAGTATGAACAATTACATGCCAACACACTGGACAACCTAGAAAAAAATGCATTAACTTCCTAGAAACATACAATCTACCACCTACTAAGACTGAATCATGAAGAAACAGAAAAAGTAGACAGATCAATTACTAGGAAGGAGATTGAATCAATAATCAGGAACCTCTCAACAGAGGGCAGAGTCAAGATGGAGGACTAGGAGGATGCAAAATTCATGTCTCCACACAACTAGGGCACCTACCAGGCACCGGTGGGGGACCACGGACACCTAAGGGGATGGGAGGAATCCCCAGTGACTGGGTAGGACGTGGGGCATGGGGGGAGTGAAGGGGGAGGAGAAGTGGAGATGGGACGGGACTGACGCCCCTGAGGGGCGGCTGAGGGAGGGGAAGGGATCCCACGGCTGAAGGGGGAAACTGAGGGACCGTTGGGAGGACAGATCAAAAGGCAGCATGGTCAGGTTTCCCCTGCCCACATGGGTCCCCAGGAGCCCGCTGAGACCCTGGACCTGATCCTCTGCCCACCAAGGGCCCCTCCAGCCACGTGGGTCCTGAGGGAGTGGGAGGGAGGGAAGGGGGAGCAAAAGTAAAGGCCAGACCTCTGGGACTGGCACCCCGAGGGGTGGCTGGGGGAGGGGAGGAGTTCTTACACCCAGAGGTCCCACCCAAGGTTATGAGTCCAGTGGGGATGGGGAATACTCTGGGGGAGACGGTGGGGTGGGACGTGGAGGAACAGAAGGGAATGCGGCCAGCGCTTTCCCCATCCACTTAGGCACCGGGGAGCCTGTTGGGCTGCTGGGCCTAATCCTCTGCCCTTGGAGCCTCCCTCCTGCTGTGCAGAGCCCAAGCCCCGCCCCTACACCCCCACCCAGGGCCCCACCTCTACACTCAGAGACCCCCTCTGACAGCCCCTCTAACGAGATGGGCCTAAACCCCATCCACATACACTGACCCAGGGCTTTATCTCCAAACTCTGAAACTCCATACTCCAGAGGCCCTCCTTTGAAAGCACTGCCTCCCCTTCTGCACAGGTCCTAAGCAGAGGCCCCACCCCGTGCTTGAACATCGCCCTGCCTAGGACCCGCCCCCAAGGCCTTTTCTGACTGCATGGGTCCTGAGCCTTGGCCCCGCCCCACCCTAAACCCCACCCCTGCCTAAGTTCCACCCCCATCTAAACTCTGCCTCCCATAGTCAAGGCTTTCCTTTTTTTTTTCTTTTTTCCTCTTTTAGATTGGGGTTCTGTTTTACCTTGTTGATTCATTGCTGTTGATTCATTTATATTTTTATTTTTTCTGATAAATAATTTATTTTTCTAATTTTATTTTATTCTTTATACTTTGTTACTGTTCTCTGCTTTTGGGTTGTTCCCCCCACCCACCCCACCCCACCCCCCTTTTTCTTTTTCGTTTTTCTGTTGTGGTTTTATTTTACCTTGTTGCAGTTGTTTCAATTATATTTTTATTTTTCTTAATATATTTTTTATCTTTTGAATTTTATGTTGTTTTTTACTCTTTGATATTGTACTGCTCCTTTTTTTCTTTCTCTCTCTCTTTTTTTTTCCACACCATGCAGCTTGCGGGATATTGGTTCCCAGGCTGGAGGTTGCGCCCAAGCTCCTGTGATGAGAGCTCTGAGTCCAAACTGCTGAACTAACAGAGAACCCCAAAACCCTGGGAATATTAATTGGAGTGAGGCCTCCCAGAGGTTCTAATCTCAGGAGCAAGACCTAGCTCTACCCAACGGCCTGAAAACTCGTGCTGGATGCCTCAGGCCAAACAACCAGTAAGACAGGAATACAACCCAACCCATCAAAAAAAAAAGAAACAACAAAAAAATATATTACAGATGAAGGAGCAAGGTAAAAACCTACAAGACCAAATAAATGAAGATGAAACAGGCAATCAACCTGAAAAAGAATTCAGAGTAATGATAGTAAAGATGATCCAAAATCTTGGAAACAGAATGGAGAAAATACAAGAAACATTTAACAAGGATCTAGAAGAACTAAAGAGCAAACAAACAGTGATGAAAAACACAATAACTGAAATTTAAAATACTCTAGAAGGAATCAATAGGAGAATAACTGAGGCAGAAGAATGGATAAGTGAGCTGGTAGATAAAATGGTGGAAATAACTTCCAGGAAGCAGAATAAAGAAAAAAGAAGGAAAAGAACTGAGGACAGTCTCAGAGACCTCTGGGACAACATTAAACACATCAACGTTTGAATTATACAGGTCCCAGAAGAAGAAGAGAAAAAGAAATGGTCTTAGAAAATATTCAAAGAGATTATAGTCAAAAACTTCCCTAATAAACTCATCAAGAAAAAGAGGGAGAGTACTCAAATCAATAAAATTAGAAATGAAAAAGGAGAAGTTACAACAGACTCCGCAGAAATACAAAGCATTCTAAGAGACTACTACAAGCAACTCTATGCCAATAAAATGGACAACCTGGAAGAAATGGACAAATTCTTAGAAAGGTATAAACTTCCAAGACTGAACCAGGAAGAAACAGAAAATATGAACAGACCAATCACAAGCACTGAAATTGGAACTGTGATTAAAAATCTTCCAACAGGGCTTCCCTGGTGGTGCAGTGGTTGAGAGTCCACCTGCCCATGCAGGGGACATGGGTTCATGCACCAGTCCAGGAAGATCCCACATGTGCGGAGCAGCTAGGCCTGTGAGCCATGGCTGCTGAGCCTGCGAGTCCAGAGCCGGTGCTCCGCAACGGGAGAGGCCACAATAGTGAGAGGCCCGTGTACCACAAAAAAAAAACCTCCAACAAACAAAAGCCCAGGACCAGAGGGCTTCACAGGTGAATTCTATCAAATATTTAGAGAAGAACTAACACCTATCCTTTTCAAACTCTTCCAAAATACAGCAGAGGGAGGAACACTCCCAAACTCATTCTATGAGGCCATCATCACCCCGATACCAAAACCAGACAAAGATGTCACAAAAAAAGAACACTACAGGCCAATATCACTGATGAACATAGATGCAAAAATCCTCAACAAAATACTAGCAAACAGAATCCAACAGCACATTAAAAGGATCATACACCATGATCAAGTGGGGTTTATCCCAGGAATGCTTTAATTCTTCAATATATGCAAATCAATCAATGTGATACACCATATTAACAAATTGAAGGAGAAAAACCATATGATCATCTCAATAGGTGCAGAAAAATCTTTCGACAAAATTCAACATCCATTTATGATAAAAACTCTCCAGAAAGTAGGGACAGAGGGAACCTACCTCAACATAATAAAGATCATATATGACAAACCCACAGCCAACATCATTCTCAGTGTTTACAACCTGAAACCGTTTCCTCTAAGATCAGGAAGAAGACAAGGTTGCCCACTCTCACCACTATAATTCAACATAGTTCTGGAAGTTTTGCCCACAGGAATCAGAGAAGAAAAAGAACTAAAAGGAATCCAAATCGGAAAAGAAGAAGAAAAACTGTCACTGTTTGCAGATGACATGATACTATACATAGAGAATCGTAACGATGCTACCAGAAAACTACTAGAGCTAATCAATGAATTTTGTAGAGTAGCAGGATACAAAATAAATGCAGAGAAATCTCTTGCATTCCTATACACTAATGATGAAAAATATGAAAGAGAAATTACAGAAACACTCCCATTTACCATTGCAACAAAAAGAATAAAATACCTAGGAATAAACCTACATAAGGAGACAAAAGACCTGTATGCAGAAAACTATAAGACACTGATGAAATAAATTAAAGATAATACAAATAGATGGAGAGATATACCATGTTCTTGGATTGGAAGAATCAACATTGTGAAAATGACTATACTACCCAAAGCAGTCTACAGATTCAGTGCAATCCCTATCAAACTACCAATGGCATTTTTCATAGAACTAGAACAAAATATTTCACAATTTGTATGGAAACACAAAAGACGCCGAATAGCCAAAGCAATCTTGAGAAAGAAAAATGGAGCTGGAGGAATCAGGTTCCCTGACTTCAGACTATACTACAAAGCTACAGTAATCAAGACAGTATGGTACTGGCATAAAAACAGAAATATAGATCAATGGAATAGGATAGAAAGCCCAGAGATAACCCACACACATATGGTCACCTTACCTTTGATAAAGGAGGAAAGAATAAACAATGGAGAAAAGACAGCCTCTTCAATAAGTGGTGCTGGGGAAACTGGACAGCTACATGTAAAAGAATGAAATTAGAACACTTCCTAACACCATACACAAAAATAGACTCAAAATGGATTGAAGACCTAAATATAAGGCCAGAAACTATAAAACTCTTAGAGGAAAACACAGGCAGAACACTGTATGACATAAGTCACAGCAAGATCCTTTTTGACCCATCTCTTAGAGAAATGAAATAAAAACAATAATAAATAAATGGGACCTAATGAACTTTAAAAGCTTTTGCACAGCAAAGGAAAACATAAACAAGATGAAAAGACAACCCTCAGGGGCTTCCCCGGTGGCGCAGTGCTTGAGAGTCCGCCTGCCAATGTAGGGGACACAGGTTTGTGCCCGGGTCCGGG
Source organism: Lipotes vexillifer (assembly GCF_000442215.2). NCBI lineage: Eukaryota > Metazoa > Chordata > Mammalia > Artiodactyla > Lipotidae > Lipotes > Lipotes vexillifer. The sequence continues at coordinate 185,752 of NW_006797362.1, forward strand.
AAGATCCCACATGCCGCAGAGCAGCTGGGCCCGTGAGCCATGGCCGCTGAGCCTGCACGTCTGGAGCCTGTGCTCCGCAACGGGAGAGGCCACAACACTGAGAGGCCCATGTACCGCAAAAAAAAAAAAAAGACAACCCTCAGAATGGGAGAAAATATTTGCAAACGAAACAACTAACGAAGGATTAATCTCCAAAATATACAAGCAGCCCTTGCAGCTCAATATCAAAAAACAAACACGCAATCCAAAAATGGGCAGAAGACTAAATAGACATTTCTCCAAAGAAGATATACAGATTGCCAACAAACACATGAAAGGATGCTCAACATCGCTAATTAGAGAAATGCAAATCAAAACTACAATGAGGTATCACCTCACACCGGTCAGGATGGCCAACATCAAAAAATCTACAAACAATAAATGCTGGAGAGGGTGTGGAGAAAAGGGAACCCTCTTGCACTGTTGGTGGGAATGTAAATTGACACAGCCACTATGGAGAACAGTATGGAGGTTCCTTAAAAAGCTAAAAGTAGAACTAACATATGACTGAGCTATCCCACTACTGGGCATATACTCTGAGAAAACCATAATTCAAAAAGAGTCATTTACCACAATGTTCACTGCAGCACTATTTACAATAGCCAGGACATGGAAGCAACCTAAGTGTCCACTGACAGATGAATGGATAAAGAAGACGTGGCACATATATACAATGGAATATTATTCAGCCATAAAAAGAAACTGAGTTATTTATAGTGAGGTGGATGGACCTAGAGTCTGTCATACAGAATGAAATAAGTCAGAAAGAGAAAAACAAATACCATTTGCTAAAACATATATAGGGAATCTTAAAAAAACAATGTTTCTGATGAACCTAGGGGCAGGACAGTAATAAAGACACAGATGTAAAGAATGGACTTGAGGACATGGGGAGGGGGAAGGGTAAGCTGGGATGAAGTGAGAGAGTAGCATTGACATATACACACTACCAAATGTAAAATAGCTAGCTAGTGGGAAGCAGCCGCGTAGCACAGGGAGATCAGCTCAGTGATTTGTGACCACCTAGAAGGGTGGGATAGGGAGAGTGGGAGGGAGATGCAAGAGGGAGGGGATATGGGGACATATGTATGCATATAGCTGATTCAGTATGTTATACAGCAGAAACTAACACAACATTGTAAAACAATTATATGCCAATAAAGATGTTAAAAAAAAAGAACATCTCAACAAAGAAAAGTCAATGACCAGATATTTTCACCTGTGAATTTTACCAAACGTATAAAGAAGAATTAATACCAATTGTTCTCAAAGTCTTCCAAAAATAGAAGAGGAAGGAACATTTCCAAACTCATTTTACAAGGTCCTCATTACCAATACCAAACACAGACAAGGACACTATAAGAAAACTACAAGCCAATATCTCTAATGAACATAGATGCAAAAATACTCAATAAAATATTAGCAAACCAAATTCAACAATATATTAAAAATGTCATACACCATGATCAAGTGGGATTTATTCCAGGATAAGTCAGACAGAGAGAGACAAATATTGCAGGACCTCATTTATATGTAGAATCTAAAACCAAACCCACTGATACAGAGATCAGATTGGTATTTGCCAGAGGCAAGGGTCGGGGGGTTGGGTAAAATGGGTCAAAAGATACAAACTTCCAATTATAAGATAAAACAGTCCTGGGGATATAACATACAGCATGGATACTATAGTTAACAACACTGTATTGTATATTTGGAAGTTGCTAAGAGAGTAGATCTCAAAAGTTCTCATCACGGGCTTCCCTGGTGGCGCAGTGGTTGAGAGTCCGCCTGCCGACGCGGGGGACACGGGTTCGTGCCCCGGTCCGGGAAGATCCCACATGCCGCAGAGCAGCTGGGCCCGTGAGCCATGGCCACTGAGCCTGCATGTCTGGAGCCTGTTCTCCGCAAGGAGAGAGGCCACAACATTGAGAGGCCCGCATACCGCAAAAAAAAAAAAAGTTCTCATCACAAGAAAAAAATTTGTAACTATGTGTGGTGAAGGATCTTAACTAAATTTTTTGTGGTAATCATTTCACAATATGTACACATATCACATCATTATGTTGTACACCTAAAATTAATACAGTGTTATATGTCAATTACATCTCAACAACAAAAGAAAATAATAAAGGTCTCAAATCAATTATCTCAACTTTCACCTCAAGAAACCAGAAAGAGAACAGCAAATTAAACCAAAGCAAATAGATTAAAGGAAGTAATAAATATCAGAATGAAAATTAATGAAATAGAAAACAGAAAGAAAATAAAGCACACAAAAACGAAAGCTGATTTTTTTTTTTTAAGAAAGCCAATAATATTCATCCACCTCTAGTCATACTGATCAGGAGAAAGAAAGACAAAAATTACCAATATGAGGAATGGTTGAAGGATGATGCCACAGATTCTATGGTTATTGAAAGGATAATAAAAGGTAATATGAACAACTTTCTTTCTACAAATTAGACAACTTAGAGATGAAATGGACACACTCCTTGAAAGACACAAACTATGAAAAAAAATTTTTTTTTTTTTTTTGGCAGTACGCAGGCCTCTCACCGTTGTGGCCTCTCCCGTTGTGGAGCACAGGCTCCAGAACCGCAGGCTCAACAGCCATGGCTCACGGGCCCAGCCACTCTGCAGCATGTGGGATCTTCCCGGACCAGGGCACAAACCCATGTCCCCTGCATCG
>NW_006797362.1:189912-195067 GCF_000442215.2 Lipotes vexillifer
TTTTTTTTGGCAGTACGCAGGCCTCTCACTGTTGTGGCCTCTCCCGTTGTGGAGCACAGGCTCCGGACGCGCAGGCTCAGTGGCCATAGCTCATGGGCCCAGCCGCTCCGCGGCATGTGGGATCTTCCCAGACTGGGGCACAAACCCGTGTCCCCTGCATCTGCAGGCGGACGCTCAACCACTGCGCCACCAGGGAAGCCCAAACTATGAAAATTAATGCAAGAGAAAATGGATGGCTTAAATAGCCCTGTATCTTTTCAAGAAATTGAATCTCAATTTAAAACTTTCCCACAAAGAGAACTCCAGGCCCATGCTGATTTCTTATGAATACTATCAAAAATATAAGGAGGGCTTCCCTGGTGGCCCACATCAATAGATCAGAAAAATCATTTGACAAAATCCAACATCCATTCCTAATAATAACTCCCAGAAAACTGTCAATAGAAGGGAACTTTTCAACATGATAAAGGGTGTCTATGGAAGAATCTATAGCTAATGGTAGATTTTAATGGTAAAAGATTGAATACCTTCCCCCTAAAATCAGAAACAAGACAAGAGGTTCTGGCCAGTGCAATCAGGCAAGAAAGAGAAATAAAAGGATTCAAGATTAGAAAGGAAGATTTAAAATTGTCTTTATTTATAGATGACATTTATAGATGTCTATGTAGAAATCTGAGGGAATCTATAAAAAAAAGGTACTAGAACTAATGAGTTTAACAAGTTCAAAGGACGCAAGATGAATATGCAGCAGTCAATTCTATTTTTATATACTAGCAATGAACAACTGGAAATTAAAAATTTTAAAGAATACTATTACACAGCAAAAAAAAAATTAAGTACTTAGCAATAATTCTGACAAAAGCTGTGAAAAACCTGTAACTTAAAACTATAAACATCACTGAGAGAAATTAACACCAACCTAAATAAGTGGTGAGATCTTATTCACTGATCTGAATAATTAACATCATCAAGATGTCAATTTTCCCCAGAATGACCAATCAGAAGGTTTTACTTGTAGAATCTGACAAACTGATTCTAAAATTCAAACAGAAATGCAAAAGATCTAGAATAGCCAATCCACTTTGAAAAAGAAGAAAAAGTTGGAGGACTATCATTTTCTGATTTCAAGACATATGAAGTTAGTCTCAAAACAGTGGGTCATTTGTGTAACAACAGACAGATGAACAGAACAGAATAGAAAGACTAGAAATACACCCACACAAACTTGGCAACAGATTTTTGACAAGTGTACAAAGGTAAATCACTGGAGAAAGGATAGTCTTTTTACATACAGTGCTGGAACAACTGAATGGAAAACAAAAGAACTTACTTTCATACCTTGAACCACATACAAAAATTAGTCCAAAATAGACCACAGTCCAACATGTAAAACTGAAAACTATAAAACTTCTAAAAGTAAACAGAGGAGAAATTTTTTTTTCTTTTTAGGAGAAATCTTTTAAACCTAGGGCCTAGGGTTAAGCAAAGACTTCTTAGATACGGCAGAGAATGCAAAATCCATAAAAGAACAAATTGATAAGTTGAACTTCATCAAAACTACAAACTTCTCTTTAAAATATTTTATTAAGAGAATGAAGAGACAAGCCACAGATTGGGATAAAATATTTTCAAAACATATATTTGCTAAAGGACTATTCAAAATATATAAAAAAACTCAAAACTCAGTAAGAAAAGAAACAACTCCTCAAGAAATAGGCAAAAGATGTGAACATATACTTTATCCACTCCCAGGTTTTTACCCAAGAGAAAAGAAAGATCAGGTTCATACAAAGATTTATACATGCAGGCTCATAGCAGCTTCATTTGTAATAGCCTCAAACTAGAAACAAGCCAAATGTTCATCAACAGGAAAACAGATAAGCAAATAATGGTGAAGGTTTCACGGGTGTACACATATGTCAAAATTTAGCTTGTTACACAATTTAAGTATGTGCAGTTTATTATAGATTAAATAAACTGCAATTAATCTGTTTTATTAAAATAAAAATTTAAAGGGGTGAAAAAATGATACTGTATTAAAGTATTGGCAGTCCCTAACTCACTCTCTCTCTCTCTCTCTCTCTCTCTCTTACACACACACACACACACACACACACACACTTCCCTATCTACTGCAGGAGTTTAGCAAAAACGCAGCAACACCCTCTTAGTCTTCCTCACGGAAGCTCACTTACATTATATCGCTCTTACAGACAACCAGCTGCTGGCTTTAGCAAACTCTTATCAGCCCACAGTGGAAACAAGTTAATGAAAATTTAGTTTTGCCTTTTTGTTCAGGACCGACACCAAGAAGTGAACCAGGCTTGGGCTCTCAACTTCCATAGCCTCTGGTTCCAGAGTGCTAAGATTCCCTAAATTTCTCTCTTCTGAATTGAATTCCCATCACCCCAGTGCACCCTTTTGCTGCTGTCTCTCCTCTACCGTACACCCTCTCACTCCTCCCCTCCAAACCGAGTGATTGCCTGCTCAGTTCCCTCTTGTTCTCACTCTTTTTCCCTTAAGTCTCTCTGTGGCCAGTTTCCAGACCCTGGAACCCTGGCGCCAGTTCCTTATAACGGACCAACACTGAGGAACCGCCCTTTTTCTTTGGGGCGGGGCGGCGGCCGCGGAACCCAGGAGACTGGGTTCCCGCCTTGGAAGAGGATTTGCCTCGGAAGCAGAGTTTCAGACTCAAGTCTCCAACACCCACCTTCCTAGCACAGCTGACAGCTGCACCCAAGCTCTCTGAAAGGCCGCATCCTGGAAAGCGGTGTGGGCCGGGGGCCTGCTGCTGGGCGCCCTCCTGCGTCTCAGGCTTCTGGTACTCCTGGCCCCCCGCGGGCTCCTCGCAAACCCAGCCCAACTGGCACTTGGTCTCCCACGTACTGCTTCCCTGGAAGGCCTCCAACGCCCCCAGAGCACGTGGAGCCTTCGATGTGTCCCGCGGGCTGGCCGACAGCTGCACCCACGTCATTCGTCTACAGCCTAAGAAGCTCTTGGTTTCCAGACACCTACCTACATGGAGCAGGGCGGCTTCCATGAGAATCGGCCCTTCATCCAGAATAAATGCTACTCTCTTGGTTATGTGGAAGGGCTCCCAAATTCCCTGGTTGTCCAGCATTTGGGGGCCTCTCGAGGGATGCCACCGATAAATGATCTCACTTATGAAACAGAGCCCTTAAGGGACTCTACCACATTTGAACACCAGTTGTATAAGACAGTAACAAGGTTCAATTCCCATGAAATGCAGCTTAGAAGAGGAAATAAGTATGTCAGAAGCTGGAGTTCAAGGCAGAGAATTCAAAACTGCCACAATGCCACAAAATGGCTACTCCCATGGCTGGTGGACCCACTGGCCCTTTGTGGAGTGTGCTTGTGGTGGTGGACAATTACAGTTTCAATTATTCAAACAACGATGTCTCAAAGGCAACAGAAGATATATTAAATGTGATCAATGTAACGGATTCCATCTACCTATGGCTAGGCCTTCATGTTTCTTTAATTGGGATTGAGATTTGGAACCAGGGGAATCTTATAAATGTTGAACAACACATGAGTCAACTTCTTGACAGCTTCAGTGAATGGAAAAGTATTCATCTTTATCCCCGTCTGCCACCTGATTTGGGGGATCTGTTTGTGTGCAAGGATTTTCCTAATATATTTAAGTTGGCCTGAATCTCAGGAATGTGCTACTGTCATTTTGGGCTAGCAGTTTATAAATTCCTCAAAGATAAATCGATTTCTTTCATTTTGCAGTGGTCATTACTCACCAACTGGGTCATAATCTTGGTATGTCTCATACAGAGGAGTTCTGTTCATGTAGGAAAAAACATTGCATCATGAATGCCTATAATACAAATACCAGTGCTTTTAGCAACTGCAGTTATGGAAGTTATTTTAACCTCATTAACCACAAGGGAGTCTGTCTGATGAATACACCAGCTTCTCAAAACATTATCACATTGGAACAATGTGGCAACAAGGTAGTGGAAGGTGAAAAAGATTGCTGTGACTGTGGATCAGAATGTCAGTGCAGAAGAGATCTGAAACCTTGGGCAGACTGTGCTTTTGGACCTTGCTATGTAAAATGTAAGTTTGCTTCTCTTGGAATGCTCTGTAGAGCACATGTCAGTGAATGTGACCTTCCTGAGTAGTACAATGGAAGTTCAAGGTGATGCCCTGACAATTTCTATGTGCAGGATGGGATGCCTTGTGGTGACAGCACCTACTGTTATCACAAAATGTACAACAGCCACAATAAACAATGTCAATATATTTTTGACCAAAAAGCAAGGAGTGCCCCCCAAGGTGCTACAAAACAATTAATGTGCAAGGAGATTGTTGTGGCCAATATGGCATGGAAATTCAACATACAGAAGATGTCTTCCTTCAAATATTTTGTGTGAAGGAGTGCAGTGTGAATATATAGAAACAATTCCCAATCTAAAATAACACAACGCCATAATTCAGATAACACTGTTAACGGTACCAAGTGTTGGGAAACCAGCTACCACTTTGGGAGGGATACAGTTGATATTGGAGAAGTAAAAGATGGCACCTTGCATGCTCTAGGCAAGATATGTACGAGAAGGAGCTGTGTCAATTATTCAACCCTCAACTCTGCAAATTATACAAATGTCATAAGAGAGGAGTATACAACGATGAAAAACAAATCTAGCACATTGCTAGATACCAGTGTGCTCCTCCCTACTGTGACTTTACAGCCTATGGAGAAAGCTCAGACAGTGGTCCCACTCCAAGGGGCGGTGTCCTTCCCTCACTATTAACAATTCTTTACACAGTAATTCTAGTCCAACTCTTTTTCCTTGCCTCAGTATCGTATGTTTTTATCAGAGTACTACTCTGTTTTTAAGAGTCCCTACTCAAGAAGAGTAAAAGAACTTAAAACAGGAAATAGAGTATTGCAAAATATTCACTGATTTAAAGAAAATGTCTTTGGAGAGAGAAGACATTGCATGATCACTGTCCAATGACCCACAGTTCATTAATTTAGAAAGTCTGATTAAAGGCAGATATTCTTGGTTCTCGGCATTTAATCAAAAGATAAGCAGGCGCCTAACTTCCAAAATTAAATGTCTTTTGCTTTTCCTTAGTATTTAGTTCTTTCTATTTAAGGCAGAGTTGCTCTCAGCAG
>NW_006797362.1:195140-209978 GCF_000442215.2 Lipotes vexillifer
AGTGCTTTCATTATATTAGCTCTGTGGCTACACCCTTTAACCAGGTATAAGGGAATAAGTGTGTGGCATAATAACTAAGACAAAGCATTAAAAGGTATAGGCTCCTTTGTAATATCTGAAGTAGAAATGGTAGAGGAAATCAGAGGAAAGAATAAGGCTAATAAACAAAGAGCCAGAAATGAGATGAGAATTACAAAAAGATATTAAAAAGGCAAAACTCATGGAGTCAAAGGAAAGCACAGGAAAATGTGCTTTCTTGTTTTTATGGTTTTCATAAAAGCAGTTAATGGTCTGAAAAGATCTCCAGTGAATTCGTTTCAGAAAGGAATCTGGCAAGGAAAAGTCTAGTCTAAAATAAAAATAACAAACAGGCACCAAACCTTATAGTTACCAACCTGGCTACTAGAAAGGAACCCTGGAGACTCTAGCTGCCTTTAGCACCCAATTAGATGTCTCTGGGTAATGATTAGATGTCTCTGATGAATTACCTAACTTTCAAACATTGTGTGTGTGTGTGTGTGTGTGTGTGTGTGTGTGTGTGTGTGTGGTGCCAAGTACACTGTACAGAGCTGTGGAGACTCTCCTGCCCTCTAAAGTTGCTCTAGGTCTAGCTGGGATAAATAGATGTGAGAATTTACAGAATTACAGTAGAGTAGGATAAGTGCTCTAAGATGGTGTACACAGGGTTCTAGGAAGCATAAGTTATTGGAGGGGAGAAGAGGCTATCAGAAAGGTTTCCTAAAAGAGGTGACAGCTAAACCGAGTCACCTCAGAAGGAAAAGTGATAATGAAAGTAGCCAACCCTTACTGAACGCTTATCAAGTATCAGGTTCTAATCTAAAATAATATTAATTAATTTAACTTTCAAACAACAATCCTGACGTGTAGGTATTGCTGCTATCCCCATTTTACAGTTGGAGAAACCGGGCACAGCAGGATTGGGTAACATATACTCACGGACACAGATGGCAAAAAGTGAAGCAGTATTTAACCTAGGCTGTATATTCTTAATCACTAAATTAAGAGTTAAAAATCTGCACAGCATAGAAGACAGTGCACAGACTTCAAAGCTGGAGAATCCGAGTTCTGCCACTTATTAGCAATAGTACTTCCACATTTTAATCTCTGCAGATTTTTACTTCCTTGATTGTAACACCACTATCAGTTGCCTACAGGATTGACGTGAACATTAAAGACAGCGCATGTAAAACATCTGTCACATAGTAACGATGGTGGTGTTGCCTTCCACACTCTCTGCTGTTCCTCGTAGGCAGAAGTCAAGGGCAAGCACGGCACAGGGAGATCAGCTCGGTGCTTTGTGACCACCTAGAGGGGTGGGTTGGGGGGGCGGGAGGGAGACCCAAGAGGGAGGGGATATGGGGATATATGTATATGTATAGCTGATTCACTTTGTTATACAGCAGAAACTAACACACCATTGTAAAGCAATTATACTCCAATAAAGATGTTAAAAAAAAAAAAGTCAAGGGCAAGAACTCAGCATTTTGCTTTGCTGTTACTCAAGTTCCAAAGTATGAATCAGGCCAAGAGTGTTAGGGTGGAGTTTTCTAAGTCATCCTAAAATGTGCTAGTCATAGCATACGTGGACCTGGGTGTTCATTCATTCATCCTTTCATTCAGCAAACATTTACTGCTGTTGGGCACGGTGAGAAATGCTGGGGATGTAGCAACAATCAACTCTGATATTGCTTATGGAAGTTAAAGTCTAATACAGGAGGCAGACATTAAACAAATAAGGACAACTGTGTTGAGAACTCCCAAAAGAGAATGTTAGGGCCTGTGAAAATGTAGAAACTAGTTTGAGTCAGAAAAGGCTTCCCCAAGGAAGAGACACTTGATCTGAGACGTGAAAATGAAGTAAAAATAAGCAAGCTGGGAGGCAAAATGTAAAAATTTCACGAAAAAGGAACAACATCTTCAAAAACTTATCATTGGCATTTGACAAAGTTAACCACTCCCTCCTCCTTGAACTGCTTTCTTCATTTGGTTTTCAGGGGCTCCCTTCACTGGCTGCTGCTACTCATATTCACTGCTATTCTTTCATATCTCCACAACTCTGAATGATGGAGTGTTTTAGTGCTTAGTCCTCGGGTATTTTCCCCTCTCTCTGCACTCATCCTACTGGTGATCTCATTCCACCTCATGGTATTAAAGACCATATACATGCAGATGACTCCAAAATGTGACCTCCAGCCTGAGACTTCTTTAATATCCAGATTCATGCTTCCAGCTGCCTACTTGTCATCACCACTTGAATGTCTAATTAACACCTCAAAATAAGTATGTCCAAACTGAATTATTTATCTCCCCCCTCCCACCCGCATCCCTAAATCTGCTTGTCTCAGTCTTCCCCATCCCAGTTAATGACAAATCTATCTCTTGAGATGCTCAGAACAAAAATCTTACAGTCATCCTTGATTCTTCTTTTTGTTACTTCATATCTAATCTGTGAGCAAATCCTATTGTTGCAACCTTCAGGATATACACAGAATCTGATTACCTTTCACCACCTCCGCTATTACCACATGGTCAAAGCTACCATCATCTTTCACCCTGATTACTGCCATAGCCTCCTAATTTGTCTTCTGCTTCCATTCTGATCCTCAACACTCAATTCCCACACAGGAGACGGAGTGAATTCTTCTACAAGTAATGATGAGTCATATCATCATTACTTTGCTCAGAATCCTCCAAAGATTTCCCATCTCATTCACAATAACGGTCTATAGAATATTCTATAAAGTCCTACCCAATACAACTCCTGCCACCACTACTCATCCCTCCCGCCTTATCTCTCTGATTCATCTCCTACCTATTCTGCACTCTGTTCACTCCTCTTCAGCTGTTCTCCTTGCTGATCCACTAACACACCAAAGCGTGACCCCACCTCAGGATCTTTTTAATCCTTGTTACTTCCTTGACCTGAGCGGATGGAAGGAAGGAGAAATGGAGACAAAGTAAAGGGAGCACACAAAATCTCACATACTCCTGGATGCAGAACAGAAGCAGTTATTTGAAAGGAGCCTGGGTCAGACCTACCTGATGATCTTGGAGAGTCTCTGGAGAGGCAGGAGGCAACTGGAGCTCACCCTGGGGACACAGACACTGGTAGCAGCCATTTTAGGGAGGTTGTTCTACCACATGGACACTGGTGCTGGCAAGCATCATTTTGGAATCCTCCCTCTAGCTTATCAGCCTCAGGACCCAGCCTTGCCCCCGCCCAACAGCCTGTAGGCACCAGTACTGGGATGCCACAGGTCAAGCAACTAACTAGGCAGGGACACAGCCCCACCCACCAGCAGGCAGGTTGCCTTAAGAACCCCTGAGCCCACAGCTGCCCCTGGACACGGCCCTGCCCAACACAGAGCCCAGGACGCAGCCCCACACACCAGCGCACAGGCACTAGACCTGATACCTCCAAGGTCCTGCGGCCAGGGGAACTGGGGCCAAGCTCTTCCCACCGGTGGGCAGGCACCAGCTGCAGGACAACTGCAGTCCTGCAGCCTGCAGACCCAGCCCACCCACAAGCAGGCCAACACAAGCTTTAAGACACCTCAGACACTGCAGCCAGCTGTGTCAGGAACTGGCCCCACCCACCAGCAGTCTGACACCAGCTCTGGAACCCCTGGGCCCTGCAGCCAGAGTTTAGGACGTGGCCCCACAAACCAGAGGGCTGGCACTAGCCCCGGGGTCCTGCAGCCAGCCGACTCATGACCCAGCCCCACCAACCAGCAGCCAGCAGCCTCTGCACAGGCAGGGCCTGGCAACCATGGATACTGGGGGCCAACCAAGCCTACCAGACCACCCACAGTAATCAGCCCACCACAACAGAACGACCCACTCAGCCCACATAGGGGGGACCCCTAGAGCATACAGCTCTGATGACGAGAGGGGACTGCACTGCTGGGACACATAGGATGTCTCCTACGAAAGGTCCCTTCTCTAAGGTTGGGAAACATAACCAGTCTACCAGTAACAGAAATGAAAAAGCAAAAGCTAGGCAAAAATGAGGCAACAGAGGAACATATTCCAAATGAAGGAACAAGATAAAACCCCAAAAGAAGAACTAAGTGAAGTGGAGACAGGCGCTCTACCTGAGAAAGAGTTCAGGGTAATGATCGTAAAGACGACCAAAGAACTCGGAAGAAGAATGGATGCAGAGCAAGAAGTTAGAAGTCTTTAACAAAGACTAGGAAAATATAAAGAGGAACCAGACAGAGATGAAGAACACGATAACTGAAATGAAAAATACACTAAAAGGAATCAACAGTACAGTAAATGATACAGAGGGACAGATCAGCAAGCTGGAAGACAGAATAGTGGAAATCACTGAAGCTGAGCAGAAAAAAGAATGAAAAGAAATGAGAACAGTTTAAGAGATCTCTGGGACAACATCAAACATACTAACATTCACAATACAGGGATTCCAGAAGGAGAAGAGAGAAAGTGGCAGAGAACATTCTTGAAAACATAACAGCTAACAACTTCCCTAAGATGGGAAAGGAAACAGACATACAAGTAATACAAGTACAGGAAGCACAGAGTCCCAAACAGGATCAACCCAAAGAGAAACACACCAAGACACATTATAAGTAAAATGGCAAAAATTAAAGGTAAAGAGAGAATATTAAAAGCAACAAGTTACATACAAGGGAATTCCCATAAGGCCATAAAGCTGACTTTACAGCAGAAAACTTTGCAGGCAGGGAGAGACACAATATAGTTACAGTGATGAAAAAGGAAAAACCTACAACCGAGAATGCTGTACCCAGCAAGGCTCTAACTCAGATTTGATTGAGAGATCATAAGTTTTACAGACAAGCAAAAGCTGAAAGAGCTCAGCACCACCAAACCAGCTTTACAAGAAATATAAAAGGGACTTCTCTAAGCAAAAAAGAAAAGGCCACAACTAGAAACATGAAAATTGTGAAAGGAAAAAGGTCATCAGCAAAGGCAAATATACAGTAAAGGTAACAAAATCAAACCACATACAAAGCGTGTACGGAGGTTAAAAGACAAAAGCAGTAAAATCATCTATATCTACAGTAAACAGTTAAGGGATATCCAAACAACTAGATACAAAATATGTCAAAAACAGCAATCATGACAGGAGGAGAGCACAAATGCAGGGTTATTAAAATGTTTGAAATTAAGAGATCAGTAATTTAAGAGATTAAAACAGCATAGACAGGGCTTCCCTGGTGGCGCAGTGCTTGAGAGTCTGCCTGCCGATGCAGGAGACGCGGGTTCGTGCCCCGTTTCGGGAGGATCCCACATGCCGCGGAGCGGCTGGGCCCGTGAGCCATGGCCGCTGAGCCTGCGCGTCCGGAGCCTGTGCCCCGCAAATGGGAGAGGCCACAACAGTGAGAGGCCCGCATAACGCAAGAAAAAAAAAAAAAAAAAAAAAAAAAAAAAAAAAAAAAAAAAAAAAAAAAAAAAAAAAAAAAAAAAAAAAAAAAAAAAAAAAAAACAGCATAGACAGATAGCTACATATAAAGCTCATGGTAACCTCAAACCAAAAATCTGTAACAGATACACACACAGAGAGAGAAAGGAATCCAAACATAACACTAAAAATAGTCACCAGACCACAAAAGAAAAGAACAAAAGAAGAAGAAACAAAAAAGAACTGCAAAAACAATAAAAATGGCAATGAGAACATACATATCTATAATTACTGTAAATGTAAATAGTCTAAATGCTCCAATCAAAAGACATAGAGTGGGGCTTCCCTGGTGGGGCAGTGGTTGAGAGTCCGCCTGCCAATGCAGGGGATGCGGGTTCGTGCCCCGGTCCGGGAGGATCCCACATGCCGTGGAGTGGCTCGGCCCGTGAGCCATGGCTGCTGGGCCTGCGTGTCTGAAGCCTCTGCTCCGCAACGGGAGAGGCTGCAACAGTGAGAGGCCCGCACACTGCAAAAAAAAAAAAAAAAAAAAAGACACAGAGTGGCTGAATGGATACAAAAACAAGACTCATAAATATGCTGCCTACAAAAGACTCACTTCAGATCTAAAGACACACATAAACTAAAAGTGAAGGGATGGAAAAAGGTATTTCATACAAATGGAAATCAAAAGAAAGCCAAAGTAGCAATACTTATATCAGAGAAAATACACTTTAAAACAAAGACTGTTACAAGAGACAAAGAAGTACATTACATAATGATCAAAGGATCAATCCAAGAAAATATAGCAATTTTAAAATACTCACACCCAACGTAGGACCACCTAAATATAGAAAAAAAAAATTAACAGACTAAAAGGGAGAAATTGCGAGTAACACGATAATAGTAGGGAACTTTGACACTCCACTTACATCAATGGACAGATCATCCAGACTGAAAATCAGTAGGGAAACAAGGGCACACTTAGACCAGTAGAACACATATTCTTTTGAAGTGCACATGGAACATTCTCCAGGATACATCACATGCTAGGCCACAAAACAAGTCTCGGTAAATTTAAGAAAGTTGAAATCATATCAAGCATCTTTTCTGACCACAACACTATGAGACTAGAAATAAACTACAAGAAAAACACTGCAAAAGACACAAACTCGTGGAGGCTAAAAATATGTTACTAAATAACCAATGAATTGCTGCACTAAAGGGAAGTTTATAGCAATACAACCTTACCTCAGGAAATAAGAAAAAATCTCAAACAACCCAACTTACACCTAAAGGAACTAGAAAAAGAAGAACAAATAAAACTCAAAGTTAGAAGGAAAGAAATCATAAAGATCAGAGCAGAAATACATGAAATGGAGAGTTAAAAAAAGAAAGAAAAGATCAATGAAACTAAGAGCTGGTTCTTTGTAAAGAGAAACAAAAATGATAAACTTTTAGCCAGACTCATCAAGAAAAAAAGAGAGAGGGCCCAAATCAGAAATGGAAAAGAAGTTATAACCACAGAAATACAAAGGATCATAAAAGATTACTGTGAACAACTATATGCCAATAATGAAGAACCTAGATGAAATGAACAAATTCTTAGAAATGTACAATCTCCCAAGACTAAACCAGGAAGAAATAGAAAATATGAACAGACAAATTACCAGTAATGAAAGTGAATCAGCAAGTTTTTAAAACTCCCAAAAAACAAAGGTCCAGAACCAGAGAGCTACACAGGTGAATGCTACCAAACATTTAGAGAAGTAACACCTATCCTTCTCAAACTATTCCAAAAAATTGCAGAGGAAGGCACACTTCCAAACTCATTGTTTGAGACCAACATCACCTTGATATCCAAATAAGACAAAGATTATCAGAAAAAAATAAAATTAGAGGCCAATATCACTGATGAACATAGATGTAAAAATCTTTGACAAAACATTAGTAAACCAAACTCAACAGTACATTACAAAGATCATACACCATGATCAAGTGGGATTTATCCCAGGAATGCAAGGATGGCTCAATACCCATAAATCTATAAATGTGATACATATTAACAAATTGAAAAATAAAAATCATATAATCATTTCAATAGATGCAGTAAAAGTTTTGACAAAATTCAACATCCATTTATGATAAAAACTCTCCAGAAAGTGGGTGGTATAGAGGGAACATACCTCAACATCATAAAGGCCATATATGATAAGCCCACAGCTAACATCATACTCAATGGTCAAAAGCTGAAAGCACTTCATCTAAATCAGGAACAAGAAAAGGATGCACACACTTGCCACTTTTTATTCAACATAGTATTGGAAGTCCTAGCCACAGCAATCAGACAAGACAAAGAAATAAAAGGAATCCAAATTGGAAATGAAGAAGTAAAACTGTCACTGTTTGCAGATAGCATGATACTATATTTAGAAAATCCAAAAGAAGCTACCAAAAACTACTGGAGTTCATCAATGAGTTCAGTAAAGTTGTGGGGTACAAAAGTAATATACAGAAATCTGTTGCATTTCTATATACTAACAACAAACTATCAGAAAGAGAAAATAAGGAAACAACTCCATTTTCAACTGCATCAAAAAGAATAAAATACCTAGGAATATACTTACCTAAGGAGGTAAAAGATCTGAACTCAGAACACTGACACTGATGAAAGAAATTGAAGATGACACAGATGGAAAGACATACTGTGTTCATAGGCCAGAAAAATTTATATGGGTAAAATGACCATACAACCCAAGGTTATCTACAGATTCAATGTACCTACTGAAATACCAACGGCATTTTTTCACAGAACTAGAACATATAATTTTAAATTTTGCACGGAAACACAAATGACCCTGAAAAGCCAAAACAATCTTGAGAAAGAACTGAGGTGGAGGTATCACACTCCCTGACTTTAGACCACACCACAAAGACACAGTAACCAAAACAGCATGGTACTAGCACAGAAAGAGACACAGAGATCAAGGGAACAGAATACAGAGAAAGTCTAGAAATAAACCCATGCACTTATGGTCAATTAATTTACAACAAAGGAGGCAAGAATATACAATGAAGAAAAGACAGTCTCTTCAATAAGTGGTGCTGGGAAAACTAAACAGCTACATGTGAAGGAATGAAATTAAAACATTTTCTCACACCATATACAAAAATAAACTTAAAATGCGTTAAAGATCTAAATGTAAGACCAGAAACCATAAAATTCTTAGAAAAAAACATAGGCAGAACACTCTTTGACATAAATCATAGATCTTTGGATCTGTCTTCTAAAGCAAAACAAATAAAAGCAAAAACAAACAAATGGGACCTAATCAAACTTATAAGCTTCTGCACAGCAAAGGAAACCATTGACAAAACAAAAAGACATCCTACTGAATGGGAGAAAATATTTGCAAATGATATGACCAATAAGGGGTTAGTGGGGAGAAAGTGGGGAGGGGCAAGATAGAAGGGTATTAAGAGGTACAAGCTACTATGTATAAAAAAAATAAGCTACAAGGATATATTGTATAGCACAGGAAATATAGCCAATATTTTATAATAACTATAAATGGAGTATAATCTTTAAAAATTGTGAACCACTATGTTGTACATCTGAAACTTACATAATATTGTAAATCAACTATACCTTAATTAAAAAATATTTTTAACTGTGCCAAAGCCTTGAATAGACATTTCTCCAAAGATATACAAATATTCTGCTTTAATTTTATAATTAATTTTATTTAAATATTTTATGTAAAAAAACATACACAAATGACCAATACGCACATAAAAAGATGGTCAACCTCACTAATTGTTAGGTGTGATACTGTGATTTATAATAAGAAATATATATTTGGTCTTCTTCTTCCTGGCACAGAACTCCTAAAACCCTTGGAATTTCCTGAGAGGAGAACCGGAAAGGTGTCTTTTGTGATGTTAATGAGGTGACTTTTGGAAAGCCCCTATGTCACCTAAAAATGGGAGCTGGTCACCAGAGGAACCAACCTTGTGATTAGAGGGTTTAGATCCCACCCCACCCCCACCTCTGGGGATGGAAAGGGGGCTGAAGTTGGGTTTGATCACCAATAGCCAATAATTTAATCAATCATATCCATGTAATGAAGCCTCCATAAAAACCCTAAAAGGACAAGGTTCTGAAATCTTTCCGGTCGGTGAACATGTGGAGATTCGGAGAGAGTGGTGCACCCAGAAAGGGCACGGAGGCTCTGCACCCCTTCCCACATGCATTGCCAGATATTTGTACATCACTGTTTGTAGCAGCATTATTTTTTTAAAAAATATTTATTTATTCGTTTGGCTGAGCTGCGTCTTAGTTGTGGCAGGTGGGATCTTCGTTGCTGCGTGTGGGATCTCTAGTTGCAGCACAAGGGTTCTTTAGTTGCGGCATGCAGGCTCCTTTAGTTGTGGCATGTGGACCTAGTTCCCTGACCAGGGATCGAACCCAGGCCCCCTGCATTGGGAGCGCAGAGTCTTAACCACTGGACCACCAGGGAAGTCCCTGTAGTAGCATTATTTACAATAGTGAAAAGGTGGAAGCAACTCAAATGTCCATGGACTGACGAATGAATAAACAGAATGTGTGTGTGCATACATATATACATACAACAAAATATTATTTAACCTCAAAAAGGAAATTTTGACACATGCTAGAATATGGATGAACCTTGAAGACCTTATGCTAAGTGAAATAAGCCAAAAAACCAAATACTGTATGATTCCAGTTATATGAGATACCTACAGCAGTCAAATTCATCAGGACATCAGTAGAATGGTGGTTGCCAGGGGCTGGAGGAAGGGGAAAAAAGGGAGTGTTTAATGAACAGAGTTTCAGTTTGGAACGATGAAGAAGTTCTGGAGATGGACGGTGATGATAGCTGTACAACAATGTGAATGCAGTTCATGTCACTGAACTGTATACTCAAAGTGCTTAAAATGGTAAATTTTATGTTATTTATATTTTACCACAATTTTTGAAAGGTATACAGATTGAAGATAAAACTCTTTTTATTCCCAGATGACACTGATCATGGATGTAGAAATTCCTAAGCAATGCACAAAAAAGCTACCAGAACTAATTATTGAATTTAGTAAAGTAACAGGATACAAGGCCTATATACTAGAGACAAACAAATGGAAAATAAAATTTTTTAAACGTCTTTTACAACAGCATCAAAAAAACACGTTACGCTTAGGGGTAACTTTAACAAAACATGTATAAGACCTGTACTCTGAAAGCTCATAACTTTACTCTGAGAAATTAAAGAAAACCTAAATAAAAGGAGGAACATAACAAGTCGGTGGTTCTGAATACTCGATACTGCTAAATTGCTAAATTGCCAGTTCTCCCCAAATTGATTTATAGATCAATCCCAACCAAATGGACTATACTCCTGAATGTGAAATGTAAAATAATAAAGCTTGTAGATAATCACAGAGGAGTATACCTTCATAACCTCAATGTAGGAAAAAACCTCAGACGAGACACAAAAAAGCATTAACGATAAAGGAGAAGATTGACAAACTGAGCTGCATTAAAATTAAGAACTTCTGATCATTTTTAGGTCACCATTAAAGGGTAAAAAGGCAAGCCAGAGTGGAGAGAAGATACATTTAAACACAATACATGTAACCAACAAAGGACTCTTATCCAAAAAGGACTCTTCTTACTCTATAAGACAAACACAGACAAAACAGTAGAAAAATGTGTAAAAGACACACTTCACAAAAATGGATATTCAAGTAGCCAACAATCACAGGAAAGAATGCTTAACATCATCAGATCACCAGGAAATACAAATTTCAGCCTCAACAAGATAACACTGTATACCCATCAGAATGACTAAAATTTTCTTTAGTTGACAGTATCAAGGGTCAACAAAGGTGTGGACAATAGGAACTCTCGCACACTGCTGGTGGGAGTATAAACTGGAAAATGAAACAATAGAAATTTATTATTTCAAAGTTCTGAAGGCTAGAAGTCCAAAATCAAGGTATGTGCAGGGCCATGTTCCACCTGAAACCTACAGGGGAATCCTTCCTTGCCTCTTCCTTGCTTTTGGTAATTTGGTGTCAATCTTTGGTGTTTTTAAGCTTGTAGATGCAACACTCCAATCTTCTATCTTCACATGGTGTCTCCCTTTGTCTCTTCATGTGGGCATTCTTTTTATAAGGTCACCAGTCACACCAGATTAGGGTCTCAGCCTACTCTAGCAAGACCTCATCTTAACTAATAACATCTAAAATGACCCTATTTCCAAATAATGTCACATTCTGAGGTACTGGGAGTTAGGACTTCAACATGTTGGGGGTGTAGAGGGGGGGTGAGATGACAGAATTCAGCCTATAATATACACCAAAAAGAATATTCATAAAAGCAATTTTTCACAATAGCCCAAAACTACGAACAATCCAAATGTCCATTACCATTACAATGGATTTTTAAAAATTGTCATACATGTATGTAAAGGAATACTGTACAGAAATGAAAATAAAAGAACTACAATAACATGAAACAACTATGATAAATGTCACAAACACAGTATTGAACAAAATAAGTCATACATGAAATACATATACTAAATCTATTCATACTAAAAATAAAAAATAGGCAATAAGAACTAAAAATTTATTTAGGGATGCAAGGTGATGTGGTAAAAACGTAAAGAAAACAAGTGATTACCATAAAACTGAGGATAAGTGTGACCTCTAATCAGGACAAACATTGTGATTAGGAGGGGACATAAAGGAGCTTCTGGGGTATTGGCAATGTTCAATTTCTTTACCTGCATGGTAAGTTACACAGGTACAATGAACTGTACTATTATTTTGTGTACTTTTCTGTTAAGTGATACTTTAAAATAATGTAAGTGAAAGAAAAAGGAGCTTTGCTGGAAATAAAAAGTTGAAAAAATACTAGTTAACATCTTTATGTCAAAGTTCATGCTTAAATAAGTGGAAAGTAAGCAAAGTAAAAAAGTTCATATAATATGTTGCCTTTTGTGTAAGAAGGGGAAATAAGAAAACATCTATTCATTTGTGCAGCATAAATACAGTAAAGGTAAACTAGAGACTAATTACGTTCATTTCTTCGAGAGGGGCAGGTAGGAATAAGGTGGAAAAGATAGAAGAAATGAGGAAGGGGTATGATACTTAGAATCTCTTTTGGACAGGTCTGACATTAAGAACTATGCTAACAACTCACACATCCCACAGTACAACAACAAAACAAAATAATCAATAATAATGAGGGGAAAAACTAAAATGGAATTCAAAACAGAACCAAATGAACTGGAACATCTGATAAATGAGTAGTGTAACCACAGTGAAAAAAAAAAAATTAACCCAAGTAATTTTTAAATACAGTATCTGAACTATATATCTACAAACTAAAGACAAAAAGAACTCTAAGTAAATACTGAATTCTAATTAAGAGGTTTCTTTTTTTGCAGAGGTATAGGTCAGCAATTCTAAAACAACTTTCTGTTATTCTAGGATTAAGCAAATAAGTACAAACATTGTGTATAACAAGACACAGTTCTAATCAATGTGGAAGAAAGTTACAAATGTGAAAGAGAACAGAGTGAACCCTGTGATGAATAAACTGGAATTGGTGTCATCAGTGTGAATTGGTTGCTTTTAATATATATAGAATAGACAGATCAGATATGTGTGTGGACACATGTGTATTCACTCATGTCACACACATATGTACATATCTATTTCTTTTTCTTTTTTTTTTTTTTTTTTTGGCCACGCAGCATGCAAGATCTTAGTTCCCCAACCAGGGATAGAACCCATGCCCCCTGCAGTGGAAGCACAGAGTCTTAACCACTGGGCCACCAGGGAAGTCCCAGTATATATCTATTTCTTAACTCTGTCAGCTGACAAAGCCCAGAAGCCATGACACCCCAGTAGCAAATGAACACACCTTGCACACAGATCTTGATTTCCAAATATATTCTCCACCAAAAGGAACTAGGGGTCCTTAGAGAAATGGCTGACTCCAGAGTTAGAATGAGCCTGGGATATCTTATTGTGCCAAAACATAAAGAAAATCCTCAGTGAATGACAAGGTCATGTCAAAAGGACCTAAGAATCAGCTTGAAACGGTTCCCATTGGCCCAATCTGGGACAATTTGAGCAGCAATATAAATTAATGAGAGTATAAGAATCCAAGAGTCTACAATGATATAAATAAATAAGTAATGGGGAAAGGAAAGCTCTTCTTTATAGCAGAAAGCAAACTAATAAACACAGAAGGAATGAAGGAATTAGAAAGAAAATCACCATTTGGCAACCATAATAGTAATAAATGATTTAGGCAAGAATTATCAGTGAATGCTACTGGAGGGTAGAAGTTCTGAGTAATAGCAGGGTATTTACAGACCTCGAACTACTCCCCCCCGCCCAAGTACCTATAAATTACAAAAAGAAAAATTCTAACTTTACAGTGGAGTAACCTGAAAAACACTACCTTAACCAAGTGATCAAAGTTAACATCACCAGAAATGGGACAAATTGACAGCACGTGCCTCCATAAGCATCTTTTCCATGGTATTCCTAACAAAAGTGTATTTTTGCAATTAATGTTAATTCAGAGTAATAGATTCCAATTGTTGAATCATTCTTGCAATCCTGGAATAAATAATGCTTGGAATGTGAAAAAAAATGTTTTTAAGTGCATGAGGTGAATTTAATTATGAAAATATATCAAACAAACCCAAATTAAGAGACATTCAGGGCTTCCCTGGTGGCGCAGTGCTTGAGAGTCCGCCTGCCGATGCAGGAGACGCGGGTTCGTGCCCCGTTTCGGGAAGATCCCACATGCCGCGGAGCGGCTGGGCCCGTGAGCCATGGCCACTGAGCCTGCGCGTCCGGAGCCTGTGCTCCGCAAATGGGAGAGGCCACAACAGTGAGAGGCCCGCATAACGCAAAAAAAAAAAAAAAAAAAAAAAAAGAGACATTCAACAAAATAACTGGCCTAAACTCTTTAAATATCAAGTCATGAAAAACATGGAAGATTAAAGAACTGTTCCAGATTAAAGGAGACTAAAGAGATACGACAACTAAATCTAATGCACAATTCAGGATATTCTTTTGCTGTAAATGACATTCTTGGCATCACTAGCAAGATCTGAATAAGACCTACAGATTCGATAATGGTATCATACCGGTTTAATTCTGATAATTTTACCAAGGCTATGTAAAAGAATGTCCTTGATTTTAGGAAATGCACATTAAAGTTCTTAGGGAAAATGGGCATCATGATTGCAACCGACTCTCAATTCAAAATAAAAGGTGTATATATATGTGTATTATATGTATATGTATACACACACACACACACATACATAGAGAGAAGGAGAGAGAAACAGCAAATGACAACAGGAGTTAGAGACAGGGAAAGA
>NW_006797362.1:209988-241269 GCF_000442215.2 Lipotes vexillifer
CAGAGATTAAAGAATAAGACAAATATGGAAAACGTTAATATACGGGGAATTAGGGCAAAAGGTATATATAAAGGTATATGTACTACTCTGACAACTCTTCTGTAAGCCTGAAATTATGTCAAAATAAAAAAAACTAAAAAATCTTACACAATACAGAAAATCAGATACTTCATAAAAGAATCAAAGATGAAAAATTATTCAACCACTTAAAATAATGAAACACCATTTTTTTGCTACGTAATTGGCACTAAAAATGTAGGTGATAATACTCAGTGTCAGCGAGATTCTAGAGAACTTGGTACTTTCATATTTTGCTGTTAGAGTAATAACAGGTCTAAAAAAAAAGGTACAGATTCTAATGATTCTATGGCTGGGACTCTATACTAAGGAGATAAATACTAAGTACTGAAAACTCATGATACACCACAGCCTTATTTAAATAATGTAATCACTACAGCCTTAAAGCAAATTGTAAATTGGGAAAAACTTAAGTACGACACAGGGAGAGTGTAAGAAAACAGATATAATCACTCACAGGAATTATTCAGTTAACAAAGTATAAACAGTCTATAAAAACTAAGTAAACATGGAATAGCGCATACAACAGACATAATATGATAAAGTAAAATTGTATGAACAGAATAATTACAAACTATGTTTTTAAAAATATCTACACACAGGGACTTCCCTGGTGGTCCAGTGGTTAAGACTCCATGCTTCCATGCCACAACATTGTTATAGTATCTGTAGGGTGGTGATATTGCTTAATGAGGTTGTTTTCCTTTTCTTTACCTTTCAAACTGTCAGTAACTTCACTATTTTAATACTGAGGAATATGAAACTAATAACAGAAAATAAGCTTAGCTACTATTTTAACTTAATCCTTTGTGTTTACAAAATGCATCTGGAAATATTTCAGAGGGAAAATAAGGGGGAAAAAGTCATGATAAACTAATTTATACAAATACTTTTATCTTATCTTTAAACATGTATCACAGTAAACATGTGAGGGAGGAAGCTGCTCAAGTCCAGTAGGGAAAAGGTTACAAAAGATACATTAAAAATATTCAGACTGAAAGCATGAGCATCCTTACATCCTTTCTCAAAGAACAAGCACATTCTATACAAATGATTGTGACTAAGAATTTTAAAGTTCAAGAGCCTGTCACAGTAACGAGGTAAAATATGGACAAGAGGAGTCTTGCAAGCGTCTCTCTCGTCCAATACTCACTGAAGTCTCATTCGTTTCTCAGGGGGGCCTTTAGTGCCCACAGTCTGTTGAACGTTCTTTGTGGTCTCCTTCTCCTCAGATTTTACAGTTTCTGTTATAGGTTCTGCCTCTTTCTTTGTCTGATCCACTAGACATCAAAAGCAGATATTTTTTGGAGGGGGAGGAGGGTGGAGGGATAAGACCAATTTAGACAACAGTTAATGTGAATGGTTCAGACTCTCAAATTAATTTAGAACTACTTATCTCAAGTTCTAAATTTAGCTGTTTCATCAGGCAGATGTATAAGAACCAATTTACAAACCAAAAACCTGATAATACAAGCAAATTATGATACTAGACAAAAACACATGACATTTAAATAAGACATTATGCATGAAAAAGATACGTAATTATTCTATGCCAGGTCAATGGATAGTCCAATACGTATTCTCAATGATGAAACAGAAGGCCTTTTTTCAAACTTTTGACAACCTAGAATCACCTCAGCTTCTCCACACACCCTCAATACCTGTTCATCCCACTCCAATGCATCTTTCAAATACTAATATCACTACCACAAAAGCACCACCTTTTGGCAATCAGCAGATCAAAGGTTAGGAGTAACAAACTGGCATTAGAGTCTAAAAGGACAAAATGATCGTAATTCACCTCACATGTTATGACTGTTACTGAGTTAAACAGGCTGTTTGGTCTTATTTCAAGTTTGATAAGAATTATCAGATGAACCATACCTGGGACAGGCTTTTCTCCAGACTTTTGCTGTGATTAAAAAAAAAAAAAAAAAAAGTGGGGAAGAGGGGTGGAGGAAGAGGAAGAAGAAAACAGGGCAGGTTAGCAAAGCTTTCTGCTTCTTGATGTCATAATTTTCATTAAAATTACACCTGCATGCAAATTATATTATAAATGACTTCATGAAGAGAAACTACTATCCATGTACCATAAAAAAGTAAATTTATCATTTTCTACTTCTTATTCCTGTTCCAGAAAAGACACAAATCTAAAACTAGAACAAACATAAAAAAACCCTTGAACATCAACAAAGCCCTTTGCCTCTGCACCGAGGCTATGATGCTTTATAAAAAGTAGCTAAGGAGAATCCAGTGAGAGGGAATAATGGAGCCTTTCAAGACTCCAGAGGTTTATTTGCACAGGGCATATGAGCTATAAGTAAGTAGAATGAAATTTGGATGTCTGACTTTTAAAGTTGGCAGGTATGGAACATAAAGAAAAAGAGGTATTTTTCTATGAATATAAGGCTTCTGTTGAGTGTACTATTAGAAATCAAACTGCAGGAAAAAAAATGATGGGGGCACTAGGAGTCAGGAACAAGGTCAGATCCTTCATTCTGCACAGCAATTCTTTTACTTCAGTGGGCCCTGTCATCTCCCTGTTCTCGCTACCCAAGTTAAATGCTTTAAAACACTTTCCTCCTCCTCTCCCTTCTTCTTCCTCCTCAAGGCTCACAACCTACCCCTCACCCTCAGCCAATAAGGGTGTCAATGCCCCAAGTTCTCTCCCATCGATCTACCTCCAAACTTATTATACCTTTATATACAGACAGATATACATAAAAAATACCTCTCTATACTTCCCTGTCATCTCAGAATAAAAGTGTTCTCTTTATTTTTATGAAGTTTAATGCCTCCATTTGTTTTCTGAATTTCTTTCTGAATTTACATGCCCTCCTTAAGCTTCTTATCTATTCCTTTGACTAGAGACTACACAATTTTCTGATGTCACATGATCCAGATTCATGCTACAAACTGCCTACTAGCCCACTCCAACTACAAGTTCTGGGAACCATTACACTTAATAAGACCGAAACTGAGCTTCCCATTATTACCCATTGTACAGAAAAGGTTAATATAGAAGGCCTGAGCTACTATCCTTTGAAGGGCCAGGCTGCAAGGTTGGCCTTTGGCCGGTATCTGGAAATTTGGATTTCAGGAGGGTTCCCACCATTTTGTAACTGATAATGGCAGTTCATTATGCCTAGACTGTTTGTATAAAAAATGTTGTTTTTGCTGAATACCTGCCTTCCTTCAAAGAATGTGGAATTTTAGTATGTGCTAGATAGAAAGTACCTACCTGAAAAACCTCCCCCAAAAACGTGGGCACCAAGTCTCTAATGGACTTCCTTAGGCAGAAATATCACTTACATGTTGCTGCATTTTCACTGTTGAGGCAAAAGTGTACTCTGTATGACTCTTCATGGGAAGAAGAGAGTATAAGGAAGTCTGCAGATGGATTCCTCCAGAATCCACTAATGCCTTTTCTCCTTATATGTGGCTGTATAGCCCTACTATGTCACTGTAATAAATCCTGTGAGTCCTTCAAGCAAATCTCCAAACATGGGGGTGGTCATGGGAATCCCCAACACAACAACATTATTACCTGTTTTATGAACATATTAGGACTTAAACATGTCTAAAGTAATTTGAGGGAACAAATAATTTTTCTTTACTTTAAAACAGGAGAGGAAATAGATGGTGTAACGTTGAGGAATGAGAAATTGAGAGGGGATATTCTTATACTGCTAGCACTGAACCACTTGAACTATACTGGACACTGGACCATATCCAGACATTGAAATAATGTCATTACCTACCTAGTGCATACTGTCTAATCTTTTCTAGTGAGTATTGTCACACAAACTAGTAGGATGTGGTTTAAGATGGGAAAATAGAACGGAGGTAGCCTTTCTGACAAAATTTATTAGGTAACTTTGGAATAAACCTAACTGAAGCAACATCCTATGGTGTCCTAGCAGCTTCTGAAAACAGCACTGAAAAGACATTGATAATAAAAGGCACTGAAGGCCTGAACTCCTATCACATCAGTTTTGGTGTAACTTTCAGTAGTAACAAAAGTTAAAATATGGAAAAAGGAGCTTCAAGGAAAAATGCAGGACTTCTCCAATATTCTCCTGAGCACCCCCATAAAGGGGCAACATTCCTCGGATTCAGAAGTCCTAAGCTACAAATGGTTCTGGGAGACAAAATGGGTAAATAGGAGCTCACAGAAGGCTTCAAGGAGACCAAGAATCTATTTTCTTCTCCAGATCTGAGGAGAAATGCTGTGGGTTGGAGAAACAAAGAGATTATTAAAAGTTCTAGAGAAAGCCTTCCTTCTCCTAGTTCTGCTACATAGAGTTGACATACTCGCTCTCTTTGTGAGTTGGCTTTTGGCCCCTGGATGGTTAAAAGAAGGTGAGGTTCTGGAAAATGACAACTTAAGGGTGACTATGGCTAAACCTTTACAAGAAAAATATAAAAACTCACGGAAATGATATGTAGTCTGCAACCTGCTTAAAATAATTGGGAGGAAATAGGGGAAGAAGAGAGAAAAGAAGATTGGCCATGCCTGATAACTGCTGAAGCAGGATAATATCAATAGGTACATGGGGGTTTCATTTTTTATTATTCCCTCTATTTTTATGTGCATTTCTAAATTTCCATAACTTTCTACAAAGTGAAGTTTTTTTGTTTTAAGATTCAAGAGTCTTTGAGCTTTCTACATTGTCCAGCCTAGCTCACCAGGATAGAACAGTACATGGAATTCAAGTCAGGACCCCTAGCCAGAGAAAAAGGAACTGTCATTCAGCTGGAGTACCACAGAACCCAAACACAGTAGTAAGCTATTGAATGTTCTGGAGGTTGGTTAATGAAAACAGAACCCCTAACAACTATATTTACCTCAAATCTGTTTCTTTTCCTATATTCTGAATTTGGGTTCAACACCAAGTTGATTCTAATCCTAGGCCTGAAACCTCAGAATCATCCATAATGCCAATCTCTCCATATCCAACCACCAAATTTAGGCAATGCTAAATCTGAAATATATCTTGAATCTGTTTCCTCTCTATCTAGGGCCACAGAATTAATTCAGGCTTTCCATAATCTAACTTGCTTGACTCCAAACATCACATTTTTTTAACATCTTTATTGGAGTATAATTGCTTTACAATGGTGTGTTAGTTTCTGCTTTATAACAAAATGAATCAGTTATACATATACATATATCCCCATATCTCTTCCCTCTTGCCTCTCTCTCCCTCCCCCCCACCCTCCCTATCCCGCCCCTCTAGGTGGTCACAAAGCACCAAGCTGATCTCCCTGTGGTATGCAGCTGCTTCCCACTAGCTATCTATTTTACATTTGGTAGCGTATGTATGTCCATGCCACTCTCTCACTTTGTGCCAGCTTACCCTTCCCCCTCCCCGTATCCTCAAGTCCATTCTCTAGTAGGTCTGCGTCTTTATTCCCATCTTGCCCCTAGGTTCTTCATGACCATTTTTTTGTTTTGTTTTTTAGATTCCATATATATGTGTTAGCATACGGTATTTGTTTTTCTCTTTCTGACTTACTTCACTCTGTATGACAGACTCTAGGTCCATCCACCTCACTACAAATAACTGTTTCGTTTCTTTTTATGGCTGAGTAATATTCCACTGTATATATGTGCCACATATTCTTTATCTGTTCATCTGTCAATGGACACTTAGGTTGCTTCCAAGTCCTGGCTATTGTAAATAGAACTGCAATGAATATTGTGGTACATGACACATTTTCCTATGCATCTTCTATACCATTAATGGTTATCTTCCTAAAACAAACAAATAACTACATTATTTCGTTGCAACTGTTCTTAAACATTTAATGGGTCCCTACTACCATCATCAATAATTCACAGCTAGTCAGTGCTGAGGGTCAAGAAGATGAGGTAGAGGATACCTAAGTTTACTTCAAGAGAGGGTGTATTTGAAAAAGAATGTACAAAAATTACCACTGCTTTCATTTGTCTTTAGTGATGATAGCTATTGTTTTAATATTTCAAATAACATTTAATGTACCTGGAAACGTATGTTTACAGGAGTGGTATCAGGTTATGGATTTAAAATAGTGAATAAACACTGGACCATAGAACTAACCACAAACTCCTTTGTGGAGCATATACAATTCTCAACATGACCTTAACAGAAATTTTAAGTCTCATATTTCAGTACTCCTCCCTTCACAAACACCTAAGAGTAATAAAACTCCAGAGTATTTTCTGGTTCCTTTCTTTTTTTTTTTTTTACAGGTACACTGAGGTATAACTGATACATGAAAAATACCTGCACATATTTGATATACACAATTTGATGAGTTTGGACATATACATACACCTGTGATACCATCACCACAATCAAGGTAATAAACATATCCATCACCTCCAAAAGATTTCTTCTGCTCCTTTAGTTTGGGGTTTGTGTGTGTGTGTGTGTGTGTTAAGAACACTCAATATGAGATCCCCCCTCTTACCAAGTTTTTAAGTGCACAACACCATATTGTTAACTGTAAGCAGTATGTTGTACAGCAGATCTCTACAACTTATTCATCTTATATAACTGTAACTTTACAGCCTTTTTAGAACCCCCTATTTTCCCCTTCTTCCATCCTCTGGCAACCACTATAATATTTTCTGTATCTGTAAGTCTGACTATTTTAGATACCTCATGTAAGTGAAATCATATAGTATTCATCCTTCTGTGACTGACTTATCTTAATTAGCACAATATCTTCTAGGTTCTTCCACAACACCACAAATGGTACAATTTCCTTTTTTTTAAGGCTGAATAATATTAAACTATATGTATATCCCATAGTTTCTTTACCCATTCATCTGTTGATGGATATTAGGGTTATTTCCATACCTTGGCTATTGTGAATAATGTTAATATTCACAAAAATAATAAATGTGGGAATACAGATAGCTCAGGTTTCAAACTATATTACAAAGCTACAGTAATCAAAACAGTATGGTATTGGCATAAAAACAGACATAGATCAATGGAACAAAATAGAGAGTCCAGAAATAAACCCATGCATATATGGTCAATTAATTTACACCACACACAAAAATTAACTAAAAATGGATTTAAGACTGGAATGTAAGATCTGAAACCATAAAACTCCCAGAAGAAAACATAGGCAGTAAGCTCCTTGACATCAGTCTTGGTGATGAGTTTTTGGGTTTGACATGAAAAGCAAATGCACCAAAAGCAAAAATAAACAAGTGAGACTACATCAAACCAAAAAGCTTCTGCAAAGCAAAGTAAATCATCAACAAAATGAAAAGGCAACCTACAAAATGGAAGGAAATATTTGCAAATCGCATATCTGATAAGAAGTTAATATCCAAAATATATAAAGAACTCATACATCTCAACAGTGAAAAAACAATTCAATTAAAAAATGGGCAGAGGACCTGAATAGATATTTTTCCAAAGAAGATACACAGATGGCCAACAGGTACATGAAAAGGTGCTCAACATCACTAATCACCAGGGAAATGCATATCAAAACCACAATGAGATATCACTTCATAGTTGTTATAATGGTTACCATTGAAAAGACAAGAAGTAACAAGTGTTGGTGAGGATGTAAGAAAAAGGGAACACTTGTGTACTGTTGGTGGCAATACAAATTGGTGCAGCCAATATGGAAAACAGTACAGAGGTTCCCCCAAAAATTAAAAACAGAACTACCATACGATCCAGCAATCCCACTTTTGGGTATATATTTGAAGGGAATGAATACAGGATCTCGAATGGACACCTGCGTTCCCACATTCACTGCGGCATTATCCACAATAGCCAAGGTATGGAAACAACCTACATGTCTGTCAACAGAATGGGTAAAGAAGATGTGAGATATATATGTGTGTGAGAGAGAGACATATGTGACACACACACACATACACACACATACGCGCGCACACATATACAGGAATATTGTTTAGCCATGAGAAAGAAGGAAATCCTGCCATTTGTGAGAGCATGAACCTGGAGAGCATTATACTAAGTGGAGTCAGACAGGCAAATATGATATATCACATCACTTATATATGGAATCTAAAATGTTCAAACTCCTACAGAGAATATAGTGGTGCCTGCCAGTGGCTGAGAGGGTGGGGGAAATGGGGAGATGTTGGTGAAAGGTATAAGATGAAATAAGTTCTGGAAATCTAATACACAACATGGTGATTATAGTTAGTAGCACTGTATCATATACTTGAAAGTTGCTAAGAGAGTAAAACTTAAATGAACTCACCATAAAAAAGAACAGTAATTATGTGACATGACAGAGATGTTCGCTAATACTATGGCGGTAATCATTTTGCAGTATATAAGTGTATCAAATCAACAGGTTGTATACCTTAAACTTACACAATGTTACACCAATTATATCTCAATAAAGCTGATAACAAAAAGTTTATCCCTAGGTATGTTTTTGATGCTATCATAAGTGGGATTTTCTTGATATTCTTTACTGATAGTTGTTAGTATACAGAAGTGCAACTGATTTTTGTGTGTTGATTTTGTGTCCTGCAATTTCACTGAATTCATGTATTAGTTATAACAGTTTTTTAATGGAGTCTTTAGGGTTTTCTATGTATAAGATCATATCATCTGCAAACAGACAATTTTACTTCTTTTCCCATTTGGATCCCTTTTACTGCCTAATTTCTCTGGCTAGGTCTCCCAGCACTATGCTGAATAGAAGTGTGGAGGGTGGATATCCTTGTCTTGTTCCTGATCTTAGAGAAAAAGCTTTGTTCTTCACCACTGAATATGATAGCCGTGGGTTTGTTATATGTGGCTTTTATGATGTTGAGGTACATTCCTTTTAAACCTAGTTTGTTGTTTTTACCATAAAAAGATGTTGCATTTTCCCAAATGCTTTTTCTGCATCTATTGAGATGATCATGTGATTTTTATCCTGCATCCTGATAATGTAGTGTAATACTGATTGATTTTAGTATGTTGAACCATCTCTGCACCCCAGGGATAAATCCCACTTGATCACGATATATGATCCTCTTAATGGGCTATTGCATTTGATTTGCTAGTATTTCATTGAGAATTTTTGCATCTATTTTTATTGGACTGTAGTTTTCTTGTCTTGTAGTGTCTTTTGGTCTTTGGTATCAGAGTAATGCTGGCCTCATAAAATGAATTTGGAAGTGTTCCCTCCTCCTTAATTTTTTGGAAGAGTTTAAGAAGGATTGGTGTCAATTCTCTTTAAATGTTTGGTAGAATTCACCCATGAAGTCATCTGTTCCTAGACATTTCTTTGGGAGGTTTGTGATAACTGATTCAGTCTCGTTATTCATTATTGGTCTGTTCAGATTTTCTATTTCTTCATGACTCAGTCTTGGTAGGTCATATGTTCTAGGAATTTCTTATAGGTTACCCAATTTCTTGGCATATAAACTGTTTATAGTAGTCCCTTATGATCATTTTACTTCTGTGGCATCAGTAGTAACATCTCTTCCATTTCTAATTTTATTTAGTTGAGCCTCCTCTCTTTGTTAGTCTAGCTAAAAGTTGGTCAATTTCATTTATCTTTTCAAAACACCAACCCTTAGTTTCCTTGCTTTTTTGTTGTTGTTGTTTTTATTGAAGTATAGTTGATTTAAAATGTTGTGTTAGTTTCTGGTGTATCACTGATTCTTTTCTATTGTTTTTCTAGTCTCTATTTCATAATTTTTAATCTTTGTAATTTCTTTCCTTCTGCTAACTTATACGTGGAAATTAAACAAAACCCTCCTGAACGACCAGTAGGCCAAAGAAGGAATCAAAAGGGAAATCAGAAATTATCTGGAGAGAAATTAAAACGAAAATACATCATACCAAAACTTATGGGATGCAGGAAAAGAAGTACTAAGAGGGAAGTTTATAGCAATAAATCTTACATTAAAAAGAAGGAAAGATCACAAACAATCTAACTTTACACCTCAAGAAACTAGACAAAGAACAAACTGAGGGATTTTCTTGGTTTCTGAATATGTGTTCATTAATAATCTTTCATGTTTTTGGTTTTGCATTTTCTGTTCCCATTTTCTAGATCAGCACTGCCCAAAATATAATGTGAGCCACAAATACAAGCTATATATGTAATTTAAAATTTTCCAGTAGTCACATTTTCAGAAAGAAACAGATGAATTTTATTATTTTTACCAAATGTATCTAAAATAGTATCACTGACATATAATCAATATTTTAAACTATTAATGAAATGTTTTATAAATTTTTTTGTCCTAAGTGCTTGAACCCAGTATGTATTTCACACATAACTCAATTTGGACTAGCTGTGTTTCAAATGCACAATAGTCACATGTGCCTAGGGGCTACTGTACTGTGCAGGTCTAGGTGTTCTGCCACGAATGGCCAACCACACCTAAACTCGTACACTCTGTAGTCACTACTCATCATCTTACACACAGCTATAATTCATTTATTTATTTATTCAACAGACATTGTTTCATCTTCAGGCACAATTCATCAGATTTCTTTAAACTGGCTTTTTGGTCCTGAGTTCCAACTGTGGCCTCTGCTCCCTTCACTACCACGTCACCATTCCAACAGTACACCTCATCCAGTAGAGTCAGGGAAGGTGGAAGGGAAGGCCTATTCTAAAGTCACCTCAGGGTGTGAAAAATCTCAGTCTAAAACAACCCTTGAAAATCTCTTAAATAGGCCCTCCACAGGAAAAACATGACCTTGTGTGTGCACAGCGTTGTAAAGATAAGTAAGAGCTGAGGCAAACCATAAGAATAACATGTTCACATATTCCATCTCACACTTACTTCTCTGCAAAAGCTCATTTAGTACCACGGTACGTGGACCTGCTATTGCTGTTGGAATGCCCAAGACAACATAATGGAACTCATATAACTCCAATATATGTTATGTCTATTTATTATTACTCCTGCCTCCTCCATTTATCATGCCAAACCCTCCACATCAAATGTACTATTCTTTTTATTACAAAGTTTTTATTATTCTATCATTTAAGGACTTAAATACCCTCTACATCAGGCTGGAAGGCAGCACGTACAGTAAAAACAGCATGAGTTTCAAATTCTAGTTTTGTTACCGTCTATGACACTTTCAGCAACCTTCTGAATGAGAATATTATTATATTCAGTCCTCATAGTTTACGAAGATTCAATAAGGAATTAAACTTAAGCGCACAGAACAGTACTAATTCCATTCCCTTTACCACTTCCTCCATTAAGTCCTTGAAAAACCTTCCTTTGATTCAGAGATCATTTTTTTAACTAACAAGGAAAATCAGTATTTTTAGGTCACATCTGAAACAGTCCTCAATTAAAAATAAATATGCCAGGAAAAAGTGTTGAATCAAAATTAACCACATGCACTCTCATTACCTGCACAAATCTGGGTGGAAATTTTTGTCTAAGGTCTAGGAGTAAAGCATCCACACGCTGTCTCTGGAAAATAGAGCTTGGTTCTTCTTTCCTTTTGACTTTAGGTTTGACTTTATCTATTAAAATATAAGGTCCAAATCAAAACATTGTCTAACTACTTTGGTGCCTTATATTTTACAAATCTTTGTCTGCCATGAATATATTCAAATTTCATTATTTTTAATGGCTGCTATTCCAAAGATAATCCCCCCAAATACGTTAAACATAGCATATACAGAGTAGCATTCAAACTCTCCCTCTGAAATGAGGTTAAAATTCTAACATTTAAAAAGCTGATATATCTTTTAAAGACATTTCAGTTTTAGCATGTAAACATGGATAAACATCGTTCTTATGTTTCCATAATTACTTAATTATAGAAAACTTTAAGGCTAAATTTTCCATAATTACCTAAGTCACATCCAGATTATTGGTTTGAAATTATCTTGTGTATATTTTAAGTGTATTAAACGGACTTTTCCCACAAAATCTAATAGGTACAAATGGAAAAGGCAACTTTCATAAACTCAAGTAACCATACTCAATTATGAAGACTACTGAGAAAAACAGGACAAACCAAACAACAGAAGATCATAAAGACAAGAGAGAAAAGAACTTGCAAGAAAAATTATGAAGCTAATCACGTGTGGGATTTTCCCTGCGAGGGGAGTGTGCTGGTGGACTGTCTATAAAGAAAGGGTTCCAGTTAAGTTTTATCCAAACATTTCATTAGGGTAGGGGCAAAGAGCTCTTGGGAGAAGTTTATTCAACTGATGCAAACTTTCCTAAGTCAAATGTTGTCGCCAGGACCTACTATTACGAATAAATATAACTGTATCTCAGAGACCATTCATTCCACGGATCTGAATTTTATTTAAAGGTTACCTTTTCCATAGTAATTCATTCTAAGTTTCTATTTCTCTAGAAAGAAATGCAGAATATAGGTATACTGCTATAGATACATTTCTAGAAGTACTTTTATTAGTAAAATATGGTACAGAACAAGTAGCAGATTAGCAGCTATGGCAACTAGAGGACCTGGCATCACGACAGGCGATAACATGGGAAGATCAGAAAACAGACTGTTCATCTGGAGATAGGGCTTTAAGAGCATCTCCCCTATTTCAAAAACTTGGAAGACTTGGGTTCCAGATTTCAAGATGACTCAACAGTTTGGTAAGC
This sequence comes from Lipotes vexillifer, assembly GCF_000442215.2. Classification (NCBI taxonomy): domain Eukaryota; kingdom Metazoa; phylum Chordata; class Mammalia; order Artiodactyla; family Lipotidae; genus Lipotes; species Lipotes vexillifer. The sequence goes on from NW_006797362.1 coordinate 222,659, forward strand.
AGGAAATATCATCATTACTCATTCCTCATCACTGATTTCCCCTACATGCCCTAAATATTTTAAAACCTTGCATCAACTTATCAAAGATTATCGTGTACCAAAGAGATTAAAATTTGTACCTGTTCCTATGGGAATGCTATTACTACCACATCTAGTTACATGAATCATAGCTCTGACAATGTCATCATCCTATGAAACCTTCCCATGGAGAAGTAAAACACAGCTAGAAATCATCAATAGCCATTTTCCAAAAGAAAGCAGCTTCATTCTCCGAATAACAAAAAGTGTTTTAGGAGGGTCTCGGTGTCCCACCTACCTTGCTCTTCATGATCTTTGAAGTGCCACCAATACCCTTTGGAAGGATGATATCGACAGTATGACATAGCTTCATCAAAAGCCGACTGAATGCCATGTACCGCAGTAAGCTTATAAAAAGAAAACAAATTCTGAATTTCTCATCAATCATCCAAAATTTACAAAGTGAACACAAAATATTACATATGCAAAGACAGTAATTCTTCTGCTTTTCAGAATCTGAATCACTATGTATCTAGGGGTGGTATATACTTTGAACATGGAGTTGGCCCACAGGAACCAATGCTTAAGATATTCTAATAGTCAACACTTTATACCAACTTACACAAGGGAGAGGAGTTCCTGTTTAATTCTCGGTAGCAAGGTAGTTCAGTTAGAAGTTTTCTTTAATGTTTAAAGTATGTAAAGACACTCACCACTCTAGAGTTTATAACTGATCCCAAGTCTGGTGCCTGATAGATCACTCCAGCAATAATATAGTAATCAGCCAGTGGGATAACTAAAGCAGTGAGGAAAAAAAAAGTTTATCAATACAGCTATGCACACAAACTGCTAAATATATTTCCATAAAAAGAACAACTAAAGTTTGACATTTTCCCATACTAAAGCTTAAGGTAGGGTTTGGCAATTCCTGTTTTTGTAAATAAAGTTATATAGGAAAATAACCACACTCATTCATTTGCGTTATTATCTAAGGCTGCTATGGCACTAGTTGAATAGTTGTCTCAGAGACCATGAGGCCCCAAAGCCTAAAATATTTAGTCTCTGGACCTTCACAGAAAAAGTTTGCTAAAAAAAAAGTTTGCCCTAGGAGCAGTGCTTCTTAAACTTTAATGTGCATTTGAATCACCTGAGTATCTTGTTATAATCAGATTCTTACTCAGTAGGGACAATGCATTTCTAACAAGTTCCTAAGTAATCTGATGCTGCTGTCAGTCAACCACACTTTGGGGAATAAGACCTTAGAGCAAGAGAGATTTAGGGCCCAGGATGAAGATACCAGACACACTGAACTTGCCTCTGTGCCCCAGTCCGAGGTCCTAAGAAATAAAACAGCGGCTAGTGAGGCTGGTGCCATCTTCTGTCACTTCTGTACATGGAACTCTTTCATCATGGAACTCTTGTCCCCAGCCTTGTCTTTGTTCTAAGTTTCTCTTTTTCTCTGGGCAGGGACTCTAGATCTTTGACTTTTTTTTTTTAATTTATTTATCTTTATTTATTTATTTTTGGCTGCGCTTGGTCTTTGTTGCAGTGCACGGGCTTCTCATTGCGGTGGCTTCTCTTGTTGCGGAGCACGGGCTCTAGGTGCTCGGGCTTCAGTAGTTGTGCCTCGTGGGCTCTAGAGCACAGGCTCAGTAGTTGTGGCACACGGGCTTAGCTGCTCTGCGGCATGTGGGATCTTCCCAGACCAGGGCTCGAACCCATGTCCACTGCACTGGCAGGCGGATTCTTAACCACTGCGCCACCAGGGAAGTCCTAGATCTTTGACTTTGAAAGTAAATTTGGATTCTTGACTCTGGAACCACAACTTCAGTAGCAAGTCATTCTCTGGAATCAATACTAGGGTGAAGGTTATTCTCAAAGGTCTTGATGAGAGTATCCAATTTAAGAGATGTAGCTGGTCATCTCTGGAATAGGTGACTAGCTTTTTGATTCAAAATCAAGTCTGAATTCTATACTTTTCAGTATGATTTCTAAAGCAAGTTTTTGTCTGGTAATTTTGATTGAATGTATCAATGAGGATTTTCCATTGATCTTTTATGAATTTGGTACAACTGCATCTACGAAGAATTAAACTGATTTCCTTCTGAGGGACCAGAATTTGACAGGCAGAGGATGTCTACATGATCAGCCCTCATTAAAAATTCTGGACTCAGAGTCTCAAATGGTCTTCCCTGAGCTCTGAGCAGACACAGTACACACTGCATTTCACTACTAGAGGGAAGGTGTACTTGGTGTGGCCCCTCACAGAAGGGAAAGCATAAGAAGCCTACACATGGATTCCTACAAATCCCTAAAACAGAACTCAATCCACAAAAATAAGAACATATAGCTCAGGAGTAAATAAATCATGGTATTTTAAGAAGAAAATAATGCCTAAAGTTTACATAGTTTACCTTGAGTAGGGGACTGCCGCTGTTGCTTTCGAATGATAAAAAGAATGGGCTCTTGAGCATGTAAAAGGATGTATTCCACTCCAACCATCTGACTGAAAACAGGACACAGACATTCAGAGATCTATGAATGCCCTAGAAACAATTCTGTAGAACATTCAAATTATCACATAAAAGTACAGCAACATTGTAAACAGGATAAAACTGCCTATGTTTGATATTAAAAATTGGCTGTTCAATAAAACTGGCTATTTTTCCCAGGTAGGTGGGGCACAGATAAAGTAAGATTTCATTTTTAAACAACAACAAAATTGCTCTACAAAAATTCATGATGAACTTAAATCAGAGTATTTTCAGTCATGAAAGTACAATGAACCTACATTTCAAAAAAGGCAACCAAAATACCAGGATGCTTCCTGACCAAGGAGATCTATAAATATATATAAAATATTAAAATATACATGAACACTATACCTGTCTTAATATAGATCACTACTATATATTGTACCCAACCAGAAAACATCAAAAACCTTATCCTCACCCCCAACATATTTTTTCCTGACATACTATGTTTAAAAGCAACACCAAGGTATCTCAGTAAATGTAAATATTTACCTCAAAACAAAAGCTATTTAAAATACCAGAAATTTAATTTCTTAGAACCCCTGCTCCCCGTGTTTAGCTGACAGATGAAAAACTTCATTACACAGTTGTTTCAGAAACGTTTATAATAGTAATGAATTATTTAGCATCCCAAGTCTGAAGAATCTTGCTAAATTTGGCTAAAATTTTATTTGTCAAACAAAGAAAAATCTACTATAAACTCGACTATGGTTTAAGACATCAAATTAGATGTAGAGGAGACCACATATATAGTTACCTGGTTAAGGACAACAGTTGCATTGCTGAAATCAATGAGATTTACATCTAAACCTCATAGTTGCATTTTAACTGGACAGTAATATGTGAAGTTATAAAGAAAAGACTTCCTAGGTTACAAGTGACTACTAATAATTCCTTTGCGTGTCAAATCTGCACAAACCCAAACAAAACTCCCGTTCTTCCAACACTTCTACTCTGTACTTCATGATTCACAGCTTGAAAGAACTATTCATTACAAAACCTGCAGTTGGCAAAGATGCTACCTTCTTATAATAACTTACTTTAAGTGTTCTAACGTTAGCCTCTGCATTTTGACCACTTCATTATTACATGTCCTGTCATAAAAAGGATTACTTCTTTCTGAAAAGTAATCCAGGACACTTCCACTGTTCAAAATAGGGATCCAGGAACTGTCAACCCAAGAGATTCCCAGCAGATTATCTATAGAAAAGAAACAAAATGATAAAGGATGAGAAAAGAGAAAAAAATCCAATCCAACGAACATTTATTATGCATATAATGTAGGAGGCGCTATGCATATAAGGATGACGTGGATCCTAACCTACATACCCTCACAGTCCCGCAGAAGAGATAAGTATGCAAGAAAGCAATGACAACACAAGATCCATAATAGAGGTATGAATAAATGTGTTATGAGAGCACAGTGGAGCGAGCATAATACCTTACCTGAGGGAACAGGAATGGTTTTTCATGGGGTGAGGAGGAGGTGGATTTTAGCACTATATGTTAAAGAATAAATAGAGGCTCACCATGGAGAAAAGAGAGGCAAAGTAATTCCAAGCAGAGGTAATGCATATACAAATGCAGGGAAATATAAAAGTATATTATATGTTTAATTGGGAGATTCTGATTGACATATATACACTAATATGTATAAAATAGATAACTAATGAGCCTACTGTATAAAAAATAAATAAAATTCAAAGATTCAATAAATAAATAAAAGTATACTATATGTTTAAAGAATAACTCAATTAGGTGAAGAAGTTATAGGATGTGAAATCTAGAGAGGTCTTTCAAAATATTGGAAATCCTGAGTTTTTATAATGTTGGCAACTAATTCAAAAATTTTCAAACAATATGTACGCCAAAGAAACCACATCCATCGCCACTAATGGGAGATCTTCCAATTAGACAGAAATAAGTTAGGAATCTATTATTATGGATGAGATAATAATGATGTAAAAGGGGCAAATGAAAAGCAGAATGCCCTTAATTACAGCCATACAATTTCATATTTTAAAGAATTAAACTTAAAATTTTTCAAAATGGAAAAAGAAAACAAAGACATGATAAGTAGGGCTAGATAGCTTTAATTCATGAGCTTTTATTGGGTACTGGCTGCAATGTTTCAGACCACTGACAGTACTAAATCCCACTAGCTGTAAGTCATGAAACATCAAATTGCCTATAAAATTATTGGTTGAAGAAGGAAGAATGGAAAACTTCAACCTCCCCATGCCTTAGTTTTCTCATCTATAAAATAGGGATTATAATAGTAACTCCATGCTAGATTATATATGTAAAATGCTTAGTACATTGTAATAACCCAATAAATGTTCATTATGATGATGGTGGTAGTGCTGGTAGTCAATTTCTTTTAAGATTAATATGAGCAAACTTATTTCTGGCTTAACCAAAGGCTGTCCTAGTTTGTGCCTCTTTTTTTTTTTTTCTAGTTTATGCACTTCTAAAAAATATAGAAACGTCTTCCATTCTCAAAAAGGTATAGGTTTACTAGACATTCAAATGGTCAAGCTAGATTAAACTCATTTCAAATGTCACTAATCTCTGCAAAGCCTTTCTCTACTGTGCAAGGCAGAAATAATGGTTTCTTTCTCTATGTCCTCATAGCGGTTTTTATATAGTTTTATAATTGATTATTAATAACCCACAACTACAAATGTTTTCCCATTAAATGCTGAGTTTTTTAAGGAACTGGGGCTGTGGGTTACTCATCAGAACTAGCACAGGACCTGTTTGGTAAGAATTAGAAAATGTTTATTAATTCATGATAAGGGCTAAGGACAAGTTACTCCACTGGTCATAAATTTACACACACTCCAGTATCCAAGGATGTTCAGCTACAAACTAGTTAACTGGGGTTAAGAGGGTGGTGTGTGGCTGTGAAATAGGATATACTAGTTCTCCCACATAGAAGCTACCTGTGACCACAGCCCAATAAAGAGACTACACTACCAAAACAAGCAGACTCCAACTATTTCTTACCACCTCCACTGTTACCACCCGAGTCTGAGCCACCTCCAAATCCCCATGCATTACAAAAATGCCTTCCTAACCGGTCTCCCTAATTCTACCTTTGCCCTCCTACAGTGTTCTCAGCAGTCAAGGTGATCCTAAAAAAAAGTAAGTCAGGTTACGTTCATCCCTTCTGGTCAAAACCCTCCAGTGGTTCTCTATTTTACTCAAAGGACAAGCCAAAGGCCTTACCACGGCCTACAATTCCTGTATGAACAAGCCACCACACCAATTCTCTCTCTGACCTCATCTACTTCCCGCCTCCTCTCTCACTGTGCTTCAGCCATACTGGCCCCCTTGTTGTTCTTCTGACATGTTCCCACCTTAGAGCCTTTGCAATGGACCTAACAAATCTAAATAAAAATTAACAAGTTATGAAAGCTAAACAGCCTCGTGGACTAAATGTTTCTCTTTTTTATTCAGTAGCAAGGGACAGCATATTGACATGGCTCTAATACAGCTCTCTAACAATCAGCAAGTAATGAAATTAGGTACTTGATATTCTCACTTATAACGAAAGACAAACATATAGTAAACATTATCCAGAACTGCTGAAGATCACTGGACATTTTGACAATATATAAATAACAATATATTTGTAATATGTGTGCTAGACTCCAATTTGGTTAATATAGAAAAAGGAACCTCAGACGTCAGGAATAAGGTAGACTCCAGGCCAAGTGCCAAGAATGAACCAAACACTGTCGGCTCATGACCCCACCCCCTTCTCTGTCGTTCCTTCACCTGGACAGTACAGCCCCAATACTGCTGTAGAGATACATATGTAGGACAACACCACAGGGCTCAAAGCCCAGAGCTCCTTCCAACCCCTTCGTTTTGACTCATCTAAGAGACTCCTGAAGAACTGCGAAAATCTAGGCAATTTTTCGACAGATTGGCGCTTTGGGTCGTTCACAGAAAACATTCCAAAGGGCATGGGAGACATCACAAAGGAACCGGAATCTTGCCCCCAAGAGCTATAAATCCCTAAACCAGATCCCAAACAATCAGGAAACAAAGGGGACAGCACAGTTTACCTCGGATATCCACCGCCGCCATAGTCCCAAAAGCGTCCTCAGGCTCTTCTTCCGGCGCAGAGTAAACGTAACAAGTCTGAGACGAAAGAGCTCTGCTGCGGAGCAGAGAAATGTTAAGGAGGAACCAAAAGAGGGGAGGAGACTGCAAGACGAGGAAGACAAGGCAGGGAAAGGGAAGAAGCGGAGAGAATAGGAGGTGGATTGGGGCGGGGCTGGGGGGCGGGGCTGAGAGAGGGTGGGGCGGGCTGGGAGGTGCAGCCGAGCGGGGAAGAGGGGAGGGGCGGAGAGAAGGGGTGGGGCGGGGCTAGGAGGGGGAGCGGGGCAAGGAGGAGGGGGGAGGTATGGAGCCTTGAAGTAGAGTTGGGGGGGTAGAGGGGTGGGACGAGACAGAGAAGGGCGGGGCGGGGCTGGGAGGTGGGGCGCCGTGGGGAGGGAAGGGGTAAGAAGGGGAGGGAGAGGCTAGGAGCTGCTAGCAGGAAGGAGAGAGCAGCGCCAAAGGAAGGGGAAGTAGAGGCAGGGCATACTGCCGGGGTAAAAATTTGGAGACCTTGAGGAAAAACAGAGTGAGCAGAGCCCTGCCCAACGTCCACCACTGAGGGATTCGAAAATTCGACCTTGGGCTTCCCTGGTGGCGCAGTGGTTGAGAGTCCGCCTGCCGATGCAGAGGACGCGAGTTCGTGTCCTGGTCCGGGAAGATCCCACATGCCACGGATGCGGCTGTGCCGGTGAGCTATGGCCGCTGAGCCTGCGCGTCCGGAGCCTGTGCTCCGCAACGGGAGAGGCCACAACAGGGAGAGGCCCGTGTACCGGACAAAAAAAAAAAAAAAAAGAAAGAAAGAAAATTCGACCTTGATCTCCTGTGATCGTTTATAAGAACAAATTCTGATTGTGCAGAGTTGGGGGTGGTAACATCTTTCATTTTAAAAGCTCTTTCAGGTGTATCCAATGAACTGTTCAGTTTAGGAGCTACTGGCCATTCTGTTTTTCACCCTGCCTCAAGTGTGGGGATGGGCAGGACTAAGCAGGAAGAATTTGACAGTCATTAGCTTTTATGTGACTAAGCCCATTAAAAGTCTAAAGCCATTGAAGAAAATATTACATGCCTCTGAGACAAAATTTTCACAAGACAGGAAATGCTTCTGAAGCAAAATATTAACAAGATTAAAAGAAAGGGAATACCCCTGGGTCCCTGAGTAAAGACCTAATGTCTGCATTCCGGCTAATCTGGGCTAGATAGCAAGATGCCAAAGAGGGAATAATTCTGTGAAATGCAGAAGCCATAGGAAGCCTTAGAAAGATTTTCAAGCTCCATAAAAGCAAAATGATGAGGATATCTGCAAGCAAGACACAGATGCCAAGAAGAGAACCCGCAAATCTGAAGAAGGTATTTTTATGGTGATGAAGTGTTAGTGCCTGTATCTGTTCCAAAACTTAGGTACTGTGAAGGTTCCCCCAGAATTTAACCATGAAACAGAGGTAAGGGGGTGGGGGGCCATGAATTTATTGGAATTTTCTACCTCATAGACTGGGAATTCAAAAATTTTAACTCTTAAGTGGCATACAAATATATTGCTTTGTTACACTCCACTTTTTGAACTGGGATTTTATACTTGAGATGGTATGTGTACAGTATGTGTGTCCCAATAAAAGTATGCACATGCACAGAGCAGAGTTTTCAAAGGAGAAAGTCCTGATGGGGTCCTGGTGGAGAAGGCATTCCAAAACAGGGGTTATCATGTCCAATAAACAGAAGTGTGAAACATCAAGCTTTTTGTTTTGTCTTGTTGGTTCTGTTTTCTTGTATTTTTATTAGAAGAGGATTAGGAAGAAGTACAACAGAACGCAGGTCTGTAGGTAATAAAACATATGGTAAACGTGGTAGGCCAGACCTGGGAGCTCAGCCTTTATCTTATAGACAGTGGGAGAAATGTAATTGGGCTTCCGTTTTAGAAAGATTGTCCAAGGAGCATGAGTTGGAGGCATTTATAAGACTAAAAACAGGGAGTCCGTTTAGGAGACTCTTGCAAACTAAATGATGTCTACACTCATACAAAGGCAGCAGTAGCTGAGGGAAGAAAAAGGATGACAGATATTTAGGAGATAAAATCAAAAGGGAATTAGTGACTAGTAGATGAGCTTGAGGAAGGAAAGGCAGGAAATAAAAAATTATTCCCAGGATACTGCTTTATAAGACTAAGTGTTGTTAATCAAGTTAGGAATAACAAGTAACAAGTAAGTAGGTGAAAAGGGGAGTAATGATTTTTTTTTTTTGCGGTATGCGGGCCTCTCACTGTTGTGGCCTCTCCTGTTGTGGAGCAGAGGCTCTGGATGCGCAGGCCCAGCAGCCATGGCTCACGGGCCCAGCCGCTCTGCGGCATGTGGGATCTTCCCGGACTGGGGCACGAACCCGTGTCCACTGCATCGGCAGGCGGACTCTCAACCACTGCGCCACCAGGGAAGCCCAATAAGTTATTTTTTTATTCAAAGGAAATGAGAAGCTATTAAAGACTTTAAGGGGTAGAATGCCACAAAGGTATTAGTGCTAACTGGAAATTTACACTGGATGTCAAAAATATTTGCTGTTTATTGAGCCACTTACTATGGATCAGGCACTGTGCTAAGCACTTTGATGAATTATCTAGTTTTCCCCTAACAATTTTATGAGGCAGATGCTATTATTACTCCCATTTTGCAGATGGGGAGACTGAATGAGGCAGATGAATTAGCTGCTCACAAACTTATTATCTACACGAGTACATCATTAATCTACATTTTCCACTCCCCTTATATCTAGATGTAGCTACATAGGTAGTTCTCATCAATGGAATATGGATGGAAGTGATTAGTCTCATCCCCAGGCCAAGCTGCTTAAAAGCATTGGTGCCTTTTCCACTATCTCTCTCTGCTTCCACTTGGTAGATATCACAGAGACCTTCAAGTCATGGATTGAACATGGGGAGAGCCAGGATCTCTGAATGGCTGACCATGGTGCTGAACCTCCCTGCTGACCTACATCGGACCTTAATAAAAGCAAGAAATAAGGTTTTATTGTGTTAAACCACCCCCCAACACACACACACACAATTTGCTTTGTACTCTCTCTTCTATAAATTCAGTAATGGTGATGCATTCTACTCCCTTTTCTGTAGGATATGCTAAAAATTTGTACCTGCCTCCCCTATATACAATATGGCCCTTTGAGGCTTTGTGGTTTGGGGACTTACATCATTTGATATGCAAGTGTTAGAGTGCAAATGAAAGAGAAAAACAAAAAGCTCTTCAGTAAGAGGGTAGGAGTGATTTCCTGATTGGTTAAGAGAAATTAATAGCACATTAGAAACAATTACCTGCTCGCACCTTCCTCCATATGGCTACAATCCAGATTCCTCACATAGGTGCCTTTTAAATACTTGACACACTGCTCCTCTTTACTATGTTTTACTTTCTTTAACATTCTCTCCAATAATCTAAATTTACACACATCATATCCTCCCACTTTTTTACCTGTGTGCCCTTCTTTATAGAGATACCTCTATAATTTCAGGGCCTGAATTAAGACTCTTTCCTAAAAAGAAGTTCTCTAGACTGTAAACTCCATAAGGGCATGGTCAGGTAGGTGTTTGCCTGATATAATTGATCTAGTCCCTGGCATGGTGTCTTCCATGTAATAGGTGCTCGACAAATATTTGTTGAATTAACAAATCATGTATAAATGAATGGATGATACAATGGCCCTCAGATCAATAACAAACTTCTGCATTTCTATAATGGATAAATGTAATGGGATTGTTAAGTGGAAATGGATTTATGGGAAGTTATAAGAAAACTCCTTAAAATCTCTCTTGATCTTAGAACAAACAACAACAACTTCATTTATGCTAATGCTCTGGAACTCCACAGAATAAAAAGAAAAACACAAGATTGTATTTTGTGTGATATCCTACCAGAAACATGTTCTAGAAACTATTAAACTTGTGTGAGTTTTTTCTCTCTTATTTAATGAGCAAAAAGCCAGCTACTTCCAAATACAGAACAGGACAGAAAATCACCTCAGAATTACTTAGGAGGTATCTCTGAAAAGTTACCCTGGAACCTCTGGGAGTGGCCTTGATGGTCCATGGAGAGATATGGTACCAAATATTTTGTATTTGAAGGGTTGTGAGAAAATCTACACTACCCCTGCATGGCAAATACCAAAACCTGACCCTGGGCAGTACCTCTGAAGGCAGCTGTTCACCTTGGGAATTAGCTATAATTGTAGACCAAAAAACCCGATCACTAAGAGTTCAACCCTAGAATCCCAAACATAGAGTACAGATAAGCTTAGTCCGGAAGAAACAGAATCTTCTTCCCTCCAAGAACCTCTCCTTGGATTTTGTTCCCATTACAGGACAGTGGTCAAGTATCCATGAGATTGGGCAGTACTAAACCTCCAATAAGACTCCATGCAGCATCACAAAGCAATGGCAAAGGCTGACTGGGACTTCCCTGGTGGTCCAGTGGTTAAGACTCTGAGCTCCCAATGCAGGGGGCCCAGGTTCGATCCCTGGTCGGGGAACTAGATCCCGCATGCATGCCGCAACTAAGAGTTCCCATGCACAACTAAGGAGCCCGGGAGCCGCAACTAAGGAGCTTGCCTGCCACAACTAAGACCCGGCGCAACCAAATAAAAAAAAAATAATAAATACCAAAAATATTATTTTAAAAAAATTGCAAAAGCTGACTAAATTGATTAGACTTCACTATGACATTCAAAGATGGCTAATAAGTCTCATCCTGTTGGGCGGAGCATGCTGCTGAGCTGTTTTGTTAATTCTGGAGTGAAGCAAAGAGAGTATCCCAAGGAAGATCGTTAGCTAACCACAGCAAGTAGGGCCCCAGAAAGTGATGCTGAAAGTCAAATTGCTGTATCTCAAGTGACTATGCCAGCAAACCTTGGGAGAGGAGTGGCTGAGGCAATAGCTTGCAAATCTGCTGGTAGATTTTGTTTTACTCTTAGGGACCTACAAGTAAAGGATTTGGTAGTTTCCTCAATAAGATAAAAGGAAAGAAAGAAGTAATTCCTAGGCCTTATTAGTGATAAAATTGTTCATAGTATTCTCATATTGTCTTCTTAATCTAGGCTATAGCTGCACATATGTCCCCATTTTTAATCATATCTTTTCTTCTTTTTTTTTTGATTAATGTCACTAATGATTTATCCAATTGGATTGGGTTTTTTTAATTAAAAAAAAATTTTTTTTTTTAACTTATTTACTTTTGGCTGCATTGGGTCTTCGTTGCTGCCCTCAGGCTTTCTCTAGTTATGGCGAGCAGGGCTACTCTTCGTTGGGGTGCGCGGGCTTCTCACTGCTTCTCTTGTTGCAGAACACAGGCTCTAGGCACGCAGGCTTCAGTAGTTGTGGCTCACGGGCTCTAGAGCGCAGGCTCAGTAGTCATGGCACATGGGCTTAGTTGCTCCGTGACATGTGGGATCTTCCCAGACCAGGGCTCTAACCTGTGTCCCCTGCATTGGCAGGCAGATTCTTAACCACTGCACCACCAGGGAAGCCCTGGACTGTATTTTTTAAAGAACAACATTTAGCTTTATTAACTCACTCTGTGGTATCTTTTCCTTTTGTCTTTCTCGCTCTCTCTCTCTCTCTCTCTCTCTCTCTCTCTCTCTCTCTCTTTTGGTATCTTTTTCTATTTCACTGCTTTTATTTTTTTTTCTTTCTTTCCTTCTACTTCCTTTGGCTTTATTCTGTTGTTCATTTCCTAATTTCTTGGGATGAGCATTTAGTTCATTAATTTTCAGCCTCTACTTATTTCTTCAATAAGCATGTAAGGCTATAAATTTTCCTTGAAGAAACCTTTTCACTGTATACCTCAAGATTTGAAGTATAGAGTTTTCATTATCATTTGTTCAGTGTTCTTTAAGTTTTAATTCAGTTTATTCTTTGACACATGAGTTACTTATATGTATTTTTTTAACTTCCAAATATATGGCATTTTAAAATTTATCTTTTTGTTGCTAACATCTAATTTAATCGCATTGTTTTCAGAGAACATGTTCTCCGTAATACCTATTGTTTGATATTTGTTTAGGTTTGCTTTATGCCTTATATGATCATGTATGTTTAGGAAGGAAATGCATCCTTTGAGTGTTGGTTACAGAATCTGGAAGCATTAGACACCCCCAACATCTCAAAACTATCTTTTCCTGGTCTCCATAGCATTACCTTCCTAGCATTTCTGCTGCCTCTCAGACCATTCCTTTTCAGCTTCTTACATTGGCTTCTCTTCCTCTGTTTTACCCTCAAATTCTCTAATCCTTAGCTCCATGCCTCATCGTTTCTACCTTCCTGCTTTTCACTCTCCTCTCTAGATGATCCAGTTCACACTGTGGCTTCAATTTCCATCTATGTTATCATGGTTTACAAAGTAGCCTAATCTAGATCTCTTTCCTAAGTTCTAGGAACATATTTGCAACTGCCTTCTGGACAGCTCCAACTTGCTGTTTTGCGTCCCAGACTGAAAGATTTTTCACTCCTGCCTGTATTCTTTTTTTTTTTTTTTTTTTTTGGGGTACGCGGGCCTCTCACTGTTGTGGCCTCCCCCGTTGCAGAGCACAGGCTCCGGACGCGCAGGCTCAGCGGCCATGGCTCACGGGCCCAGCCGCTCCGCGGCACGTGGGATCTTCCCTGACCGGGGCACGAACCCATGTCCCCTGCATCGGCAGGCGGACTCTCAACCACGGCGCCACCAGGGAAGCCCTCCTGCCTGTATTCTTGATCTTAGCTGAGAAACCTTGCCTCCCCTCTTCCTGACTTCACCAAATCTTGTCCATTCTCCTCAGGCACCTCTCTTGTATCAGACTCCTCTGCATCACCATTGCTGCGCTTTTCATCTCAACCCTCATTCTCTCTTGCCTGAGCACTGTTGCTAGGGGAACTTTTCTTTGAAAAGTGTTTTCTTGTTCTAAAATCCCTACTGACTCCCTATTTTCTGTCCACAGAATGAAACGTAAGTGGGCCTCAACTTGCTTTTCAGCTTTATCCCCAAACCACAAACCACCACTCACACTCTGAATCCCTCCTACAATACTGAGCTTATCAAAGATTCCAGAACTGCGGAGGGTGTTTATGTCTTTGAGCCCTTGGTAGTGGTTCTACCTGGAAACTTCGAATGCCATTCTCTCCCTTCCTTCACTCACACTGTCAGCTCAGTATACAGGAGAGCAAATGTGCATGGGTACACGTGCACACACACACGACCACACACATTTACCTGGAAAAATCTACCTATGTGTAAGCAAGATTAGAATGGGGGGAAAGGTTTATATTCTTTTTTTTAAGTTTATTATTTTGCAGATGCTGCCAATGAGTGATGAATGTGATTTCGTTAGAGGGGAGTAGGTACAGGGAAAATTCAGGAAATGGTTAATAAAGTCTGTGTTGGCAGATAGTTCCCTTCCCTTTATCCTCTCTCTGCTGACTTAGGACATTTTCTTTAGATTCCACGAAATGATAACACGTCCATTTCCACTCCTTCTCAGACACCTAATTGCCCAGGCATTTAGATGACTCCATCTCCTAATCCACTTTCATGTTACTTTCCCTTGGGATTGGTTGCCTGGTAACTCTGATACCAAGCTTGGCTTCCTAGTAATTATGCTCTTTGTATTCTCCAATAATTATCTCCTGCTGAGTTTTCTTACAGTTTATGTTTTATTTATTTCTAAATTTCATATATGTGGACCTAAGAAAATAATTTTATTTTTTAGGGTCATGTATAAAGTGTATTTATAAAGAACATTTACCAAATGTTTATTGGTAGAAGGAAAATTTCTGGGTTCATGCTCCATTTCCTGCCAGTTAAAGTGACCCTTTGCTTCACAGACTATCTGTCCTTGTGAGTATGGCTTTATGTGAACCTGACATATAATGTGAGCTAATTCTTTACCTTCCTGTGAGTGCTCAACTGTAACATTCAATGTCATTTCACAGAACTGGATTAAAACAAGATAAAAAAATTCACTAACAGCCAAATAAAACTTAGAAACAGAACAAAGTTATGAGATGATAGACTTTGTAATAGTATCTTTTCTTGTGTCTCCAGTCCATGCCAAAAGTTATTCCCAAGTTATATGCAAGAAAAGTATCAATGCATATACTATTTGGATATACCATATACCCATGTAAAATGTAAAACCAAATTATACATGTGCTAGCATTCAGGGCCTTGTTTTTTAACATGCTGTATACAAACATGGAAATATCTGTCTGATTTGTGGACAAATCACTCAGAGAAACAATCTGTCTTCTCAGTGATCATTCATCTAATCATTTTTATTTATCTATTCAGCTGTCAGTTGTGGGTGAGTACAAAATGGCCCTGTGACCCAATATTGTAATACAAATTGAAAAGTGATGTAATAGATGTTACTATTACAGGCTTACAGAAGACAAATCAAGTGTAAAGTTCATGGGGAGCTGTGGAATAATGGGGAAATCCTTTTATGCTTAAGACATTTAAGTCTGTATTTTTAAAAAATATTTATTTATTTATTTATTTATTTGGCTGCGCCAGGTCTTAGTTGACACATGCGGGATCTTTAGTTGTGGCGTGCGAGCTCTTAGTTGCGACACGTGGGATCTAGTTCCCTGACCAGGGATCTAACCTGGGGCCCCTGCATTGGGAGCGTGGTTTCTTAGCCACTGGACCACCAGGGAAGTCCCCTAAATTTGTATTTTTAGATGATAAGACATAGTTGTACACATGTATACACTCAAAGATGAGATAAGTAATTCATAATTAATTCGTGCTGCAAATTTTATTACCCTTCTTACCAGAAACTTATATTTACATAAAAGAGTTTGTCAGATCTCAAAAGCTAGATTAAAAATCACAATGTATCTGTGGCATTTTGACATAGAATGAAAATAAATTTAATTTTGATGTGTAGTTAACATTGAAATAAGTCAAATTTTAAATTAGAGTAAGTTCAAAGTGGTATTTAAAAATCACACTTGTGTGTATAAATTCGGTAAAAATATTTTTCTCCATACAGACATAGCAAACATAGGTAGAAAGAGTTTTACAAAGGTAGAGTGTTGAAATTATTTGGTTATGTTAATGTTGTTTATTATTAATGCAAAGCATTAAAAAATACCTGACTGGACTCTAAGAATGCCCAAAATACAAAAGTTTGATCCTGGCTTAAAAGTTCTTGATGGAATCACACTTAAAAGTATCACTGTTACATGGCAGTTCAATATCATTTGTTCAACCATACTCCATGAGATACAGCTGTGATAAATGCTAAGGAATAAAGGAACTAGAGTTGGTAATGACTGTTACCTTGCTCATTCAATTCACCCAAATTAATATAATTCTAGGCATAAAAGCTGGTTAAGCTGAAACATAACAAAGTTAAAATACAATCGAGTTGGAGAAAATGTCAGCAAAAATAGGAATAATAGTTAATATTTACATATTAAGTACTTACAATATGGCAGGTACAGTGCTAAGCACTTTAAAAAGATTGCTGCACTTAATCATCCCAACAACCTCATGAGTTGCTTACTATCAAATCTACAACTCATAGAACCAGACAGTAGAATCGTGGCTGCCAGGAGCTGAGGAAAACTGGAGAGATGTTGGTCAAAGGGTATAAGCTTTCAGTTAAAAATGAATAACTTCTGGGACTCTCATGGTGATTATAGTTACTAATACTGTACTGTATACTTGAAATTTGCTAACAGAGTAGATCTCGTGTTCTCACCATACACCACCACCCCCCAAAAATGCTAACTATGTGAGGTGATGGATGTGTTACTTGACTGTGGTATTTATTTCACAGTGTATTTGTATCACCACATTGTACAACCTAAATATATACAATTTTTATTTGTCAATCATACTTCAGTAAAGGTGGAAGGAAAAAGCTGCCACCTTACATATGAGGAAACAGAAGCTGAGGGAAGTTAAACAAGTCACTTGAGGCTACAGTGATCAGTGGCGGAGCCCAAGTCTCCAGTCCCCTTACTCTTGCCCATTTTGCTGTTCTGCTTTTTACATATTGAACACAAAAACCGAAATTTGAACTTGTATGAAAAGATGAGTATGATTTTTTTTTCCCTAGAGGAGAAAAGGCAATGGGCACTTTGGCTGGGGGAATAGCTAATGCAAATTCAGATGTGGGAGGGATTTTGTTCAAAAGAGAGCAGGTATATTGTGCATTGAGCAAACAATGTGATGATGCTGGAAGATGATGATGAAAGATAAGACCCTTGTGCCCCATTTGGTTCAGATCTTATTCGCTTAAGAGTTCTGACTTGATCCTAAAGGCATCGGCTAGTCGATGGAGATTGTTATTTGATCATGGAAACTCAGATGTCAGTGTGGACGCTGAATTGGATGGATACTAAGTAATAGCTCCTAACAATCCAGACAAGAACGGATGATGGACCAATCTAAGGCAGGAACTCCCAGAGTAGTGGAGATATAGACCTTGGAGGATAAAACAAATATGCTCTCCTCCTCCCAGGTGCAAAAAGCACTTCAATCAGCTGTTGAGTATGTGTAAAAATGGGAATGGTCGGCAGAGAAGTGCAGTCCTGAGTTTTTCACACGTCAGTGACATTTCCTGTTGTGGGTTCTTCTTTACCAATCCAGATGGGGAATTATCACTTGCAGACTTCGGAGGAAAAGTAATTATAAAATTCATTAGGCTTCCTGAATGAGGAAGTGTAATTAAACCACCGTGGGCAAAGAGCCTCGTCTGTATAATTTAAAGCTGTGCAGCGGGTCATTGTTTATGTCTCGAATCTCATCTACATGTAGCTAATTCATAATCATGCTCCATCTGGCCAAAATTAGTTGTAGGCCAAGCAAGAATATCTGTTTTCTCTTTAAAGAGGTTTCAGAATCCTATCCAGTGTAGTCTCACGTGCGTCGGAATTATCCATTCTCCTTTTCTCGAAATATTTGAATCTTGCTAGAGTGAAAAGAAAAAATAGAATATATGGAATGTATAAGAAAAAAGTCTTGTTTCAAGAGCCCAGCACCCTTAACAGAATGGGGTTAGGATAGGATATTCTTATACCTATTTAAAGGACAGAGAAACCAGGCAGATCTGTGCCAGGCTGCCAGATGTTGAGGTGTTCAATTAGGAAAACAAGCCAAAATGAAAGTAACGATCAAACTTCTTTATTCATGTACCGCGACAGTGCAAGCAAGAGGCAAAAGAGAAAGGCATTGGCTCCCTAGTGTTGCATTTTCCCCCATGGAATGGCCCCAGGCAAGGATCAATGGAAGCACAGATGGGAGATATCATCCTGGCAAGGAGCCCTGAACAAAAAGCTCCTGCTCTTTTACAGACCTGTGTGTCTACAGGAAGGAAGAGGGGAAAGGGCTAGGTGTGAAAAGTACTGAGTCAAAGTGAGAAAAACGGCCTCAGCCAAGGGTCCCTGATAATGAGGTCTTGGTAGAAGGGCTTGGAAAATGTCTCAGCCAAAGCCCCGGGTAAAGAGACTTCCAAATGGAGGTGCCCGGGCTGGAAATGGAGATATGCATATGAGCATGGCTTGCCCAAGAAGGCCTGAGTCACTGACTGCAACTGCCTCCAGAAAACTACAATGCACAAGTATGATGTGGGGAGGGCAGCTTCTCCCATGAGGCCTGCCAGGCAATTACCAAAGTCCTGTAATTCCCTGTGGTCAAACCTGTCCACACATAGGATTTTGTCCTGGAGCCACACTACTCAATGTGAATCCAGGAGAATCCAGATCTGATAATAAGTTGAAATGGATTCATGTGTCCAGCATGCCAATCTGCCAAAAGCCATAAATTGTGACTCGAGAGAATAAAGGAAAATTTTGGGTGTAATGTTATGCAACTGCTAAGGGTAGTTGGCAGTCTTGATTTTATACGTTATATCTGAGAAGCCCAAGTACAAAGGTTAGGCCCGGGGCTTGGGTAGGGAAAGGAGAAACTGGGG
>NW_006797362.1:241431-242186 GCF_000442215.2 Lipotes vexillifer
TAGGGAAAGGAGAAACTGGGATTTTCCCTCTCATTTCCCAACTTCGCTGATTTCTCAGCAATCTGTACATTAGAGTTTGAGAAGGGAAGGGAGGAGAGAAGGAGTGGTGCTCTGAAAATACTTGACCTTCTCAGTCCAGTGAACCCTCATTTGTCAGCCTTCACCATTTGGGTAGTAGACATCAGCACATGCTGTGTAATTTCAGAGCAGTGGCAGGAATCTCCTCATCTGACCTGGAGGCAACTCATTTCTCCGACGTCTCTTAAATTTTTCCCCTAATTTCCATTCTCACTGCCTCTCACTTAGGTGATTATAACAGACTTTGGCTTACTGTCTCCGCCTCTGGTGTTTTTGTTTCTTTGTTTTTTTTTTCTTTGCGATATGCGGGCCTCTCACTGTTGTGGCCTCTCCCGTTGCGGAGCACAGGCTCTGGACGCGCAGGCTTAGCGGCCACGGCTCACGGGCCCAGCCGCTCCGCGGCATGTGGGATCTTCCCGGACCGGGGCACGAACCCGCATCCCCTGCATCGGCAGGCGGACTCTCAACCACGGCGCCACCAGGGAAGCCCCGCCTCTGGTTTATTTTTCCCACTGGACTATCTGATAAGCCTTAAAAGACATAGAACCAGAGTTTCTTCGGAAGTCAGTTACATAGAGCTGGTAACTGAAGCCCACGGGAATGAATAAGCTCGCCTAGACAGTGATGTAATATTAAAAACAAATAACCAAACTCTTCTACTGACGAACCAGGGAAAG
>NW_006797362.1:242224-245519 GCF_000442215.2 Lipotes vexillifer
GAAAGAGCACACACCCACTTTTCACTTATTCAATAAATAATTATTATGAATATTTATTATTATACCATTACTATATTCTAAGGATTAAGAAATTCTACCCAGGAAATAAGGGGAGCAATGGGGTGGAGTTTTCAGCAAAGGCTTTATATGACATTTGAGCTGACATGAAAGATGAAGGGTTTTTTCCAGTTGGGGTAGGGAGGGGAGGAAACAGAGGAGTAGGGAGGAAAAAGGAAGTGAAACAGAAATATTTAGACATGAAGCATCCTGGAATATTCAAAGTATTGCAAACATTTCCCTATGTCTGGATAAGGTGGATAATGAGCGAGATGAGTGAGTATAAGGAACAGTAAGAGGCAAAGTGAAGTCCAGTAATTGGAGGGCTTGTAGTCCATGATAAGTAATTTGGGCTTTATTCTGTAGGCAATTGGGGAACATTGGAGAATTTTTTTACTTAGAGTAATAATAAGGTAAGATTTTCATCTTAGAAAGCGCAATCTGGCAATTGTATGAAAGACAGTTTGAAGGGTATAAGTGACTGGAGAGACTATTACCTGTGGTGTAAGTGAAAAAGAATATGGGCATGAGTAGAGAAAATAGCAATGGAATGAAGAGGAAGGAATGGATGCGATGGGCATCAAGAAAGTAGAATTTAAAGAACTTAGTAACTGAATAGATGTGGGAGTGAGAAAAGTCCAGGGTGATTCCTAGTTATTTGGCTTGGGTGAATGGTTTGATATCAGTCACTGAGACAGGGAATAAAAGAGGAGAAGGGGAGTTTTGAACATATTGAGCTTGAGATGAGTATAGAACATATAAAACTGTGCGACCCAGAAGGCAATTGGAATAAGAGCTAGAGGTCAAGGGAAAGCTGTGGACTAGAGTCCCATGCGCCTGGGCAATGTTTGAAGCAAAGAGAATTCATCTTTCCTCTCTGTAGCACTGCCAATGACTTTGTTCATGACCTCATCATCTCTCTTTTGGACCACTAAAATATTCTCCTTATTGATCTTCAATCTCTACCCTTGGCAGTTCATTCTTCGTATTCCCATCAGAGTGATAATTCTAAAATACAATTATATATATTCCACCATTTAAAACTTCTCATGGCTCCCTACAAGTCTGCAAAAGAAAAATCTATACTTCTTGCTTTGGCTTTCTTGGCAGTTAGAGAATAGAGCAGCCTTACTAAAGACACTTATTTTTACATCATACATTGTAAGGCTCTAACACTTTACAGTTATCCCCCAGGATATCTTGCAAAAGTGGTTCCCAAACATATGTATATTGATTACCCCCTGAAAAGGCAAGGTCAGATGGCCAAGATCCTGAGCCCCCATATTCTTCACAAGTTGTCTTCAACTTCAACCATAAGATCTCACACATACCACGAAAATAATTGCTTTTCATTACCAACCTATGACTTTGGCTCCAAACCCCAATGCATTATCCTGGAGAACTTGAATGGACCACATAGCCACCTAGAACAGGCAATTCTCAAAACTCCAGGTGAAACACAGGTGGAGGGCATTCCTTGGCCCCTTGCCCCTAGACCTATTCCCTGATCATTACCCTCAAATATTTGTCATCCTAGTGACAATAAAAAGCAACTAAATAAATGACATAAGGGAACAGAAGGTTCTCCCTGCTCTCTAAAGCACTAAAATGTGAGCCACAGATTTTACACTGGCAGCTGCTACAGCAAATGCTACTTACAAGCATCTTTTGTTAGCCAACACAGTGAGGCCCCACATAATATTTTTTTAAAAATCTTCATCCTTTCCTTGCCATCAAAACATGAAAAATGAACTTGCAGAAGGGGTGGCGGTGCTCTTTACATTTTGACATTCAGCAATCAGCTGGAGCTAAAACAGTATTCCTCCTTACATGGGATATTTATCTTCCAGTTCATCACCTCTGACCCAGTTCTCTCCTGGGGGTTAGGCCAGTGCTTTTCAGTCATTAATGCGCCTGCGAATCACCTGGGGAAACTTGTTAAAATTCAGTCTCTGACTTGGTAGGTCTGGGATGAGGTCCGAGATTTGCTTCCAGATAATGCTTCTGCTGCAGGCCCAGGAACCACACTTTGGGTGACAAGGAATTAAATAGGTAGCATAGTAGTTAAGTGCTTCTCTGTGCAGCCAACGGTCTGGTTTGGGATTCTAGTTCAGCCACTTACTAGTTGAACCACCCTGGGAAAAGTTCCTACATTAACTGTGCCTCAGCTTCCTCATTTACAAAATGGTGCTAATAACAGTTCTTAATTCAAAGGATTCTAGAAAAGATTGAGTCCTGCGTGACAATCCTCAAAAGAGTGCCTGGCACACTGTAAGAAACCAATGAGTGTTAACTATTATTATTCATTATTGAAGTTATAGTAGGTCCCTCCCTTGCTTAAAATTATGGACTGGTTTTCCATTGTCCTCAGGATGAAGTCCAAACTCCTTGACATGGATTACGATGCCTTCGTGACCTGACCTCTGTGCTCCTCTCCAACCTCATCTCTCTCCTTTTGCCCCTAGCCATGCACTCTAATCTCCCTCATCTTGATCCTTCTACTCATGGAGTTCTCTCTACCTAGAATAACCTTCCCTTTCTTTACCCAGCCAACTCCTAGAAGTCCTTCAAGACTTAGTTGATGCAACTCGAGTTAGTTGTGTTGGAATTCTTCCCAGACCCTCCCCATCACCACTGTGAGTTAGGTAGCTCTCTTAAATGTTCCCATAGCATCCATAGCACTTCTCTGTCACAATACTTATCACATTTATATTGTAATAGTCGAATTGTCTCTGTTTTCTTTGGGGTAACTCCTGTGGTCATAAGCTTTCAGTGTGTCCAGTGTGGCATTAATAAATGAATAAATGACCAAATATGTTTCTTGGTGCTGCTGTAGATCTCTATTGGCCCAAATCCTTTGATAAGACCTCTTCTTTCATGGGTTGTGGATCTCTGACCTTTAAGGATCCAGACAAGCTATAGCCCCATCTCCCCATCCCAGGGATGCACACATATTCACCACTGCTATGACCCCGCCAAGCAACTGGTATCATAGCAGCCCTGTGGGTAAACAATGCACATACACTGCAGAAGTTCTTGCATTTCCAGATTTAAGAATATGGCTCGTTGCGGTATGGATGTGGAGCTCAATCATCAGCTAAATTACTACACAGCAAAGTAATTTTAAACCTAGAGTTAGTGGCTTCAGTTCAAATTCATGCTAGGTTCTTTCCGTAAGCCATATTCATTTAACCTTTTTTTTTTTTTTTTTTTTTTTTTTTTTGGTGCGCGGCCCCCT
>NW_006797362.1:245796-254479 GCF_000442215.2 Lipotes vexillifer
GGCGGACTCCCAACCACTGCGCCACCAGGGAAGCCCCTCATTTAACCTTTTTATCTCATTTTCATGGCCTGTGAAACTGCTTATGATCTAGCTCCAGTTCACCTCTCCAACCAAGTTTCACTACCCTTGCTATGCTCCCGCCACATTGGCCTGATTTTGGTTCCTGGGATACCCAGCTGACCTCTGCAGGATCTTCCCACCAGCTAGTTCCTTGGCCTGAGATATAACTCCATCCCACCCACCACTCCCACACACTCACAGACTGTAGACCACCTCTGCCCCCTTTTCACTTCCAGAATGCAAGCTCCTTGAGGCCAGAACTTTGGGTTTTTTCCACTGCTCTATTTCTAACACCAAGAGTAGTGCCTGGCCCATAGGAAGAGCTCAACAGTTATTTGTTGAGTGTTGAGTGAATTAAAACTTCCTATCAGGTCTCTGCTTGACTGTATCCTCCATGCTTGCCCCATGTAAGGGCAGCCTCCCTCTCCCTTTAATTCATATGAGCTCTCACTGGGTTTGTCTGTTTTATTTTATGGCATCTATCACTGCTTGTAAATATTTTCATTTGTTTGTTCGCTCCCCTCCCCCCACCCCATGTTCTCTCCAACAGATTCTAAGTTCCAGGAGGGAAGAAATGGTATTAGTTTTGTTCAATGTCCAGCACCTAGTAATTGTTGATAAATATTTTTTTTCTTGAATTTTTCAGTGAAAATTGACTGGCCAAAGGAGAATACTGGCACTATTATTCCATTTTATTTATCTGATATAAAAAATCCTACAAAAGTTTCAAGGGCTATTTGTAGCTTTAAAACAGAAGCAATTAGTATTAACCATAGAACGTTGGAACGAGAAAAAGTCTTAGATGTCATGAGGCCCATTTTCCTCACTTTGCAAATAAGTAAGTTAGGGCACAGGAAGGAGAAGTGACTTGCACAGCTAGTTAGTAGCAGGATTGGAAGTAAAACCCAGGGTTTCTAATGCATGGTTCATCCACCAGTGAGTAAAAAAATATATTAAGTACCTACCCTGTTGAGTAATTTTGACTTATACGCTCACCCTAGTGACATCTCCAGGTATCCATTCAAAGGCAGATGCAGGTAAAAGATGGAGTACAGATTGCTACTTCTAAGGATCAGGTTCTTCCATTTATAAAGGCATATTTGGGTTCAGTCAGAAAAAGTATACCCACTTCTATTTAAGCTCATGAAGAGTTCACTTGTAGCCAAGTTCTGAAGGTGGTGGTAGTAATTAAAACCAATTACACAAAGACCTCTTTTTGATAATCATGTATTATCAACAAATGACTCACAGTTTTGATATCTGCAACTGGTTAGGAAAATTCTGTGTAGAAACTAAGTGTCACATAGGGTCATGCGTTCTCAATGGGGCAATGAAAACTGGTTCTTGGGGGTGTGTAAAAAATTTTCACTCTCGGGCTTCCCTGGTGGCGCAGTGGTTGAGAGTCTGCCTGCCAATGCAGGGGACACGGGTTCGTGCCCCAGTCCGGGAGGATCCCACATGCCGCGGAGAGGCTGGGCCCGTGAGCCATGGCCGCTGGGCCTGTGCGTCCGGAGCCTGTGCTCCGCAACGGGAGAGGCCACAACAATGAGAGACCCGCGTACTGAAAAAAAATAAAAATAAAATAAATAAATAAATAAATAAATGTATAGTGTATCTGTCTTATGACCACATATTATATAATTCCTTTCATATGAAATGTTCAGAAAGGCAGATCTATGGAAATAGAAAGTGGATTAGTGATTGTCTGGGGCTGGGGGAAATGAAGGTAGGGGCCTGGGGTGATAATTAATGGGTACAGGGTTTATTTGGGGGTTGATTAAAATGTTCTTAAATTATTGTGGTGATGATTGTAGAGCTCTGTGAATATACTAAAAGTCATTGATTTGTACACTTTAAATCGTGAATTTTATGGTATGTGAACTATATCTCAATAAAACTGTTTTAAAAAAACACCTTCCCTCCTTAAAGAGTCATGAGGGAGGATGGCAATTAGAGAAAAGCCTCTAAAAAGGCTCCTTAAGGGCTCAATAATGAAAAAAAAATTGAGAAACGCTGCCTTGGACCAACAAAATGAATTTCATTTTAAATCTCTGTATTCCCAGTTCAAACATCCGTGATGACAGTTCATCCTCACTTAGCCTGAACAGTTCCTGGGTTAATCCTACCCAAGCCAGGCAATGTCTTCTGGGTCTCATCTCTACCAATAGGTAGAGTCTGGAATTAGGTTTGTTGCCCAGAACCTGGTCTCTGAGAGCAGTGGGGCTGAGAAAAGGGTTTGGGGGAGGCACACCTTATAGGGATCAGAAACCATCTCCTAAAAACTAGGTTGCTTGAGACGGCTAGAGGGTCCTTGAGCACTTAACTGTCTAACTCAGTGTCACAGAGTAAGCTCTCAGGGAGACAGACTCTGAGGTGTTTAGCAAGCATGGCTTGGGAATCAACTTCCGTGGAAAAGAGGGGAGGGAAACAGGAGTCAGCCGAGGGAAAGGTTGAGCTCTGATGCAAGCTTGACAATGGGTGTAGCCAGCCTCAAGAGAAGCTCTAGCACTGGGATAGCACTTTAGAGTTGTCCCAACAGCTGAGCATAAGCTCTTCACTCCTGAAGGGGTGTCTGGGTGGTGCATCATAGCATTCATCCCACTCAGCATTTCACAAGGGTCAGACTTGGTGTATTAAAGAGCACCAACAGAAACTCATTGAGATTTCTTGGTTGCTGTAACTAAAGTTGACTGCATAAAGTGACCTCCCAGATGAATTCATCCTTTCAGTGACAGAACCATAGGGGATGAATTTGTATAGTGTCGTAATGAATATGCAACTAACATTAGCTAATATCACAAATTTATATGGATATTATGACAAAATAGATGAACCAGCCATTATCAAAGAAGCCATATCCATCAACATAAGAATATTTAGTAACTGTTGCCAATAATGTACATTTTAATACCGTGCATCTATGTGTTGTGTTATCTGGCATGCAATGTATCAGGCATGGTATGCTATTTCTTTAAGACATACTGCCACATGATAATATAAAAAACTGTACAAATATGTTCAGTTTTTTCATATATATTTAAGAATGTTGCAGCAACATGGATGGACTTGGAGGGCATTATGCTAAGTGAAATAAGCCAGACAGAGAAAGACAAATACTGTATGACATCACTTACATGTGGAATCCAAAAAACACAACCAACCAGTGAATCTAACAAAAAAGTAGCAGACTCACAGATATACAGAACAAACTAGTGGTTACCAGTGGGGAGGGGGAAGGGGGAAGGGGCAATATAAGGGTAGGAGAGTAAGAGGTACAAATTGTTAGGTATAAAATAAGATATAAGGATATATTGTACAACATGGGGAATATAGCCAATATTTTATAATAACTATAAATGGAGTATAACCTTTAAAAATTGTGAATCACTATATCATATACCTGTAACATATAATATTGTACAGCAACTATACTTCAGTTAAAAAAAAAAAAGAATGGGGACTTCCATGGTGGCACAGTGGTTAAGAATCTGCCTGCCAATGCAGGGGACACGGGTTCATGCCCTGGTCCAGGAAGATCCCACATGCCACGGAGCAACTAAGCCCATGCACCACAACTACTGAGCCTGCGCTCTAGAGGCCGCAAGCCACAACTACTGAGCCCATGTGCTGCAACTGCTGAAGCCCATGTGCCTAGATCCCATGCTCTGCAACAAGAGAAGCCACCACAATGAGAAGCTGGTGCACCGCAGCAAAGAGTAGCCTCCGCTAGCCACAACTGGAGAAAGCCTGCATGCATCAACGAAGACCCAACACAGCAAAAAAAAAATTTACACACACACACACACACACACACACACACACACACACACGTCTAACAAAGTCTTTCCCACAGATGTTACATTATGATTAGTAATGAGGGGTTTAGCAGGTTTGGTTTGTCAGAGGATTAAGTAAACCACAAGAATGAAAGCTTCTCAAAGGATTTTTGTCTGATGTTTAGAATAGGATCCAGCACATAGTAGATGCTCAATGAATATTTGTTGGTTGTTCAATGCAAACATAGTGTGTCATATGTCATTTCTAAATATTTCAATAAGAAGCCAATGAGTTTATAGGTTCTTGAATCTGTAAGGGATGGAAACTTTTGACATCTCAAGCTATTACCATAGTCAGCATTTCAGCAGTCCTGCATCAAGCAATTGGCTCACTCTTTCTTTCTACAGGCTACCTGCACTGGACTGAGCATGTGATGGGATGGCAAGTCCCAGTGATGGACTTGTAGGAGATGCGGATCAAGAGAGAACTTCAGGATCTTTCAATTTCTGATTACATGTTGATATCTCTAAGTATGGCTGATTTTATCTTAAGAGAGCTGCAATATTAAAAAAAGAATATTTTTGTGTTATTATTCAAAATTCATTCAAAAAACAGTTAGAATGTAAACTCCTGTGCCAGCCACTGTGCTAGATGACAGAGAAATAACAGTGAATAAGATAGACATGGTCTCAATATTTCAGTCTAGTGAGAGATATGGACAAAAAATCTGAGAATTAAACTACATTATAATTGGAGCTATGATGGAGGAAGCAGAGCAATCTGAGAGCATAAAAAGAGGGTACAAAACACAGGAGGGGGCTTCCCTGGTGGCGCAGTGGTTGAGAGTCCGTCTGCCAATGCAGGGGATGCAGGTTCATGCCCCGGTCCGGGAGGATCCCACATGCTGCGGAGCGGCTGGGCCCGTGAGCCATGGCCGCTGAGCCTGTGCGTCCGGAGCCTGTGCTCCACAAAGGGAGAGGCCACAACAGTGAGAGGCCCGTGTACCGCAGAAAAAAAAAAAAAAACACAGGAGGGAGATAGGGAAGACTTCCTGGAGGAAGGCATGTCTAAGCAGACACATGAAAGAAGAATAGGAGTTTACCAACTGAACAGGAGAGGTAAGAAAATGCAAGTCAGGGAATTCCCTGGCAGTCCAGTGGTTAGGACTCTGTGCTTTCACTGCCGAGGGCCTGGGGATCAATCCCTGGTCAGGGAACTAAGATCCCACAAGCCACGCAGTGCGGCCAGAAAAAGAAAAAGAAAGAAAGAAAAATTACAAGGCAGAAGGAAGAGCATGAAGCAAAGCCAAGGGGCAAGAGAGAACAAGAAAGTGAATGTTCAGAATGACTGGAGCATAGAATATATGAAGATTGGGAGAGACAAACCTAGAGCAGAACTCAGGGGCAAGATCATTGTAAAGTACATCGAGGAACTGAGAGCAGTAGGATACTAAAGCAAGGTTTTAAGGAACCGAGTGACAAGGTCAGACTTGAATTTAGAAATTTGTTACTATAATCTAAGCCTGAAAAGAAGATGACCTCCACTAAAGAAGTAACAGTAAGAAATGAACTAAAATGATAGATGTTTAAGAGGTGGAATTGATAGGAATTGATGAAGAACCCAGGGTGAGGCGAGGGAAGATTCAAGATAGCTAGCTTGGCAGTTGGGTGAATGATTTACTGAAATAGGAAACAGAGGGAAGAGCAGTTTGGAGAAAGGAGTAGAATAGGTGGGTTTTGTTTTAGTTGTATTTCACGTGCCACTGAATTATCCAAGTGAATATGTCTACTGGGCAGATAAAACCAAGTAAAATCTATAAATCCCATATGTAAACGTAGGAGCTCTGGTAGCCATTGAGTATATAGTGGAATGCTGGGGCTGTGTCAAAAATATTAAAGGAAACAGGTATGATGGATACTTTTATTGTCCCATCATGAGCATGAGTTGATTTAATATTCTATTCTGGCTTCCTGCCCTTACTTGTTGAATAAACCTCTCAAAACCTTGTGTTTGGGACTCCCCTGGTGATCCAGTGGTTAAGACTCTGTGTTTCCACTGCAGGGGGCGCAGGTTTGATCCCTGGTCAGGGAACTAAGATCCAGCATGAAAAACAAAAAACAAAAAAACCCTGGTATTTGTTATGAAGCAGATCCTATCTGTTAAACTATTCTAGATCATTTTCATTCCAGGCAGTTACCTGGGCTACATTTGAGACAGGTGACTCAAAGAGGATGGTAATGAAGTCACATGGTTTTCTAGAAACAACACAAACAACAACGGATTTTTTAAGTGTTTGGAACAGGGTAATGCCTAAACACCCTTTATAGCTGCCAGTCTCATAACTCCCTCTTCTAATCCAAATTCATCATTGCAAAAACTTAGGTGTTCTCCTAGGGAAGAGCCCAGCCTAAATTAGAATGATGATATCCCTTGCCTGAATGTAAGTTAGGTTGGCCTCTGTTGTTTAAAAAACATATTAGACCTTTGAATTCAAACTTTGGTGAGCTTGTTTCAACTCCAAACTCCTCCACATCCCCCCATTTTTAGAAAGCACTGAGATGGTTTTCTAGTTTGGCACCAAACGTCTCTATATTTCAGTTCATATCTCAGTTGTTCAGATATTGAGCTAATTACAGACAACATTTTTTTTTCATGTAAACCCCACAATGATCATAGAGAGAATACTGGGGTTTAGCGAGGTTAAATATCTTTCCCAAGGTCATGGAGCCCACATTCTTTAGCTATACTGGCTCCCATTTTCTATCTATTATCTCAGTTTTGATGGTGACAATAATTACTACAAAAATAACTAACATGTATCAAGCATTTATTATGCCATAGAAACTCAATGAAACACTTGACGTGAATTTTGGCATTTAATCCTCTCAGCAGTTTTATTAAGTAGTATTGTCTCCAGTCTTAAGATTGGGACTCCGAAGCCTAGAGAAGTTGTCACTTGCTGAATGCACACAAGTGATAAATGACAAAGCCAGGATTTGAACACAAAAGCTGGCTCCAGAGTCCTCACTGTAATCACTACACTTTGGTCAGGGTAGCCTCTGAGGTCCCTCTCCCACTACCTAACCCCTGCTGCCACCTATTCAATGATTCAGTGATTTGTTCCTGTACCATGGAGCCTTATCACATTTTATTTCACATAAGTTACATCATTAAAATTATGGGTTTTGAATGGTTGTGTTGAGTGTATCTTGTTTAACCAGCTTGCGTCTATAGCTTAAACACTATAAGTAGCTAAGGAAGAAGAAGCAGGTAGAGCCTGTCACAGGTTGGCCCAAGACCAAGCTGAGGCCAAGAGGTTTAATTTTCAGTCCTGAAGGTACAGGGAAAGGGCTGAGTCTTGGCTTCCCACTCCACAGCTTGGGAGAGCCTAGTGCCTCCCCAGGCAGCAGAGGTCACCTTTGCCAGCAGGAGTCTCTGCTTCACAAAGCAAATATTCTACTTGGCTCTAGAAACACAAGGCTGGCTGCATTACCTTCTCAGGGCTCAGGAGGAACTCCAGAGCCCAGATTTACCAGGGCAACAAAATAAAACAAAGCTTCATCTTTCTCTGGCTTTTCCGTTTAACTGAAAGAGGATTGGTACAATAGGCAGCTATACTTTTTTAAAGACTTTTTTCAAAAACATCCTGAGCATTGTGCTACCCAAAGTCTTCAAGCTAATGCACAAGACTTGGAAATGAACCCTTGGCTTTTGCTACTCTGAACCTGGCCCCTAGCCGTCTGATAGTCCTCAACTCATATCATGATAGCCCTCATAATACCTTTGTACTGCTCTTCCAGCCCCACATTCAGGTCTATCCATTCTGATTCTTAATTCTTCACTAGACCTCGCCTCTTCTCCCACACAGCCAACTCGAAACAATAGTACCTTACCTTTTCAGCACAAAAGAGTACTTGTTGAATATAGAATAAATCTATCAGCTACAGTACAACTTGGTTGCTGGAAAATAGAAGTAAAGAAAAATTGGAAGGAGAGAAAAAGGAAAGAGGTAAAGAAAAAAAGGGGAATTGTTAATAAACTTTCTCTATGTGTTGTAATATATGCTTTCACATGCTTCTCTCTTAATATTAGCCATAAGCAGCCTCCTTAAATCCCACCAGTGAGCCTGAACTTTGATTTACCGAGAAAGTTCAGAGAGCCCTGGATTTCTGGTCTTAATAGGTCAGATATTTTACAACCCCAGTATAAGATTACCTGGTACACATAAGAAACAGAAGTATAAATGAAGCTTCACGTTCATAATAATTCTTTTTCTCTGCCCTACCAACCTTTACAACCAAATACCTCCCTCCCAGGCCTACACCTCAGCTCTGAATTTACTGACAAAGCCTTTGCAGTCTGTGAGTGGGAGGGCTGAGGCACAGTGTAAGGAAAGGAAATAAATAATGGATGATAAGCTTGGCTGGTGACAGATTGTTGCCACAGCAGCAGAATCTGCAAGAGTTTAGATGCAATTCTGCAGATCTGAAGAGATCTTGAGTACAAGAGAAGGGAAAGAAAATTTGGTCATCTTCAACAGCTCCTAACGAGCCCACATTTCACAGGTGGTGGTCACAAGGCAACAGACAGTCCCATAAAATCCAAACATTTATGATAGTCAATAGCGTGATTTGAGTTGCATAAGAACAGTTACCTGCTCAGGAAAAGCTCTCTTCCTTGGCTTGAAATGTTCCATTCATTCATCAGACCTTGATGGTTTCCCAGTTCCAACATCACAATACCAGGGCAACAATATTGTACCAGTCAGGTACTCAAATTTGAGTGATTTGAGTAGAAAAAATATTGATTAAAAGGCTATGGTTGGTGGGGGGGGGGGCCTTCCCGG
>NW_006797362.1:254760-270220 GCF_000442215.2 Lipotes vexillifer
GGTTTGTGCCCCGGTCCGGGAAGATCCCACATGCCGCGGAGCGGCTGGGTCCGTGAGCCATGGCCGCTGAGCCTGCGCATCAGGAGCCTGTGCTCCGCAACGGGAGAGGCCACAACAGTGAGATGCCCGCATACCGCAAAAAAAAAAAAAAAGGCTATAGGGGGAGAGAGTGATGTCAGCATGATGCTGGACTAAGAAGCTTCAGGCCCTCCTTCCCCACGGAGACACCAAGTTAACGATACATGGACTCGACTACCTCTGTGAGAACTTTAGAGACCAGTCAAGAAGACACAGCAGCCAGGTCATTGTAAAACCAAGAAGACCTTCCAACAACAGGGGTAGGTAAATTTGCAGCATCTCGCAAACCCATGCCTGCCCTTCCTCTGGGCAGCATAGTGCTGAGCAACTGGGAGGAAATCTCTCAGACCAGAGCTCCCTCTTAATATGGAAACAAAAGAGTGGACCATGTGTCCAGCATTCTAGCTTGTCTGGGGGGTTGCCTGAGGGAAAGATTTCTATCTTGCCCAACTTGTACCAGAGTTTGGAAACTCTGAAAACGGAGGCAAGCAGCATGTTAGAGCTGCAGACCACAGGTAGACACCAGGGGGAGCAATAGATCAGAAAAAGTTTGAGATGTCCTAGAACTTGCAGTTGAGTCCACAAAGACTGGGAGAGGTGATTATTTTTTCAAATCCCAAATCCTAGCTAAATATTATAAGGCACACAAAGAACATTGGAAACATGGGCCAGTTAAGTGACCAAAATAAAACTCCAGAAACTGACTCTAAAGAAACACAGAACTATGAGCTGTGTGGTAAGGAATTTAACTGTCACAAAGATGCTCAATGAGATAAAAGAGAACACAAATATAAAACTAAATGAAATCAGGAAAATGATGCATAAGCAACGTGAGAATATCAACAAAGAGACAGAAACTATAAAAAAGAACCAAACAGAAATTCTGGAGCTCAAAAATACAAACGTATGGAAAAATTCATCAGAGGAGTTCAACATTAGATTTATCAAAAAAGAAGAATCAGGGAGCTTGAAGATAAGTCATTTGAAATCACTGAGTCAGAGGCACAAAAAGAAAAGAAAAAGAATGAAGAAAAGCAAAGAGAACATAAGGTACTTATTGGACACTATCTAGAGGACTGATATACATACTAGGGATTCACAGAATAAGAGAGAGAAATGGGCTGAAATCTTACTTGAATAAATAATGGCAAAACTTCCCAAATCTGAGGACATAAATGGACATACAGATTCAAGAAGCTGAAAGAATTCAGCTAGGATAAATCCCAAAAAACTACACTGAGATACATTACAAGCAAATTGAAGTCAAAGATAAAGAGAGAATCTTGAAAGCAGCAACAGAAGATGATTTATAACATACAAGAGCGCTTCCTTAAGATTACTAGTGGATTTCACAGCGGACACTTTGCAGGCCAGAACAGAGTGGCATCATATACTCAAAGTACTGAAAGAAAAAAAAAATCTGGCAACCAAGAATATCATACTCATTAAAACTGCCCCTCAAAAATTAAGGAGAAATTAAGACTCTCCCAGATAAACTAAAGCTGAGGAAGTTTAACCACTAGACCTGCTCTACAAGAATTATTAAAGAGTCCTTCAGTTATTTAAATTGATAACTGTCATTATCAGTTTAAAATAGAATGCTATCACCCTAAGATGTTTTATGTAATTGCAATGGTAACCACAGGAAAATATTATGTGAGGTACCTAGTCAAATTCATAAAAACTGAAAATGGAATGGTGGTTACCAGGGGCTGGGAGAAGGGGGAGGCGAATTGTTTAATGAGTATAGAGTTTCAGATTTACAAGATGAACAGGTTCTGGAGATCTGTTTCAGA
The DNA here is from genome assembly GCF_000442215.2 of Lipotes vexillifer. Lineage (NCBI taxonomy): Eukaryota > Metazoa > Chordata > Mammalia > Artiodactyla > Lipotidae > Lipotes > Lipotes vexillifer. Next base: position 256,635 of record NW_006797362.1, read on the forward strand.
GCCATGTGAATATACTTAACGCATCTGAACAATACACTTAAAGAATGATTAAGATGGTAAATTTTATGCTTTTTACCACAAGAGAAAAAGACTATGAAGGTGAAGGGAAAGTTCCTGTTTAATGGGTTTAGAGTTTCAGTTTTGCAAGATGAAAACAATTTGGGAATTGGATGGCAGTGGTGGTTGCATAACAATATGCATGTACCTAATGCCATTATGTTATATGTATTTTACTCCAGTTTTTTTTAAAAAGCACTGAATCCAAAATAACCAGTAAATGACCATATCAATGAATTCACTTCTTTCTAAATTGTGTTTTATTCTCTCTAGCATAGCGCCTTCACATCAATTACATAAATATTCCCCAAAATTTGCCAATAGAAACAAGCAAAATACTGCAAAAAAAAAAAAAAAAAAATGCTATGGGGTAGCTCACAGAATTACCAGGGCAAGACTCAGGGCTATGTAGGCAAGAACAGTGTCTCGAAATCATGCCACTAAATAAATCTGCAGTGTGTGCAGCATGCTACCAGAACCAGGTGCTGGATGCTGTAGCCTGCACCACTATCATCAGATTCTGGCACTGGCAACACTTGTCAAAGCAACCCATGACTCCTCCACACAGAAGGTTAAGACCCAATGGACCATAAGGTAGCTAATGACAGAATAATCTTATAGAAAACAATCTCCTATCAGCAGAGTAGCTTCAAAGCGATGTTCCAGGAACCAATGATATTTTAATATCTGAAAAGTGCATTGATAATACTTTCCAGTTTTAAAATTAGGAAGTTAAATTTACAGGAAAACACAAAACCGAAAGAGCTTTGAGTTCTAAATTCCTTTCAACATCCTGAATTTCATCTGACTTTTGTAATAAAAATGCATGCTTTTAGAGATTGGATCAAGATGGTGGAGTAGAAGGACGTGCTCACTCCCTCTTGCGAGAGCACTGGAATCACAACTAACTGCTGAACAATCATTGACAGGAAGACACTGGAACTCACCAAAAAAGATACCCCACATCCAAAGACAAAGGAGAAGCTACAATGAGATGGTAGGAGGGGCGCAATCACAATAAAATCAAATCCCATAACTGCTGGGTGGGTGACGCACAAACTGGAGAACACTTATACCACAGAAGTCCACCCACTGGAGTGAAGGTTCTGAGCCTCACGTCAGGCTTCCCAACCAGGGGGTCCGGCAATGGGAGGAGGAATTCTTAGAGAATCAGACTTTGAAGCCTAGCGGAATTTGATTGCAGGACTTTGACAGGACTGGGGGAAATAGAGACTCCACTCTTGGAGGGAACACACAAAGTAGTGTGAGCATCGGGACCCAGGGAAGGAGCAGTGACCCCACAGGAGACTGATCCAGACCTACCTGCTAGTGTTGGAGGGTTTCCTGCAGAGGCGGGTGGAGGTGGCTGTGTCTCACTGTGAAGACAAAGACACTGGCAGCAGAAGTTCTGGGAAGTACTCCTTGGCATCAGCCCTCCCAGAGTCTGCCATTAGCCCCACCAAAGGGCCCAGGTAGGCTCCACTGTTGGGTCACCTCAAGCCAAACAACCAACAGGGAGGGAACCCAGCCCCACCCATCAGCAGAAAATCAGATTAAAGTTTTACTGAGCTCTGCCCACCAGAGCAACAGCCAGCTCTACCCACCATGGGAGTCCCTCCCATCAGGAAACTTGCACAAGCCTCTTAGATAGCGTCATCCACCAGAGGGCAGACAGCAGAAGCAAGAAGAACTACAATCCTGCAGGCTGTGGAACAAAAACCACATTCACAGAATGATAGACAAGATGAAAAGGCAGAGGGCTATGTACCAGTTGAAGGAACAAGAAAAAACCCCAGAAAAACAACTAAATGAAGTGGAGATAGGCAAACTTCCAGAGGAAGAATTCAGAAGAGTGATAGTGAAGATGATCTCAGAATCTCAGAAAAAGAATGGAGGCAAAGATTGAGAAGATGCAAGAAATGTTTAACAAAGATCTAGAAGAATTAAAGAACAAACAAACAGAGATGAACAATACAATAACTGAAATGAAAAATACACTAGAAGGAATCAATCGCAGAATAACTGAGGCAGAAGAACGGATAAGTGACCTGGAAGACAGAATGGTGAAATTCACTGCTGCAGAACAGAATAAAGAAAAAAGAATGAAAAGAAATGAAGAGAACATAAGAGACCTCTGGGACAACATTAATCGTAACAACATTCGCATTATAGGGGTCCCAGAGGGAGAAGAGAGAGAGAAAGGACCCGAGAAAATATTTGAAGAGATTATAGTGGAAAACTTCCCTAACATGGGAATGGAAATAGTCACCCAAGTCCAGGAAGTGCAGAGTCACATAAAGGATAAACCCAAGGAGAAACACACAGAGACACATAGTAATCAAATTGGCAAAAATTAAAGACAAAGAAAAACTATTGAAAGCAGCAAGGGAAAAATGACAAATAACATCCAAGGGAACTCCCATAAGGTTAAGAGCTGTTTTCTCAGCAGAAACTCTACAAGCCAGAAGGGAGTGGCATGACATATTTAAAATGATGAAAGGGAAGAACCTACAACCAAGATTACTCTACCCGGCAAGTATCTCATTCAGATTCAATGGAGAAATCAAAAGCTTTACAGACAGGCAAAAGCTAAGAGGATTCAGCACCACCAAGTCAGCTAAACGAGCTACTCTAAGTGGGAAACATAAGAGAAGAAAAGAACCTATAAAAACAAATCCAAAACAATTAAGAAAATGATCAGAGGAACATACATATCGATAACAACTTAAACGTGAATGGATTAAATGCTCCAACCAAAAGACACAGGCTCGCTGAATGGATACAAAAACAAGACCCATATATATGCTGTCTACAAGAGACCCACTTCAGCCTTAGGGACACATACAGACTGAAAGTGAGGGGTTGGAAAAAGATACTCCATGCAAATGGAAATCAAAATAAAGTTGGAGTAGCTATACTCATATCAGATAAAATAGACTTTAAAATAGACAATGTTACAAGAGACAGGAAGGACACTACATAATGATCACGGGATCAATCCAAGAAGAAGATATAACAATTATAAATATATATGCACCCAACATAGGAGGACCTCAATATATAAGGCAACTGCTAACAGCTATAAAAGAGGAAATCGACAGGAACACAATAATAGTGGGGGACTTTAACACATCACTTACACGAATGGACAGATCATTCAAACAGAAAATTAATAAGGAAACAGAAGCTTTCAATGACACAAGAGACCAGATAGATTTAATTGATATTTATAGGACATTCCATCCAAAAACAGCAGATTACACTTGCTTCTCAAATGTGCACAGAACTTTCTCCAGGATAGATCACACCTTGGGTCACAAATCAAGCCTCAGTAAAATTAAGAAAATTGAAATCATATCAAGCACCTTTTCTGACCACAACACTATGAGATTAGAAATGAATTACAGGGGAAAAAACGTAAAAAACACAAACACATGGAGGTCAAAAAATTTGTTACTAAGTAACCAAGAGATCACTGAAGAAATCAAAGAGGAAATCAAAAAATACCTAGAGACAAATGACAAAGAAAACACGATGATCCAAAACCTATGGATGCAGCAAAAGCAGTTCTAAGAGGGAAGTTTATAGTAATACAAGCCTACCTCAAGAAACAAGAAAAATCTCAAATAAACAATCTAACCTTACACCTAAAGGAACTAGAGAAAGAAGATCAAACAAAACCCAAAGTTAGCCGAAGGAAAGAAATCATAAAGATGAGAGCAGGAATAAATGAAATAGAAACAAAGAAAACAATGGCAAAGATCACTAAAACTAAAAGCTGGTTCTTTGAGAAGATAAACAAAACTGATAAACCATTAGCCAGACTCATCAGGAAAAAGAGCGAGAGGACTCAAATCAATAAAATTAGAAATGAAAAGGGAGAAGTTACAACAGACACTGTAGAAATAGAAAGCATCCAAAGAGACTACTACAAGCAACTCTATGCCAATAAAATGGACAACCTGGAAGAAATGGACAAATTCTTAGAAAGGTATAAACTTCTAAGACTGAACCAGAAAGAAATAGAAAATATGAACAGACCAATCACAAGTAATGAAATTAACTGTAATTAAAATTCTTCCAACAAACAGAAGTCCAGGACCAGATGGCTTCACAGTGAATTCTATCAAACATTTAGAGAAGAGCTAACACCCATCCTTCTCAAACTCATCCAAAACATTGCAGAGGAAGGAACACTCCCAAACTTATTCTATGAGACCACCATCATGCTGATACCAAAACCAGATAAAGATACTACAAAAAAAGAAAATTACAGACCAATATCACTGATGAATATAGACGCAAAAATCCTCAACAAACTACTAGCAATCAGAATCCAAATCCAATAGTACACCATGCTCAAGTGGGATTTATCCCAGGGATGCAAGGATTCTTCAATATATGCAAATCAATCAATGTGATACACCATATTATCAAATTGAAGAATAAAAACCATATGATCATCTCAATAGATGCAGAAAAAGCTTTTGACAAAATTCAACACCCATTCATGATAAAAACTCTCCAGAAAGTGGGCATAGAGGGAACCTACCTCAACATAATAAAGGCCATATATGACAAACTCACAGCAAACATCATTCTCAGCGGTGAAAAACTGAAAGCATTTCCTCTAAAATCAGGAACAAGACAAAGATATCCACTCTCACCACTGTTATTCAACATAGTTTTGGAAGTCTTAGCCATGGCAATCAGAGAAGAAAAAGAAATAAAAGGAATACAAACTGGAAAAGAAGAAGTAAAACTGTCACTGTTTGCAGATGACATGATACTACACATAGAAAATCCTAAAGATGCCACCAGAAAACTACTAGAGCTAATCAATGAATTTGGTAAAGTTGCAAGATACAAAATTAATGCACAGAAATCTCTTGCATTCCTATACACTAATGATGAAGAATCTGAAAGAGAAACTAAGGAAACATTCCCATTTACCATTGCAACAAAAAGAATAAAATACCTAGGAATAAACCTACCTAGGGAGACAAAAGACCTGTATGCAGAAAACTGTAAGACACTGTTGAAAGAAATTAAAGATGATACCAGCAGATGGAGAGATATACCATGTTCTTGGATTGGAAGAATCAATATTGTGAAAATGACTATACTACTCAAAGCAATCTACAGGTTCAATGCAATCCCTATCAAATTACCAATGGCATATTTTACGGAAATAGAACAAAAAATCTTAAAATTTGTATGGAGACACAAAAGACCTCGAATAGCCAAAGCAGTCTTGAGGGAAAAAAATGGAGCTGAGGAATCAGACTCCCTGACTTCAGACTATACTACAAAGCTACAGTAATCAAGACAATATGGTACTGGCACAAAAACAGAAATATAGATCAGTGGAACAGGATAGAAAGCCCAGAGATAAACCCACGCACCTATGGTCAACTAATCTATGGCAAAGGAGGCAAGGATATACAATGGAGAAAAGACAGTCTCTTCAACAAGTGGTGCTGGGAAAACTGGACAGCTGCATGTAAAAGAATGAACTTAGAACACTCCCTAACACCATACACAAAAATAAACTCAAAATGGATTAGAGACCTAAATGTAAGACTGGACACTATAAAACTCTAGGAAACATAGGAAGAACACTCTTTGACATAAATCACAGCAAGATCTTTTTTGATCCACCTTCTAGAGTAATGGAAATAAAAACAAAAATAAGCAAATGGGACCTAATGAAACTTAAAAGCTTTTGCAAAGCAAAGGAAACTACAAACAAGATAAAAAGACAACCCTCAGAATGGGAGAAAATATTTGCAAACCAATCAACAGACAAAGGATTAATCTCCAAAATATAAAAACAGCTCATACAGCTCAATATTAAAGAAACAAACAACCCAATCCAAAAATGGGCAGAAGCACATGAAAAGCTGTTCAATCCAAAAAATGGGCAGAAGCACATGAAAAGCTGCTCAATATCACTAATTATTATAGAAATGCAAATCAAAACTACAATGAGGTATCACCTCACACCAGTTAGAATAGGCATCATCAGAAAATCTACAAACAACAAATGCTGGAGAGGGTGTGGAGAAAAGGGAACCCTCTTGCACTGTCGGTGGGAATGTAAATTGATACAGCCACTATGGAGAACAGTATGGAGGTTCCTTCAAAATCTGAAAATAGAATTACCATATGACCCAACAATCCCACTACTGGGCATATACCCAGAGAAAACCATAATTCAAAAAGACACATGCACCCCAATGTTCATTGCAGCACTATTTACAGTAGCCAGGTCATGGAAGCAACCTAAATGCCCATCGACAGTTGAATGGATAAAGAAGATGTGGTACATATATACAATGGAATATTGCTCAGCCATAAAAAAGGAATGAAATTAGGTCATTTGTAGAGACGTGGATGAATCTAGAGACTGTCATACGGAGTGAAGTAAGTCAGAAAGAGAAAAACAAATATCGTATATTAACGCATATATGTGGAACCTAGAAAAATGGTACAGATGAACCGGTTTGCAGGGCAGAAATTGAGACATACATAGATGTAGAGAACAAACGTATGGACACCAAGGTGGGGAAAGCGGCCGGCGGGGAGGGGGCAGTGGTGGTGTGATGAATTGGGAGATTGGGATTGACATATACACAGTAATATGTATAAAATGGATAACTAATAAGAACCTGCTGTATAATAAGCAAACAAACAAACAAACAAACAAACAAACAAACATAATGGTGCTGACATGGAAAAAAATGCATGGTTTTATACATATTATGAGCAATGGTCAGCTTATCTCATTTTATTTTTCTTTTGATGGTACACAAATGCCGCTTTAGCTCTAGCAAATAGGTACAATAAAAAAACAAATACCTATTTCTCTCTTGAAGTAGCCAGCCTCCAAAGATGTTCTCCCAATATTCCCTACCCCCTAGTATTTACAACCTGTGTAGTCCCCTACCACTTTGTACCTGGATTAGTCTGTGTGACCAATAGAATATTGCAGAAAGTATGATAAGTCACTTCTGAGATTAGGTTTTAAAAGACTATGGATCTCTTACAACTCTCGCCTAGGCAGAAGCCAGGTAGCACGTCATGAGGACATTCAAGAAGCCTATGAAGAGACCTACCTAGAGAAGAACTAAGATGTCCAACCAAAGGGCAGCAATGGACGTGCACCTCCCAACAATGATGTGAGTGAGTTTGGGACTGGAATCTCCTCCAATAGAGCCTTCAGATAACTTCAGTGCTGCCCATCAGCTTGACTGGAACTTTCTGAGAGACCTTGAGCCAGAATCACCTAACTAAGATGCTCCCACAGAAATTGTGGGACTGTTTAAGAACAGTAAATTATATTTTAAGATGCTAAATTTTGAGATAATTTGTTACTCAGCTTTGGATAACTAATACATCTCTCCAGCAATTCTGTAGGGGAAAAAAGTTATGAGTGTGTGTTTCAGAAAAGGCTGTTAAAATGTTAAATGACTCCCAATGCACACATAAAATTATGAGGCACAGAACAAAGAGAAAAAATCCACATACACACAACCTCACATACCAACAGCAGAGCAGGTCTCAGCATTTGGCTGAATAGGCTGCTGCCAAGCAGATAGAATTTGAGAGTAAAAAGGTTGTGATTAGCTCCAAATAGCTTGCCCTATTAATGTGAAATTTTACCAGTAAAGACAAATTTCGTTGGGTCTTTTAAAAAAATTTTTTTTTCTATTTCTTTCTTTATTTTATTTATTTCTTTATTTATTTTGGCTGTGTTGGGTCTTCATTGCTGCATGCGGATTCTTAACCACTGTGCCACCAGGGAAGCCCTCGTTGGGTCTTATAGTATCAGGACCACAAGTCTGAGACCCTTAAAGACTGCATTAGGTCTTTAAGTGTCTCCTGAAAGGCATAACATCTTAAAACAATATTTATAATAGGGTCATGACAGAAAACAAAATCTAACTCTAATAATGGTTCATCTGAAAAGACTTTTAATACTGAGATTACTTACAAAAGTGTGGGCACGGTTAGTGGCACCAAGAAAGAATGTTGAAGCATCCAGAGACCATAGGAGAGGGAAGATATTTGGGCAAAAGGCAGAAATTGTGTTATCAGAGTCCACTGACAGGTGGACCCAAGGAGGAGGGGGCACTCCATCATAACTACCACAATGTCAGGACACGGCCACCCCCAAAACCATGGTTCCCCAGGGAGAGAGAAAGTGGGGAAGAAATTTATTCATCTCTCTCTTCCCCCATCCTCCAGTCTCATGTTGGGGCTTTCCTTTGGGCAAAGCTGACCGGCAGCAAGAGGACAAAGGAGCCCAGCTGGTGCAGGGGTCAGTCTCCCAGGGCAAAGCCAGACAGAAAAGGACAGAGAATGGATGGTGAGGCATGGCACAGTATTAGAGAATTTCTAGATTCTTAAAGAATCTTTAAGGTCATCTAAGACAGTCCACCAGGCAGTCTGTGTAAATCCTCTTTACTTCACTTCCAGCAGATGTACCAAAACCTCCAATGGTAGCAAAAAGCATGGCCTCTGGAGTCAGGCAGGCCTGCTCCCCACTGCCAAGCTGTGTGACCTTGGGCAAATTAGCTTACCTCTGAAAACTCAGGTTTCTTCTTCGTAATGCAAGCATCATAATAACAACCTCACTGGGTTGTGGTGAAATTAAATAATAAGCACAAAGGTGAGGAGACTGGGCTCTTGCCTGACAGGGAGCTGTTGACCTAGTTAAGCATGAAAAATTTGATTACCAGATTCACAGTGCTACCTGACTTCCAAACTAGTTGAGTGGTTCATCAAACCATCTTCGTTTCTACTTAAACACCCATCAACTGACGCCTGGTAAAAAGCATTCTGATACATCCATATAAACAAATACTGTATAGGTATATTTTAAAATGTGGTAGTTCTATATATACTGAAATACAATGGTTTTCAAGATAATACTTATAATTTAAGATAGATATGGAGATAGATAGATAGATAGGTAGGTAGATAGATGGATAGGTAACCTCTGATGTGATTCACAAGAAACAAGGAACAGCGGATCCATTAGGAAGGACTTGGGAAGAATGAGTCCAGCGGTAGAAGGAAATTTTGATTTTTATTATATAATCTTGATACCTAAAGTCTTTTGAGTTATATTCTTCTGTTTATTCCATTTTTTCCACAACCATTACAAAACTACAAAAAAAAAAAAATAAGACACTATCCCTACTTTCAAGTAGCTCCAGTCTAGTTGACAAAAAAGCAAGTAGATAACCATTATGCAGTGTAATAAGTGTGGCCTATCTGATTTTCCTTATTTAAAACTTGAAGACACACCACACACACACACACACACACACACACCAATTGCCCCTTAAACTCCCTTTTTTTCAGTGTACTCATCACATTCTAACATCTTATATAATTTATTTATTTATGATATTTATTGTCAGTCTCCCTCCATTCTATGAATGTGAAAATTTTTGCCTGTTTTGTTCATTGATAGATCTCCAATGTTTGAAATGGTAAATTTTTTCAGTGGGTGTTTGTTGAACTAATGTTGAATGAATAAATGTTATGTAATATAAAAGTATGAAAAAGGAGCTATCAGAACACAGCAGAAGGAACACAAAATATGTACATGGAGGTCAGTAAGGCTTCACAGTAGAAGTGACGTTTGTGCTGTCTTGAAGCAAATCTGAGTGACTTTGCCTGAAAGGCCTAATGCTCTAAGAGCAAGTAAATGAGAAATACAGAAAGATGAAACACACAGGGAACTGGAAGTCCAAAGGTATAAAGATATGAGAGAATGACATGTATGAAACACTGAACATATGGCAACAAGTATGGGTTGCTGTTAATTGTTTATGATAGTGGGATGATGGGCTCCTGAAGATTTGTTACATTGCTATTTCTTCTATGTATGTTCAAATTTTTTCCATAACACAAAGTTAAGAATAAATGGGGGCTTCCCTAGTGGCGCAGTGGTTGAGAGTCCGCCTGCCGATGCAGGGCACATGGATTCGTGCCCCGGTCCGGAAGGATCCCACATGCCACGGAGTGGCTGGGCCCGTGAGTCATGGCCGCTGAGCCTGCGCGTCCGGAGCCTGTGCTCCGCAACGAGAGAGACCACGACAGTGAGAGGCCCGCGTACCGCAAAAAAAAAAAAAAAGAATAAATGAATAAGGGGCTTCCCTGGTGGTCCAGTGGTAAAGACTCCGCTCTCCCACTGGAGGAGGAACCGGTTCAATCCCTGGTCGTGGAACTAAGAGCCCTCAAAGATCCCGCATGCTGCAGGTTGCGGCTAAAATAAATAAATAAATAAATAATAAAGTTTAAAAAGAATAAATCTTTGTATTAAAAAAGAAGAATAAATGAATAAGTAAACCACTTTTGAAGAGTGTAAAAGAACTTTAAAAAATGTTTTCTAGGCAGGGGAACATGGCTGTGGTTACCAGCCACATGTAACAGCAGCCAAACTAGGGTGGCAGTAGGTAGTAGGTGAAAAGGGTAAGTACCAGAGAAGGAACATATAATTCCATAGTTTTTCAGTAGTAAATGACAACTCAAACAAGCTCAAGTGTAAAGGGGAATCATGATTGGTTCACATGCTAGGAAGTCCAAGGAAGTATCTGGGCATTAAAAACTGCAGGATCTAAGAACTTAATGGATACCACTAGAGCTTCAACTCTCCCTCATATCCTTTTTTATCTCTGTTCAAGTTCGGTTTTCAGATAGGCCTTCCCTAGGTGGTAAGCAAGATGGCCATCGATAGCCCCCACCTCAAATCCTCCCAACTTAAAAAACCACTCTCTCCCAGTGTCTGTATATATCTCTCAGGGAAAATTCTGATTCTCTACTTGGGTCATGTGCTCCTCCCTGACCAAACACTACAGGGTAGAGAGATGGTATGGTATGATTGGCCAAGCCTAGAATAGGCACTAGCAGGAGAAGATGGAGGCTCAGACACTCTTTTTGGTGTTCTGAGCACCCAACTCCAGTGTATTCAGACACCAGCTGGGTGTCCTACAAATAACCTCAATTCTGACACTGTCTACCCAAAGATAGCATCAGACTCCACAGGTCCTACAAGACTGCCACCCCCCCACCCCCGCCACTTCAGATGCCAGTCACAAGTCCAGGTTGTTACCTGTACTTCTGACCAACCAGCTGTAAATCAGAGGTTTCCATGCTCCCCGCCCACCCCACCCCTCATGTTTGATAAATTTGCTAGAGAGGCACACAGAACTCAGGAAATCCATTTACTCACTAGATTACCGCTTTAGTATAAAAGGATACAACTCAGGAACAGCCAAATAGTAGAGATACATAGGGCAGGATATGTGGGAAGTGGCACAGAGCTTCCAAGCTCTCTCCAGGCATCCCGTTCTCCCCAAATCTCCGTGTGTTCAGCAACCTGAAAGCTCTCTGAATTGTGTCCTTTTGGTTTTCTTATGGAGGCCTCATTACATAGGCACGATTGATTAAATAATTGATCATTGGTGATTGGACTCCAGCTGCAACTCCTCCCCGCTTCCCCAGAAGTTGGATGTCCAAGGACTGAAAATTCCAGTCCTCTAATCACATGGTTGACTCCACTAGCAACCAGCCTCCAGCCTTAGGTGAGTTCCAAAATCATCTCACCAACATAAAAGACACCTTCGTTGCTCTCATTATTCAGGAAATTCCAAGGGTTTTAGGAGCTCTGTGCCAGAAACAGAGATGAAGATCAATTATATATTTCTTATTATAAATCATAATATCTAGACTTCCCTGGTGGTGCAGTGGTTGAGAATCCACTTGCCAATGCAGGTGACATAGATTCAATCTCTGGTCCGGGAAGATCCCACATGCCGTGGAGCAACTAAGCCCATGCACCACAACTACTGAGCCTGTGTGCCACACTACTGAAGCCCACACACTAGAGCCCGTGTGCTGCAACTACTGAGCCCACACACCGCAACTACTGAAGCTCGCACACTCTAGGGCCCGTGTGCCACAGCTACTGAGCCTGTGTGCTGCAACTACTGAAGCCCACGCACCTAGAGCCCGTGCTCTGCAACAAGAGAAGCCACTGCAATGAGAAGCCTGCACACCACAATGAAAAGTAGCCCCTGCTCACCGCACCTAGAGAAAGCCTGCGCACAGCAATGAAGACCCAACACAGCCAAAAATAATAAAAAATAAAACAATAAAAAATGAATCATAATATAGACACCATGATTGACAGCTCTACCAGGACCACGTGGAATAGGGGAAGGAAGAATCCCTTAAGGAAGACAGGGTAGCGGATCCAAATAACTGACATCATAGCCCCCATGGAGGGCTACAATTGATATTGGAGATGGGAAGACTGGGGGGTGCAGAATGGACTGAGTAGCAGAAGAGTGTAAGGATAGAGAGAGAGGGCTTATTTTTCTAAATAAGACCAGACTGAACCAGGCTCTGGAATTATAGAGAAATTTCTTGTTGGGGTGGGGATGGGGGGATGAAAATAAGAAACTCACATTAGCCTCATATGGTTACTGTTACATCTGGGGATGAGATAGTTAAAAATCTCCCACTTGTCCATAGAGGGATTTTTGAAGGTTGAATATGGATTAAAAACTGGTGATGGAAATGTTGTAATTTTCTCAGGTAAATTGTGAAATTGAGTGCCATTAGAAAAACATCCCGAAAATAGCATTGGTTTTGTTGGCATGTGACCAAACCTTGAACAGCTTAGATTAGTATAAAAGAGATTCAAATATATGTCTTTCACATATGCTTAAGAAACTGAGCTGAAGGAAGAGAAAAAAGCAGCACATGCCATCTGTTTAGGAGGTAAGAAAGCTCCAGAGAGAGTTTGGAAAGAAAGGGAGGCTTCAGTCTTCTAAGACCTGTAGGCAGTGAGAAAGGCAGAGACGCAAAGAAACAGAAACAAGGTCAGGACCAAGGGCACATATAGAGCCTGAGGCCATGAAGCCAGCAGGAGCGCTGTGCCTTCTGCCGTGTACCACACCAAATTCTTCCCTTCAAAATAATCCACATACATCTCTAAGAAATCCTGCAACACGTCTCAGCGGCAATGAGCCATTACCATTAGTGGTATGATCATCCATAGGACTCATTGGCCTATGCCCGGTGCTTGCCTGTTAGGAATGAAGGAAGAGGTTTTGATGACATTGGGCCAAAGAATCAATGAAACCAACCGTGTAGTAGAAACCTACTATGGCTCAACCATCGCTCTCCCCTGTGAGGTTCATGAGCAAGCAATACATTCAAGAACCATCTATAGATGAGAAGTCAAAATATTACTTTATTTCCACCTGAACAGGTGCCCAATTTCTTAGTGCAGAGTTCTCCTGTAAAAACAAGATTGGAGAAAAGTAAAGGCCGATAGTAAAGGCCTACATGAATGCTTCCCTCCCCATTACACACCAAAATCTCACCCTCTGTCCTGCCATACTGGGCCAGAAAGAGAAGCAATAAAAAGTATGGTTGGCTATGCATTTGAGGAAGAGAAAACAAGATGGCGAGATCCCAAGAGGAGGCTCTAGCTCAGCTTACCT
>NW_006797362.1:270230-289400 GCF_000442215.2 Lipotes vexillifer
CTGCTGCACAAAATAGAAGAGGAAACTGCATGGAGGCTCAGAACCCTGCCCTTGTGAAATGTGGACCAATTAATTTCCTGGAATCTGCCCAATCAAATGAACAAGTCTTCTCTGGGAGAAAGAAAAGACCAGGAGAGAAGGGGAGAAATGGAATGTCCCTTTCCTTTAAATACTTTCTCCCCAAAATGTGGGCAGTATCATCAATCTCCTGGTAGTTTGTTAAAAATACACATTCTTGGGCCTCATCCTAAATTAGTAGAATCAGGGAATTGCTTTTTTTTTTTTTTTTTTTTTTTTTTTGCGGTACGCGGGCCTCTCACTGTTGTGGCCTCTCCCGTTGCAGAGCACAGGCTCCGGACGCGCAGGCTCAGCGGCCATGGCTCACGGGCCCAGCCGCTCCACGGCATGTGGGATCTTCCCGGACCGGGGCACTAACCCATGTCCCCTGCATCGGCAGGCGGACTCTCAACCACTGCGCCAGCAGGGAAGCCCAGGGAATTGCTTTTCAACAAGATCTCCTGTGGAGTCACATGCATGTTAAAGTTTGAGAAGCACTGAGTTTGTGAATCCTAAATCCAAGCCCAAATTGTCTGTCATTTGGATCTTCACTCACTTGCTAAAATAGTGCTCTACATATAGTCAATAGTTAATGAAAAGATGTTTGAGAAATTCTCTTTGGCACCTATTTAATTCCATTTGAAGGGAGGAGGCCATTTCTGAGAAACCAGCACACCCTTACCAATGAGTGGCTTAGACAGAGACAGAAGCATACTAAAAACAAGCAAACAAAACTGTTCTAGACATACACACACGGCTCTGCAGAGTGGGACAGATGGGCATAGTCAGTTTCCTCTCACACCATCCCCCCGCCCATAATATTCCCTCCCTTCCTCACTCATGCTCTCCTTCATCCAAGCTAGTCTGAAGCTCTTATGTTGAGCTCTGTTTCCTACACAGGATAGTACCACGTGTGTTACATGTCTTTTGCAGCTCTGTCCTCAAACCCAGCATTGAAGAATGAGACACTGTGCCATTAAGCCAGGACACAGAAGGAAAACAAAAAGCAACTGGGCACATCAATACTTCTCACATTTAAATACTGTGACCATCACGACCCAATTCACATCTTATTTCTGACAGTAGCCAAATCCCAGGCCTGGATCTTCATCTAATATTTGCTTTCAGTGGCTCTTCCTACCTAAGTAGGAAGGTAACAATAAAAATTCAGAGCACCCAACTCCCAGTTTCTTCTCTTTGCTCTACCTGACACAATACCTTAAAGTGAAAAGGGCCAGGGGTTGGCAAATATGGACTGAGTCTGCCGTAACATTATTATGTAATCCAATAATGACGAGATTTAGTGAGTCTTAATTAAAGTCATACTGTGTTGAGCACTTACAATGTACTTCACAACAACTCTATGAAGTAAGTAGTAACCCCGTTTAATGAGTGAGGAAATTTGCAGTTGTCAGAAGTTGAATAACTTGCTCAGGAAGCAGCAAAGTTAGAATTCCAACCCACACCTGTCTAAGTCCAAAGCCTCTTAACCACTGAACTAGTACGATCTCTCACTGATCAGAAACTACTATAAACTCACTGCGTGAGTAGAAAATCATTTTCCGGTTCTGAAGAACCTAGGGGCAGGACAGGAATAAAGATGCAGACATAGAGAATGGACTTGAGGACGTGGGGAGGGGGCAGGGTAAGCTGGGATGAAGTGAGAGAGTGGCATGGACATATATACACTACCAAACGTAAAACAGATAGCTAGTGGGAAGCAGCCGCATAGCACAGGGAGATCAGCTCGGTGCTCTGTGGCCACCTAGAGGGGTGGGATAGGGAGGGTGGGAGGGAGACGCAAGGGGGAGGAAATATGGGGATATATGTATATGTATAGCTGGTTCACCATGTTATACAGCAGAAACTAACACACCATTGTAAAGCAATTATACTCCAATAAAGACGTTAAAAAAAAAAAACACATTTTCCTTCTCTGGGGCTATGCGGAGGATTAGATGAGATTAAAGATGTTCAAGCACTTAGAAAAGTAAGGTGCTGTAACATATAAGGTATAATTTAGTACATTAAGGCTGTGTCCAAATAAAAACCCTCAGTACCATACAAATGGTAAGTACACGTATGAAAAATGTTCACCCTTGAAATTAGAGATATCCCAGTTTGTTCGATACACAGTTCTTATTTATCAAATTAGAAAATATTTTTAAAAATTTAATCCTCCATGGTGGCAAGGATGTTGGGAAACTAGTACGTTGCTGGTGGGAGGTCAAGTAAAGACAACCTTTCTAAAAAGCAGACTGAAAGTATGTTCCAAGACATTTTTAGACATTAGCATAATTTCTTGCAAGGAAAAACAAATTAGGACAAAAATTTAAGTATAAATATAGTTAGTTAAGAGCATAGATACTAAGACCAGATTGCCTGGATTTAAATCCCAGCTCTACTTCTTTTTTTTTTTTTTTTTTTTTTGCGGTACGCGGGCCTCTCACTCTTGTGGCCCCTCCCGTTGCGGAGCACAGGCTCCGGACACGCAGGCTCAGCGGCCACGGCTCACGGGCCCAGCCGCTCCGCGGCACGTGGGATCCTCCCGGACCGGGGCACGGACCCGCGTCCCCTGCATCGGCAGGCGGACTCTCAACCACTGCGCCACCAGGGAAGCCCCCAGCTCTACTTCTTATTAGCAGTGTGACCTTGGGCAAGTCTCTGTGACCTGGTGTCCAAAATAGGGATAATAATAGCACCTATTTTATTGGATTGTTATGATATAAGTGGTATCTATTATTTGTATTATCTCAGTGTTTTTTTATAATACCAAACAATTGGAATCAATCTATCTGACCACAGAAAAATGATTAAGTATGTTATGCTGTAGACACAAAGGGAATATTATGAAGTCATTAAAAATAAGGCTTTAAAAGACTATTTAATCACATATAAAGTAAAGTAAAAAGAGCAGGAAACTGTATATATCGTCCCATACCACTCATGTTCATTAAAAGAGCACTTTGTACAGATACAGATGTATAGAAAACAACCAGTAGGAATTACATCAAAATATTAACAAAGAATATATCTGGGTGACGGTGTAGGGTTGAGGGTTTCTTTATATGTTTCTGTACTTTGCAAATTCTCCAGAGCAGTGTTTTTCACACTCTTCACAGGCATATGAATCACCTGGTAATCTTGTTAAAATGCAGATTCTGGGCCAGTAGGTCTGGGATTTTGCAGATTCTCCACCTTTAACAGGTTCCCGGGTGATGCTGGTGCTACTGGCCCAAGGTCTCCACTTTGAGGAGCAAGGTTTTGGAGCAGGGGTCCTCAAACGTGAGTGTGCATCTGAACCAAGGGGCGGGGGTGTGGATCCCATGCCTAGAGTTTCTGATTTTAGTAGGTCTGGAGTGGGACCCTGGAAACTGCATTTCTGTTTTGCAGGTGATCCTGATGCTGCAGGTCTGGAAACCATGCTTCAAAAACCACTGCTGTAGAATATACATACATATACTCTTTTCTCAGCATCATAAAGGAGGGGGGAGCGCTAAGAAACAGGCCAGCCTTCTCCACTGTTTACAAAATCAAATGCAAACCCTTCATCCAAATGCCTCCATAATCTAACCCAATCATTTCCAGTTACTTTTGTTTAGGCCATAAAAATCACACCACTAATGCCCTAAACACACCCAAGATTCCGAACATCATGCCCTCTGCTGTTTCCTCACTCTGGTTGAGATGTCATTTCCTTCTATCTCCTCATGCCCAGATCTTACCCATCTGTCAAGGCCTTCGAAGGCCATTTCCGGTACAAAGCTTCCCTTCCTTGGGGCTCCACAGGACTTTCTGTTCCTCCCTGATGACACTTACCAATCTCTGCCTGGCAGGGTGACTCTGCCGGTGGGTGGTGTATCTCCCCCAGTAGACTGGGAGTTAGTTAATGGTGAGCAGGTCAGTCCCTTCCTTGACTATCTTTGTCTGCCCCCTGACCTCAGCAAATCCCCAGTAGACAGCCTCCGCTCAGGGCAGACTGAAAGAAGGAATGAACGAAGGGATGGAACCTCCCGAAGCAGGGCAGAACTGTCCTGTAAATGGAAATTCGAATGCACGCCCAGCCTTGATGACCAACAGTAACAGGTGTTTTCCATCTCTGATGTCTGATTCATTCTGCACAACTGCCTGCACACCCAGGCTTCGGCACACGGCGGCTCCTGGAATCCAGCGCCCTACACGCTGAAGTGCCCACTGTGTTCTGGGCGCCTGGGCAGCCACACACGGAGACACACCTCAGCGACAACCTGCATCCACAAAAAAAGAGGCCCTGCCACCTTAAAAATATTAACGCCTCACTGCAAAGAACACGCGCGCGCGCGCACACACACACACACAGACCCCCTCCCCCGTGTGTCTCTTTCAGACTAGGCGCGTCTCCGAGGGCTGAATTGAATGGGAAAGAACGGGCCAGTCTTTGTCATTAATCCTCCCCTCCTTCAGGCGAGCCAAGCTTCTTCCGGGTCAGCGACAATCACCGCCAACCCCAGCAGGCCCTCGGTCCCCCTCACCGCTAGCCCCGGAGCGCGCGAGGGCCAGGTCGCCACCGCCCGCAGGTTGAGGGAGGGGAGGAGGGCGAGGAGGAGGGCGGGCGGCGCGGGAGTCGGGGAGGGAGGGAGGGAGGGAGGAGTGAAGGAGGGGAAGGCAATCCGAGGAGGAGGAGAGAGCAGCCTCCCGCAGCTGGCGAGGAGAATGGGAGTGCGGGACGACAGACCGCCGCGGGGTGTCACGGCCGCGGCCAAGCTGGCCAGGCGTGGGGCAGGCGCCCGGCGCTTTTAAACCCGGGAGGGCGCGGCGGCGGCGGCGGCGGCGGCGGCGGCGGCGGCGGCGGCGGCGGCGGCGGCGGCGGCGGCGGCGGCGGCGGCGGCGGCGGCGGCGGGCGGATCGCGGCGCGCGCTGGGCGCCGGGTGGCGGCCGAATGGAGAGGAAGGGCTCGGCGGCCAAGGGGAACCCGAGCCCGCCGGCAGCCGGCGAGGCTCAACGGCCGCAGCCGCCACTGTGCGTCCCGGGAGGCGGCGGAGGGACCCCGGCGCGGGGCCAGGGTGGCGCGGCTGCGGAGCCAGCCGAGTTCATCCGGCGAGCGCACGAGTTCAAGAGCCAAGGGGCGCAGTGCTACAAGGATAAGAAATTCCGCGAAGCCATCGGCAAATACCACAGGGCGTTGCTGGAGCTGAAGGGGCTGCTGCCGGCCTCCGGGGAACGGGAGCGGGACTCGCGCGCGGCCTCCCCGGCCGGGGCCCCCAACCCCGGGAGCCTCTCGGAGGAGCAGAGCAAGACGGTGGAAGCCATCGAGATCGACTGCTACAACAGCCTGGCAGGTGAGCCGCGCCGCGCCCCCGAGCCCCCCTCCCCCTGCCCTCCCGATCTCCTGCCAGGCGCCGGTCCCCATTCCCCAGCCCCGGGCCTCCGGGTCACAGCCGACCGCGACGGCGCGCCGCGAAGCACACGCCCCCGCTGGGACCGTGCCGCTCTGGGAAGGAGAACCTGAGAGGGGGGCGCTTTGGGAAAAGTGTGAGTTTTAGGATTATACCTTCCAAAACTCGTCGTCTCGCATTCCTCCCCCGCATCCTCGTAAATCTCGCCTATAAATAACTGGACAGAGAGATGGGGACCCAGCCGGCCTGGCGGCGACTGCTACTGCTACTACTGCTCACCAGTGGCCCTGGGTCCAAATGCGGGCAGCAGCACCCAGGGTGGGCCACCCGCACCCATGGCATGCCCAGTGGCTGCTTGCCTCAGGGATCGTTAGCACCAGAGCTCGCCCTCACCTTCCCCGCAGTTGACCGCATCCCTCTGAGTCAAGTCCTGCCCCAAGTTCCTTTGGCCCCAGTAGCAAAGGGCGGTTTGCTACGATGCCTTCAGCATCTCAAGCAAAATGGATTCCGAAATGCACTTTCTTCTCTCTGAGCTCTGCTGGGGCCCGGGTTGCCAGGTGAAGAGGGCGATCTCACCGGAACGCTAGTCCAAGGTTGGGCTTGCGCTGTGCTGCATTCTAGCTCTCCCCCCTGCCTCCGTCCGTGTAGCACTGGTTCTCACACCAGCTAGCTGCCAGGCTTGAGGAAAACGGAGCCCTTCTATTGGGATAAGAAGGTGAGGTATACATCCCTGAGTACACTTTGGGGATTAAGGTCAAAGTCGGGCGTTTTCAAAATTAACTTTGCGGCTTCCCCGGTGGCGCAGTGGTTGAGAGTCCGCCTGCCGATGCAGGGGACGCGGGTTCGTGCCCCGGTCCGGGAGGATCCCACGTGCCGCGGTGCGGCTGGGCCCGTGAGCCATGGCCGCTGAGCCTGCGCGTCCGGAGCCTGTGCTCCGCAACGGGAGAGGCCACAACAGTGAGAGGCCCGCGTACTTAAAAACAAGCCTCTAGGGCTTCCCTGGTGGCGCAGTGGATGAGAGACCGCCTGCCGATGAAGGTGACACGGGTTCGTGCCCCGGTCCGGGAATATCCCATCCCACGTGCGCGGTGCGGCTGGGCCCGTGAGCCATGGCCGCTGAGCCTGCGCGTCCGGAGCCTGTGCTCCGCAACGGGAGAGGCCACAACAGTGAGAGGCCCGCGTACCGAAAAAAAAAAAAAAAATTAACTTTGGCACAGAAAAATTTAACGTCTCTAAAACCGGAGGAGTCGGGGTCACTCCAGGGCCTTCATGGGAGAAAATGGAAGATGTTGGCAGAGGCAATGGCCTTATACTTGAAAAACACTCTCTCTCCTCTTCTCCCACCCCATTTGGTGGGATCTGGGCGTGATCCAGCTTCTCTGGCGAGATAAAGGCCATCACTTCTAATCCTTAATCCTTGAAGTTGCCTAAACCAGCTCTGGACAGTTGTAGCAGAGTCAAGTTGGGAGAATGGGTGTGGTTGGGGACGGTGGATTTGTCTGGGGCCCAGACAGTTGGGGATGAATACAAATGTATGGACAATTCTGCTCTGTTCCTAAGTGCCAGTCAGCTCTGTTCCCTTTGAGATCTCTGGCGCCAGCCTACCTCTGCCTTCCCATAACGCCATGTCCAGTGTCATCTTTAATCAGGCAAAGCCCAGGCACTTTGTAGATTGTTAAGTAGTTTACAAACTTAAAGGATTAATGATAATAGTAGTAGTAGCAATTGTGGAAATGGTGGTGCTGATACCAGTACTAGTAATAACGGCAGCAGATAAAGTAGTAGGAATACAGCATAGATGGACTATTTCAATCCATCACAAGGTACACCGTGATTCCCTTTATTTCCCATAAGTCTCTGGTGTATTCATTACTGCCTGATGAATATAAAGGGCAGAGTGGCCATGGGTGAAGGAGGGGGCACTCTGGATCACTAATGCAGTGATTTCAGAGTGGTAATAGAGTCTTATATTTAGTGTTTTCCATGGGCATTCTAGGGTTGCCCCTCACCCCATGCTTTGGCTGCCAGCCGACGGCTAGCACTGCCTACTTTCTACCCCAGAAGTGGTTACATTTCCAAGGTGAAACCAAAGCTGTGTCCTTGGTCAGGCCAGCCCACTCAGGGCAGGGCTAAGATCTGGACGGTTCCTCCACTTCCATACCCACCCCTCCACACACTTTGGAAAACTTCAGTGGTGAGAGAATGGAAAGTAGCAATGGCAGATTTCCCCCTCTGCTGCCTCCTCCGGTGCTCACCACTTATTAATATTAATAACTTGTGGATTCCAAAAGTAATGCTTACCTATAAAATGTATTTTCGTTTAGAAAATACAAAATTACCTTTAATCCCACCAACCTAAAGAAATCCATTGTGATATATTTCCTTCCTGTATTTTTTTCTATACCTAAACGTAAACTATTTACAAAGCTAAGGACCTCCTGTATCCTGTTTTTATTCCCACTTGCCATTGTGTCAGAGCATTTTTACATTTCAATAAAATATTTTTGTGAAGATTATTTTAAATGGCAACCTAAAATTTTAAAATGTGTGTTTGCAATGAGCATTTGATGGAAAGAGAAAGAAAGATGATCACTGTTATTGCTGTTAGAACCAGAACAGTGCAGCGTGGCCCATAAGATAATCTCCCCCACCACCCTGCCGTGCCTGATTAAAGGGAGGAGACAGCAACTGCAAGTGTGTTCCAGCAAAAAGGCAAT
The DNA here is from genome assembly GCF_000442215.2 of Lipotes vexillifer. Taxonomy (NCBI): domain Eukaryota; kingdom Metazoa; phylum Chordata; class Mammalia; order Artiodactyla; family Lipotidae; genus Lipotes; species Lipotes vexillifer. The sequence continues at coordinate 278,380 of NW_006797362.1, forward strand.
TGTCCCTTCCACTGGGGCTGCAGTGCTGGCTGAGCAACCCAGTGGCTTCAGGAGAGAGCGGTCTGAAGATGTTGGTTCTTTCAAGGATCTGTCCTTCCACACAGCTGTGCATAGAGGGAGAGGTTTGGGGTTTAGAAGCAACATGAACTAGCCCAGAAACACCTGGAGGATTAGGCTGTGTTGCTAAGGGCATCTCAGCACCAAACAAAAGACTATTATGAGGCTTCGGGAGGAAACCTAGGTTCAGTGGACCCTTGCACTCTGCATGGAAGACTCCAAGAGAACAGCAAGGGGGCAGTTAGAATCTGCTAAGAGATGTTAACCTAAAAATCCATTTGGATGACTTGAGGTGACCACTTGAAGGGTGTGCAGGCAACGTGCAGAGTGCCTGTGGCTGTGGTCTGTTCTGCGTTGGAGTTCCTTCTGATTAGTAGGGATCTGGCCAGGGGTGCAAGACCCCCAGATTTGATTTTGCATGTCTTATTCTCTAAGAAATTCAAGGAAGGAAATGAGAAGCATCTTCTTCCTTCAGAATTTCTAATGACTTTGATACAATGATTAGAAAAGATATTCTGCCTGGGAAGATGTAGACATGTGATTCTTAGCAAGGCTGCAAAAGAAGCATGTACTGGCCTGTCGATCAACTCCCACTGACCTTGAACAAGACACAGGACTCCTCTGGGGCCTTGGAATGTTCTGTGCAAAACCTCTTGAAGGACAGAACCTTTTGCTTTACAGCTGTTCCTGTGGGGCTGTAGTGGCCCCAGCTGGGTTTGATCAAAATGTTGCAATGCATGACTCTGTTGGTATTTTCAAATGATGTTCAGGACTCAAATGCCCACAGTGGAGATGGGTGCTGACAGGCCATGGCATTGGATCTGAAGGCTAGATGAGAGTCAGCTTATGTCCCTATTCCTGGCATACCTCGTGACTTTGTATAAGTCCCTACCACATCATTTTACCTCCATTTTCTCATCCATTTAGAGCTATGTTTGGGTGGGGTTTTTTTTGTTTTGTTTTGTTTTTCACCAAAGGGGCAGATAATATCCATTGATGCCAACTGAAAGTCCCAGGACAGGGGAGTGACAAGGCCTAAAGAAGTCACGCAAGAAAAAGGCCTGGATGGGAGCCAGCTTTATCAGTGCTTGTGGACGTGTCTTGAAGCCATGGGACCGGGCCAGCTACATAATTTGTGAGGCCCAGTGCAAAATGAAAATGTGGGGCTCCTTGTTCAAAAAAGCAGGAAAAAGTTGTCATTAAAAGTTTTAAAAGATAAAGTTTTTCCCTTTTCTTTCATGGTTTCTCTCTCAACTGGAAATGGTGTTTTTATCTGCTATTTAATGTCATTTCAAGAAAATTACAATTTAAAATTATTGGCATGAATTTACCATTCATCTTTATAGTGTGCAATGCCAGTTTTAAGTGGAAATATAAGAACACTTAACTGGTATATGAAATCATGTAAGTTACACAATTCACGTTTCGTAGCTTGTACATGCATATGTAGTTTATTCTTTTTTCTTTCTTTCTTTTTTTTTTTTTTTTTGTGGCACGCGGGCCTCTCACTGTTGTGGCCTCTCCCGTTGCGGAGCACAGGCTCCGGACGCGCAGGCTCAGCGGCCATGGCTCACGGGCCCAGCCGCTCCGCGGCATGTGGGATCTTCCCGGACCGGGGCACGAACCCGTGTCCCCTGCATCGGCAGGCGGACTCTCAACCACCGCGCCACCAGGGAAGCCCTGTAGTTTATTCTTACTGGAACCATGGAAATGCTGACAAAATGAACTCAACTGCTTTTATTTCACTTTTTATATGCATACTTTATAGGTGCCCTTTCTACCAGTCTTGGCTTTCTGATGAATAAGGAAAGGAAAAGGAGCTATTCCATACTCCTACCCTATTCTTTCCTCTTCTGTCATCATTTTCAGCATAAGTGGTTGGCTAGTACAGGGCACTTAAGCAAGAAAGGATGTGATGGGGTTTTAGGTTATTTTTGTTTCTTAGAACACTATTGCTCTCTTTCTGCATTTGAAGCAATTTCTTGGTTGAATGGAAAGCCTGGCCTCTCTGGGCTGTCAACGTGTGTGCTTACTTAGTTATTGACCTAACCCTCTTACTTATGCTTGTTGTTGGACTCCCCTGCTTTGTGGATCCACTGGAATTCTGTGCTCATGGGGCATCGTGAGTGCTATATACTACATGGGCCTGCAAAGAATAGTCGTACCTCTGTCTTCTGCTCAACTTCATGCTCCATTATCCAATCGGGCTTCACTTACAAAACACAGTTTCAAAGATAAAATAATTAGAATTTCAAGAAGTCAACAGCAGAGCATTAAACCAAATACAAGGCCCTTCTGAGCATGGGTCTTATGTGACTGCATCCTTAAAGCCGCCCCTGCAATGGGACACCAGAAGATGACTGGGCGTATATATCTAAGGTGGACAGAATTAGATATAGACCCTGAGGCAGATTCTAAGACAAAAGGTACCCCACAGAAATTGGTGTGGGAACCAAAGAACCAAGCAGGAAGATGGATAAATTACAAATGCAAGAACTCAGTGAGAAAAAAAAAAAGAGGTCAAGAGCTAGAGACAAGCAGTAACCTGGTAGCCAGAAGATGAATTGTTGGGATAAGAACTGGCAAAGGAGGGGAAAGAAGAGGGGCTTCATGCTAAGATGCTCAGCCAAGATACTGCCATCTAGTTGGGAGAGTTTGACTGGCCAAGCCATTGTTAACCTGAGGCTGTTCCTCAGGCAGCCCCTTGGCCAATAAATCTTAAGCTTGTAAATGTGGCTTCAAAGATCATCTTCCAAGAAAGGATGTGAGAATTGAAACTTGTAGAATGCTTTCAAGGAGAGAATATTCTGAATGTAGACTTTGGGCTGAGTTTCTAAAGTGGATTCTGAAGTTCCTTAGTTTACCTGCAAAAGTAATGAGTTGGGTGGCTCGTAGCCAGAAACTAAGATATCTTGAAGTAAGAGTCCCTACAGCCAAAAGGCATGGGAGTGCCCCATCCAAGGCCAGGGGACTTGGCTGCAGGATGGACAGGAGGGCCAAGGTGTGGAGCAGCCCAAAGCTTCACAGAGCTTCACAGGTTGGGAGTGACCTTCAGATGGGACATCCTCTCCTGCCAGCTCTTCTCTTTCGTCACCAGGTTGTGCCTCCTCCAAAGAGCCAGGATGAAAACCAAATGTTTCAACCAACCAGCCAACCAGCAATTTCCTAATTCCCAGATATTTGGCTTTGGGAGATCAGATGTCCATGCTGGGACCAGAGTTTGCCACTATCACCAACGCGATTAGTGTGGTCCATTCCTAATTACATAGCAGCAAGCACAGCTCTAGCACGGACAGTGGTCCCAGACATTTAAAAGGCCAAAGATAGGGGCTTCCCTGGTGGCGCAGTGGTTGAGAGTCCGCCTGCCGATGCAGGGGACACAGGTTCGTGCCCCGGTCCGGGAAGATCCCACATGCCACAGAGCGGCTGGGCCCGTGAGCCATGGCCACTGAGCCGGCGCATCCGGAGCCTGTGCTCCACAATGGGAGAGGCCACAACAGTGTGAGGCCTGCGTACCGCCAAAAATAAATAAATAAATAAATAAAAAAGCTCCATGAATTTGGGGTCCTTTACAGTTTTCAGGGTTGTACTGCCGGACTCGGTGCTGTCACTGCCGGGGCCCTGGGTTCGATCCCTGGTCAGGGGACTAAGATTCCGCAAGCCACGTGGTGCAGCAAAAACAAACAAGGAAACTTTTTAAAAAAGCCAAAGATAATACGACAGAAGATTAAAAGAGTTTAGTCTTCCTCATGGTGTTCATATGGCCTTGAAATGATCATAAGCAGTGTAAAGCTCATTATCTTCCTTTTAAACATACATACACATTTTCTTATCAGCAATGAAATGATGCCATGTCTGGTAGGACTCAAAACCAACAGTTCCCAAATATTTTTTAAAAAGAAGCAGGATGTAGGAGCTATACTCAATATTTTGTAATAACCTATAAGAGAAAAGAATCTGAAAAATTATGAGATTATATATAATATATATATATTATATATATATATAAAACTGAATCACTTTGTTGTACACCTGAAACTAACACAACATTTGTAAATCAACTATACTTCAATTAAAGAAAAAGAAAAAAAAAGGAAGGGGAATGTGTAGTGCCAAGGAGAGCTGACTTGCACTAGAAGAATCCTGGGTTGAAATATATCCAAGTGGACCTTCTCTTCTCTTTCAGCCAAAAGGAGTTTAAAACAGCACTGAAATTACAGACAGGGTTTACAGAGAGGAAGCTTGTGGAGCAAAGGTTTCCCTTCTTCCAGGGTTTACAGAGAGGAAGCTTGTGGAGCAAAGGTGTGTCTGTGGGAAGAGCACAAAAGTGCTAAGGAAGTGCTAACTAGCTAGCTCGAGAGTTATGGAAAACCAGAATTACGATTTCAGATTTGGTTATGACTCCATACCTTACAGAGGTGTGTGAATTTCCTTGTCAACATTACCACCTTGTTATCAGCATGAGCTCAGGCATTTCCAAAAATAGGGATATTCACCACTACCTATAGTGACTTAGTTAATAACCACCACCACAAAACAACAACTATAATAAAAGACTACCATGGTGAGCCCAGCTTCTGGCACCTAGTAGATGTTCCATAAATATGTTTGAAAGGAGTGAAAATGCTTATCCCAGCATTTGTCTCATATTAAGGATCCAAGAAATTCAATCATTTCATTAATATTCATTGAGCAACTAATAGGTGCTAGACGTTGGGCCTTGAGGGCCGGGAACACAGGAGTAAACACCAAGAACAAGGTCACTGCCTTTCAATATACCTGTATAACTTTGTGAGAAAGAAAACTCAAGCTGGAGCAGTTAAGTCCCTTGCCCACCGTCACACAGTAGTATGTGGCAAACTGGGATTTCTCATCTGCCAGGTCTGTAATTCCAAAGCCTATAGTCCTAACCATTCACCCCACAACCTCCATCTTTAGAAGTTTCTTCCTTAGGTACTAAAATTTGCCTCCTTGAAATTTCTATCAATCCATCCATATTCTGTCTATCTTTTGAAGCAACAAAAACTGCATCTCATCACTGCAACAAGGAAAAGCCTTGACATTTTTAGGGCAACTCGCTTGCCCATCCTCCAGTCTTGTCTTCTGTAAGTTATTCCTTTTACCGTGATTGTGCCTTGTGTGATTAGGATTCCTATTCCATGACCATCCTGGGTGGTTAAGGGGAAACTGTCCTGCTCTCTGTAACCAGGTTCTATGTCACTAGGAAGGTGACCTGAGAGGAATGAGAATCTGATGAGTCATAATTTCTAATGAGCCTAGAGGCTTACGGAAGCCCCACCCATACCTTCCCCTAGTTTTTATCCCCTTTGCTCCAGAGTGTGTGAATTCCAGTTAAGAGGTCTTGAGAAATTTAAGTGGATGTGTTAAGAGTAGGAATTCATTTCAGCCATTACTTTTCAGTAACCAGTTTGTGGATACAATGACGGGAAATGACCCATTAGAAGAATAACATCTGGACTTGTCCAGATGCGTTACTCCAGACCTGGTCAGTTTTAATGTCATGAGAGTGATGATACCATCATTTAAAAATATGTTCTGGTTTAAGTGCTAAACGAGATTGGACACAGTATTATTCTGTGTGGCATGGAACATTTTCTCTCCTAACATCCTGTAAAGTAGTGTTTATTTTTTAGTTTGTGTTTTTATAACTGGCTGATAAGTTCTAACTTTGTGAGCCAAAACCTCATCTCCCAAGAAACAAAAACAACCCCTCCCCCAAACCCAGCAGTAAATAGACCAGTTGGCCCTGTGTCTAGTGGGACGGGAACTGAGGGAGACTCGTGTGACAGCTGGTGGCACATTCGCTACATGTGTGAACTTAATCTGGTCTTGAGTTTCCTCACATATTAAATGGATATAATCATGCCAGCCTGACTCGCAAGATATGGGTGAAAAGCAAGAAGATAACGTATGAATGTACTTTATAAACTACAAAGTATTAGAAGTGTAAATTATCCTTTTAAGTGGGCACGGATATTTAGGAGAACAAAAAAAAGAATAGAAATAAGAAGTGGGAACTGGGGCTTCCCTGGTGGCGCAGTGGTTAAGAATCTGCCTGCCAGTGCAGGGGACACGGGTTCGAGCCCTGGTCCAGGAAGATCCCACACGCTGCGGAGCAGCTAAGCCCGTGCGCCACAACTACTGAGCCTGCGCTCTAGAGCCCACGTGCCACAGCTACTGAGCCCGCGTGCCACAACTACTGAAGCCTGCGTGCCTAGAGCCCATGCTCTGCAATAAGAAGCCCGCGCACCGCAACGAAGAGTAGCCCCCCCTCGCCACAACTAGAGAAAGCCCGCACACAGCAATGAAGACCCAACGCAGCCAAAAATAAATACATTAAAAAAAAAAAGTGGGAGCTGCCCAATGAAGGAAATTTCCACCTTTAATTCTAACAGTTTTAAGACAAAAGGGATACTTGAGTAGTACCTACTAGGAAAACTCTTGATGTGTGGTTTCTGCATTAAATATCTATTGATGCTGACTCTCCCATTTTGTTTCAAACGCACACAAAAAAACTGCTCCCTGAATGCACGTACTCCACCAAAAAAAGCACTTGCTAATACAGTAAAACAAAAGTGTTTCTGATGAGCAGAATGCGAGGGACGTTCTTTGAAAGTCTTCAGACGTCCCCATCAAAGACACAGCAGAAGCGTGACTTGGTAAAGAGTGATGTGGACAGCAAGTTCTGTCTCTAACTCACCAGCTGCCTTGGGTCAAGGAATTTTACCTCTTGGGCCGTAGTTTTCCGATGTCTAGAAAACCGAGGGTTGGAGTCCAGGATCTCAAAGGTCCTTTCCAGCTCTGGAAAGAATAATTCTCCATTCTTTCTGAACTGGGTGGCCATTACCCAGAATGGGAGAGTTCCGTGTGGAGTGATAGAGACCAGTCTCCAAAATCTGTTATTACGTGAAAAGGCAGAACGCAAAACAGTGTTTATTTGCTTTGTGTTTGAAAAAAGAAAAAAGATATAAACTAGCATCAACATATACTCTAGTACAGTACTTGCTTTCAAGAAGATTATCTGAAATTATGCAAGTGAAGCTGTTCACTTCACTTGAATAGGGACTGGGCAGAGAAATTGAGGAGAGACTTTCACTTTTTTTTTTTTTTTTTAAAGATTAAGACTTGATTGTTTTTAGAGCAGTTTAAGGTTTACAGCAAAATTGAGGGGAAGGGACAGAGATTTCTCATATACTCCCTGCGCCCATACATGCCTAGCCTCCCCCGTTATCAGCACTCCCCACCAGAGTGGTACATTTGTTACAGTTGGTGAATCTACACTGACATGTCATGGTCACCAAAAGTCCACAGTTTACTTCGGGGTTCACTCTTGTGTTGTACATTCTATGGGTTTAGACAAATGTATAATGACATGTACCTATCACTGTGGTACCATACCGAGTGCTTTCACTGCCCTAAAAATCCTCTGTGCTCTGCCTCTTTATCTCTTACGCCCCACCCTTGGCAACCACTGACCTTTTTACTGTCTCCATAGTTTGCCTTTTCCAGAATGTCCTATAGTTGGAATTATACAGTGTGTAGCCTTTTCAGACTGGCTTCTTTCACTTAGTCATATGCATTTAAGGTTCCTCCAAGTCCTTTTTTAACTTTTTATTTCTAAATCTTTCTATAGTGCATGACTTTTCTAAGTATATGCATTATTACTTTTATTTTTTGAGAAAAACGATGACAGGATTATCTGTGTAGAAAGATTATGGGTAGTTTTGCTTTCTTCTTTTATATTCCCGAAGAAAACCTACCTTATACACATAATTTTTAATGCCAGTCTGGACATTATCTGTGCCTTGTCTAATCCTGTCAGACTGTAACACCAAAGATGTCAAGCAAACTTATCCCGAGCCTCAAACTTTCTCTTAGTATCCCATAATGTGACTTATCCTTTCTACAGTGCCCACCACCCCAATGCACACATAGGGCTGGATCCTGGCAGCATGGTACCCCACAGTAGGGGGATGCCCCTTTGGACTCAGTAGCACGTGAGTGACGGTTTGAATCTGCTGGTGAGTCAGGGAAGAAAGTTGGGTCAGAGCTTGTGATACAAACTGGTCCTGAGCATTAGTGATGTACCGCTGGTGTGGAGGAAGGGACCGTATGGGTGGTCCGTGTCCAAGATTCTTGTTGGCCTCTGAGTCTAGGAATTCCTGCCCATCGATAGCTCAGGCACAGCACCCAGAAGGAAGCTCACTCAATCATCAGATCTTTATTGGATACTCGCCATGGCTCTTCACGGCCCGAATCTCAAATCCACTGTGTTCTCCTCAAAACATGGCATGCAGGTGTGGGAACAGGGTTCTAATCTAGAGTCTGCTGCTAACTTGCTCTGTGACTTTGGAAAAGTCACATCACTCTGAGCCTCAGTTTCCTCATATGTAAACAATCGGTGTTGGGTTAGATGCCCTCCAAGTCCCCTTTCAGAAGTGTTGAACTGTCTAGGAGTTTGAAGACCCTCTAGCTCCCCTCTCCCCCACCTTCTAGCCTCTCTCTCTGGAAGCAACCAGATTTAGGAAGGAAACAGGAAACAAGCTCTCTTTTGTTCCAGTTTACTGATTTGTGCTGACAAATAAGCATAAAGATCTCAACTAAGATTTCCAAGGTAACCTTGCAAATCTGAGGGTAAACCAAAGTAAATGGCAGTCTCCCAGGATGACAGAGTCAGACAGAGGGTCTCAGAGAGAAACCAGAGTAGAGGGGTTGGAAGCCTCTATAAAATATTGCCTGGGGGGCTTCCCTGGTGGCGCAGCGGTTGAGAGTCCGCCTGCCGATGCAGGGGACGCGGGTTCGTGCCCCGGTCCGGGAAGATCCCACGTGCCGCGGAGCGGCTGGGCCCGTGAGCCGTGGCCGCTGAGCCTGCGCGTCCGGAGCCTGTGCTCCGCAACGGGAGAGGCCGCGACAGTGAGAGGCCCGCGTACCGCCAAAAAAAAAAAAAAAAAAAAATATTGCCTGGTCCCTGGAATCTAAATTGATGGCACCAGAGTTTACCTACAGCTGCTAGACCTTCTCAGATTATTCCAAAATTCAGACTTTGATTCTAAGCAGGCAGTCGTTCACCATAAGAAATCTGGCAAGACTAGCTGTATTAGGCCAGGAAGTTCTGATGGAGGGAAAAAAAAAAAAAAAAGCTTTTAAGAAATGAACTTGCAGTGGCAGGACCAAGAGTTTCAGGGAACAGTTGCTGGCTAAGCTATAGCATCTCAGAGAGTTGCCACCATTGACTCAAGACTGGAGAGCCCTGAGGAGTCTGGGCCAGATCTGAGGATTTGGGGGATGTGATTCTAGGCCAACTGCTCATGCTGAGTCAGAACCGAGCTCCTTTCTTGAATGGACCTGAACCTCAGGCTGTAGGTGCCACTGGGTCATTGGAATTTGTGTGGAATTCTCCCTGATACCTAGAGAGAGAGAGAAGGGCTGTGTTCCTGTGTGTGCCAGTGAAGATGGGAGGGAAGAAAGGGAGCACAGAAAACCTGTAGGGCAAGGTGGCCTGATGGAAAAGATCTTTACTTAGTGTAAGAGGATCTGGGTTTGACTCCTGACTTCCCATCGACTCCTCCGTTAACCTTGGGATGGTCCTAGTCTCGACAAGCTTCTGTTTCCATTATAGCATGGGAGGAGTAGTATGCACCAAACAGGATTGTGATGGTGATTGAAATTAAAGGATACATGCACGCATGCCTAGCACAGTGCCTGGCACGTAACAGATGCTTAATAGATGATGGCTATGGGGGCTTCCCTGGTGGCGCAGTGGTTGGGAATTCGCCTGCCAATGCAGGGGACACGGGTTCGATCCCTGGTCTGGGAAGATCCCACATGCCGGAGCAACTAAGCTTGTGGGCCACAGCTACTGAGCCTACATGCCACAACTACTGAAGCCCATGCACCCATGCAGAGCCCGTGCTCTGCAACAAGAGAGACCACCACAATGAGAAGCCTGCACACTGCAATGAGGAGTAGCCCCCGCTCGGCGCAACTAGAGAAAGCCCGTGCGCAGCAATGAAGACCCAACGCGGCCAAAAATAAATAAATTTCAAAAATATAAAAATAAATAAAATAAAATTTATATATTAAAAAAATAGATGTTGGCTATGTGTAAATCTAACTCCTACTCCGGTAGGAACTATGGCGGGAAAGTGTGCAAGAGGGGAGGAGAAAGGACTCAGCAAAGGAGGCTATGGGAGAATATGGGAAGCAAGTGAGCAAAAGAGGGGTCACACCTTGCTCGCCTCCCATGCACTGTAGCCACTTAAGAGCAAGTTTCAGCTCTTAAGTGCAGGGGAGGCAAGCAAGGTGTGAACTAACAGCCTTTGGTATGGATGTTTCCTACCTGGGCCCACTGGACTGGATGAACAAGTAACCCATCAGGCTTCCTCTGAAGGGCAACTGAGCTCCAGCAGAACCAAGGGCCTTTGGGCCCTGAGGTCTATGCCTGCTTCCAGCTTCTCAGGATATAAGGCGGTCCAGAAAACACTTAGAAACTGCTGGGTTGGGACTTCCCCGGTGGTGCAGTGGTTAAGAAACCACCTGCCAATGTAGGGGACATGGGTTCGAGCCCTGGTCCAGGAAGATCCCACGTGCCGTGGAGCAACTAAGCCCATGCGCCACAACTGCTGAGCCCACGTGCCACAACTACTGAAGCCCACACGCCTAGAGCCTGAGCTCCGCAACAAGAGAAGCCCGCACACTGCAATGAAGTGTAGCCCCCGCTCGCCGCAAATAGAGAAAGCCCGTGTGCAGCAACGAGGACCCAACACAGCGAACAATAAATAAGTAAATAAATAAATGAGAAACTGCTGGGTTCTAGGCAGACACGTCTCTGGCCTGAGGTTGTGCCAGCGAATAAGCCTCAGTTAGACGGTGTCTGTTCTCTGCCGCTTTCCATCCTCTGCCCCAGGATTCTCTGACCCGTTCTTTGAACTGAACTAGTAGGG
>NW_006797362.1:289410-291627 GCF_000442215.2 Lipotes vexillifer
ATTCTCTCACAAGTTAGACCAGTTCAGAGTCTGACAGCAGAGAGCAAGGATGTTCCAGGAAGAGAAGATACATGCTGTGCTCAGCTGGGTTTCCCGGGGAGCTTCACAAGCAAGAAAGTTGACTGGTGCTCTGGGGAAAGGAGGCTATGGAGGAAGGCAAGGTCCCTGCAAGAGGGAGAAGCTGCTAAGCTAGCAGCCTCATGCCTGCTCTGCCTGTTCTCTTGTGTCTTATGCTGGCGCCAGATTACTGAGCTGCCTTCCTCATGTCGGATGAGGAAAGCCCCTGGCTTGATCAGGTGTCCTGGGAATAAAAGCACTAGCAGCCATGTCCCCTGGAGCGTCCTTTTAATCCCGCCTTACAGGCACTCCTCTGCCATAATGCCTGGAGTCCTCTCATGACCCTGGGTCTCTCCAAATTGGTGCTCCATGAACAGCCAGTGCTTTCTGCTCAGTAAACCCTTCAGAAGCCTTTACTGCATCTCTCCTCCCAGGTTCCCCCACTGCTCTCTTTGAAGACATAATGGGCAGAGGTGATTTTTTTTTTTTAAATAAAATCACAGTTGATGAGGGTATTCTAAAAAAAAGATAATTTCTTCCCTAAGAGGAACTCTGATGCCTGTTATTACACATTGTTCACCCTGATACACACACACACACACACACACACACACACACACACATTTATTTTTCACAAGATTCAGGTTGTACTGCACAAACGTTCACAACTTTTTCCACCAATATTTTACACTAAAAACATTTTTCAGTGTCATTATTTTTCTACAGCATGATTTAATGTCCGTGTCATGTTCCATTATACCAATGCCCTGTTATTTATTTAACCAGTCTCCTACTGATGGATCTTTAAGTTATTTCCAATACTTTGCTAATACACACAGCGCTGCCACAGAGAGGCCACAAAGGTGCTCTTTCTGCTCGACGTGTTCCTGTTAACTAACTTATCCCCAAACATATCTGGTTACGTGGTATTTGCCCTGTTGTCATGGAAAGACGGCAGGAGAGGCAATAGGAACAGGAGAGGTGTTGCTGGGGTCACAGAAGGATGGCGGGAGAGGTGATCAGAACAGGAGAGGTATTTTTTAAGGTCTGAAAAGAGAACAAGATGGTATTTCGGCTTCTGAGATTTTCCCCCACCCTGGCTCAGAATTCCTGCCAATGGGCGTGACATGTGTCCTTGGCCAGAGCCAACAAGGTAAAGCTACTATCAGGCAATGGGTTTCTTCTGGATGTTTCTGGGTATATACTCATTGTCATATTCCAGATGGCCCAACTGGCCCTTCCAAAGTCCCAGTTCTAACCCAAGAAAGGGTGTTAATGAAGACAAACAGTAATCCTGTCCTACCTTCTTCCTACTACTCCACTTCTCTCTGTGTATATACCGCAATGAAGTCGATAAGAGTTGGGGGCCGTGGATGGGATAACTTGTAAGTGTGCTGCTGTAGCACCCAAGTCTGCTCCTTCCCTCATGAACAGGAGCATGTGACAGGCACCAAAAGGCTGAGCTGACCTCAGGCTTTGGCATTACAACTCTCTTGAGCACATTTCGATATCCCTTAAAGGACTGTCAACATAAGCCTTTAGCTTATAAGAGTTTTAGACTGGTTTTTCACTTGAGCTCTTTCAAATGCCACTTTCACAGCCAAGTAGTGGCCAACAGAGGGTGAATAAGAAGAATATAAACTCCTTGAAGATATCAGTATCTTTTGAATGCTCTCCATTTCCTTACAAAGCCCCGGCACAGGCCGTGATGAATGAATCCTCATCGAATAAGTTTACGAAGAGCCTGTACCCAGGATTGTGTGGTGATGGTGAGAGGGGTGCAGCAGCCCTTGAATGCTGGGGACATCCATGTGAAGAATTCGAAGGGCGGGAAACAAAGGGCAGCTTGGGAATGGTGTAAAGAGACCTCCAAGAATAATGTTGCTAAAACAAAACAAAACAAAAGAAACACTTGGCAATGTTTATTTGAATCCAGTGTAAGCATGTGCTAGATTGGAAAAACAGGTGGTCAGAAATTAATGTGAATGGAATCAGAGGAGATTTAGCCCATGAGATAAAGCCAGACGATTCCTGGTCATGGGAACACCATCAGCAGTGATGGGGGAACTCTATCTAGGTGCCAGGCAGGGCAAGAATGATGTGAATGAAGATACTGCCACTTGAAGGGTGCTGGCTTCCTGAGTCAGCAGGGAGGTGTCA
>NW_006797362.1:291746-294848 GCF_000442215.2 Lipotes vexillifer
CCTAAAACTCAAATGGCCTTAGCAAATCACTTAACTTCTTTAAGCCTCAGCTCTTGGAAGCAGGACTAATAAGACCTATTTTTCCAGAGTCACTGTCAAGGTCAAGTGAGTCATGAAACACTATATAAATGTTTGATATTGCTACTTACTGAGCATACAATATGTGTAAACCAGTATGATATAGTTTCGCTGTGTGAGGGTTTACAGATGCCCTACAGATGCTTGTCTGCAAAGCAAAGAAGGTATGTGTCATAAATAGCTGCCATGATGGGCATGAGCTGAGTCTATGGCTGTGAAAAATGATTTTATTCATTGGAAAACAAAAGGGCCCACTTGAGGACCCTGCATGTTCTGTGAAAGTGTTACCATTAGGGAGGGTTGTACTATAATTCACAGGTATTAGAAAGATGGTAACTTCTCAGCAAGTTAGAAATAGAGGGAAATTACCTGATCTTGATAAAGAGCATCTACCAAAAAAACTAAAGCTAACATCATACTAATGATGGTGAGAGACTGAATGCTGTCCACAACTCTTCATAGCAGCATCATTCATAATAACCAAACACTGGAAATGGCCCAGATGTCCTTCAACAGATGAATGGTCAAACAAACTCTGGTACCCCCATACCGTGGAATACTACTCAGCAACAAAAAGGAATGAACTATTGATACTTGTAACAGCTTGGATGCATCTCAAGGGGATTATCTCAAGATTATGCTAAGTGAAAAAAAAGCTAATTCTCAAAACTTCATACTATATGTTTCCATTTATGTAACACTTTGAAATGACAAAATTTTAGTAATGGAGAACAGATTAGCGGTTGTCAGGGGTGAAAAAGGAGGTGGGGATACAGGAGAGACATGGATGTAGTTATAAAAGGGCAACAGGATCCCTCCTGTGATGGAACTGTTCTGTAACTTAACTTTGGGGGTAGACAGAGGAAACCACGTATGTGATAAATGGTATAGAATTAACACACACACACACACACACACACACAAATGAGTACAAGTAAAGCTGGAAAACCTGAATAAGATCTGAAGATTGTATCAGTATCAATATGGTAGTCAATATATTATACTATAGTTTTATAAGGTGTTATCATTGGGGGAACTGGATAAAGGGTGCAAGGGATCTCTGTATTATTTCTTACAACTGTATGTGAATCTAATATTATCTCAATAAAATTTCAATTGAAAAATAATACTGTTGGTGTTAGTCTGGCCAGCAGCAGCTAAGATGGATGTTGTTTCAGGAAGAAACCAGAGATGTGTCATGTCAGCCCTATTAGGATCGCAGCCGACTCTCAATGGAATCAGAGTTGCAAGTGGTTTTAGGACTTAAAAAAGAGAAGCCTTGGTGGAAACTTTGCACTTGGTTTTGTTTGTTTGTTTTTGTCTTTGAATGCAGAGACATAAGAGGGGTAGAGGGTCCCGGAGAGTTATATAGGAAGCTTCCAAATGGGATGTATACAGATAAAGTATACAAATAAAATGCGCACAGTTTTGTACCAACAGAGTCCCACAGTTGCACCTGGCAAGAAGCAGAACTCAGGCCTCAAAGCTGTCTAATGAAGGAACTGAATTAAAATTCATTATAGGCAGTTGAACATTCTAAGAGAGCACTGTGGGTAATGCTTAAGAGCAAGGTCTCAGGTGACAGATGGCTTAGAATCAAATCCCGGCCCTGATGTATATTAGCTTTGTGACCTTTGGCAAGTGACTGAACTTCCTTGGGCCTTAGTTTCCCCATCTGGAAAATGGGCAAAATACTAGAACCTACCTCATAGGCTGTTGTCCAGATTAAATGGGTTAATGCTTAGAACACTCCCTGGCCAATTCATGCTTGATCAAGTTTACCTGCTCTTACTCTTACTACCCTTCTGGGAGGATAGATGAATACTGCCTATGGTGCAAGGCTAGATTCTCCTGAGCTCATCAAGAAGCATCTCAGCGTTCCACCCTGTTTCTTCATTTCCTTGGCCTGGGCTCCTATTCACCAGTCAGAAGTCTGTAATCACTAAGAAGGAAAGAACCCAAAATGTCACATGTTGACTGTCGGAGAACAGTTGTTTGCCTACATGTGCAGATTTCCTGGCTCTAGGGCATGGCTTTCTGGGACCTGTTTGCCCTTGTGGGTAATCCTGGGGCCTCCCGTGGTTATCCTGGGCTCTCGTGGTTTAACCAATAGATGTTCCTGAAGAAACATACATCGAAAATGGTAGAATGTAAAGTACTAGCTCAGGTGAGACGGCCCACCTGCAGGTGCTCACTGGGGACTTTTTTAAAATGTCGAT
This sequence comes from Lipotes vexillifer, assembly GCF_000442215.2. NCBI lineage: Eukaryota > Metazoa > Chordata > Mammalia > Artiodactyla > Lipotidae > Lipotes > Lipotes vexillifer. Next base: position 294,044 of record NW_006797362.1, read on the forward strand.
TACAGGGACTTCCCTGGCGGTCCGGTGGATAAGACTCCACGCTTCCAATGCAGGGGGCGCAGTTTCGATCCCTGGTCGGGGAACTAAGATCCCACAGGCTGTGCGGCTCAGCCAAAAAAAAAAAAAAACAGACTTAAGAAAAAAATGTGGATTACAGAGTTCCAGAATCTCCATGTTAACTAATGATGATCAGTTAGCATGGATGATTTAATGAGAAACACTGGGAGGTTCTCATCAGATGTCAGGGAAACCCTGACTTTTCTCAGCCTGCTCACAAGCCTTCAAGGTAGGGAGCGGCCATAATTACCTTCATTTTTACCCACTTCAAAACTGAAACTCTGAGAGGCGAGCTGTCTTAACCCAAGGATGCCAGGTGAATGCTGGTGCTGGGCACATTGTCTTCTATCAACTAACTCAGAGGCACTGAAACTGGCCAGCAACTTCTCCATAAAAATATTTCCGTCTTCTCTCAAAGGCTCTTTCATGCCCTATAGAGTAAGGAACAAGACCTATTCATTTTCCTGCCACAGCTGGCTTTTAGAGCTCCTAGCTTCCCCAAATTATTAGGACTCCAGAGGAGCCCAGCAACTTTGGGTCTGTCTGCCACCCCATCCAAAAAGCTGTCAGTGAAATATCGGCGGTGGTACCCAGTCATCCACTCGTGATGAGAGAAGGGCTGAGAGCAGGCAGGAGGCAGCATTCATGTCTGCATTGTCTTGTAGACTGCATTGTCTTGTAGACTCAGAGGCTGTCTAATCTGTAAGGGAAAAGAAAATAGTCCCAGAACCCTACCCCATTCTTTCCC
>NW_006797362.1:294862-311864 GCF_000442215.2 Lipotes vexillifer
CCTAAGCCCCCTTTTCTGGCTGCAAATCTGCTTTTATCATGTTATCTGCATATACCCACCCACCCCCGATACGAAGACACACCTTTGAGCACACTTTTAAAAGGAAAACTGGTAAGTAAAACCAAGCATCAAACCTAGGTGTGGGAAACATTTGTGGCAAGTGTGAGTTTATGTATATCCGAGACCATGAAAGGAAAAATGAGAAATCGGGGATGGGCTCTGCCCTCGCTGCACAGGTTTGGGGGCGGAGCATTTTTGCTGATCTCTGAATCAGCTCATGTCCACGGAGCATTTGCTGTGGGCCCAGCACTGCACCCAGCATTGTGGTGCACTTTCTCACTTCATCCTCAGAACAGACCGGTGAGTTCGACAGAGTTGCTGTCTTTATTTCAGAGACGAGGAAACTAGTCTTAGAGAGGGCCAGTCACTTTCTAAGGCCGCATAACTGGCCAGGGGCAGTCAGGATTAGAACCCAGGTCTGCCTTACCCCTAAATTCTTCATCTCCCTTAGAAAGTAGACATCTCTTTGTGCAAACTGGGGTTTGCCCATCTCCTTCCAGCTGTCTTCTTTGCCCTCCCCACAACCCAGTGAAATAAAAGCAAGCCAAACATAGATTATTTCTGAAATGAAGATTCCTAGGTGTTTGGGAGGGCCCAAGGCTCTAAGTAAACAGCCACTGTCAAGGGGAAAGATCTGTGTGTTACGTGGCAAAGGCCACGCAGACAGTCACACACCCTGACCTAGTAATTGTAACCCTGGGATTATAGGTTATATTTAACCTAAACGAAACCTCCATGAGTATATTTATCATAAAGTTACTTCAGTATCTAAAATGTAGAGGTAACCTAAATGTCCAGAAAGAAAAAAAAAGAGAGAAATCAAGAGAAGAAAGTTGTTTTCAGAACTCTGAGTGTAAGCATTCGTGTACAAAGAGAGGAAAATCAGTACTTTTATGGAAAGGTAAAATTGGGTGGGTCATAGCAGTCCTGGATATGAAGCCTAATAAGTAAAAATACCCATCATTTCACTGCACACACTACATTCCCACTGCTCTGCCACAGAAAGACCCTCTATCATTTTGCAATATATACAAACATCAAATCACCATGTTGTACACCCGAAACGAACAGCATGTTATGTCAACTTTACCTCAATTTTTAAAATCTTTTTTCAATTTTCTTTTTTTTGTTATTTGTTATTTTTTATTTTCTTTGGCCACACCGCGTAGCATGCGGGATCTTAGTTCCCTGACCAGGGATTGAACCCGTACCCCCTGCAGTGAAGGTGCAGATTCTTAACCACTGGACCGCTAGGGAAGTCCCTACCTCAATTTTTAAAAAAAGGATCAAGATGCTAAAAAAAAGAAAGAAAGAAAGACCCTCGAAATTACCCTCCAAAATATATCTGACCTATTCTTGAAAATTGGCTTTAAATTAAGCTGTAGTTTCCTGCACTGTGTGTAGGATTCAAAATGGAAATTTCCTCTGATTAACATAACACGTTGCTGGGGAAACCACATTTGACCAGTGATTTCCTAAAGAACTAGCATTTATGAGAATCAGTTTTTGTGCCCAGCGCTGTGTGGGGCATATAACATACGTTAGTTACTTCATTTTATCATCACAAGAGTCCCTACAACGTAGGTATTATTATCTTCATTTAACACATGAGACGAGGGAGATGAAGTAACCTGCCCAAGGGCCTGGGCTAGTGCGTGGCAGAGCTTGGATTCCAGCCTGGGACCGTATCTCCAGATCCAGCCCTGATGTGCAGCCAGAACATGCCAGAACTAGCACAATCCCATGTGCCTATTCAGTGTGGTTAGGACCTATACCAGTTGTTAAATATCCTGAATGTCACCTCTATCCTGATCCAAGCTCTTTCCACTTGACTACTGTGGCAACGCCCCTTGAAATCAATATGAAAATGGGCCAAATAATTTGGTTTGGGAAAATTTCCCCCAGGAACGTAATAGCCAATTCCTGGGCCCACTTCCCAAAGAAATGACCAGCAAGGTGTATTCGTTTCCTAAGGCCACCATCATAAAGTGCCACAAACTGCATGGCTTAAAATAACAGAGAAACACTGTCTCACAGTTCTGGAGGTTAGGAGCCCAAGATGAAGGTGTTGGTAGGGTTGGTTCCTTCCGAGAGCTGTGAGGGAGAATCTGTTCCAGGCCTCTCTCCCAGCTTCTGGTAGCCTCTGGCTCTCCTTGGCTTGTAGGTGGCCATCTTCTCCCTGTGTCTCTTCACATCGTCTTTTCTGTGTGTGTCTGACTCTGTGTCCAAATTCCTCCTTTTTATACGGACACCAGTCGTACTGAATTAGGGTCCATCCTACTGACCTCATTTTGACTTGATCACCTCTATAAAGACCCTCTCTCCATATGGGATCACATTCTGAGGTGTTGAAGATTAGGACTCCAACATACCTTTCTGGGAGGACACAATTCACCTCCGAACAGGGAGCAGCCTCATGAAGCGGGTTCCCCCTCCTCACTCCTGGCCCCAGATGGGTCTCTCCTTCCCTCCCATCCAGCCCATGCTTCCCTCCCGTCCAGCAGGTAAGGGCAGATGGTAGTGAATCGGCTGTCAGAAGAAAACCAATGGCTACATGAACTTGGTCTTCCTCCTCCCATCCAGTTTCCTTTCATCTCATGCCAACAAGTGGCGTTTTGCCCGGGCTGTCACCATGCCCTGCATGCACCAGGAAAAACAGAAACAAAACAGGTGCCAGAGCCGGGAGAGCCTGACGTGTTTTAGCCTGAGGTCTCAGTGTGGTTGCCTTGGGGAACATCAAACTTATGATTTCCTCTGTCTCTGTGTGTGAGTGCTTGGGGCTGTTTAAGTTGCTGATTCTTTCTCCTACTGAAGAGTCCTCTTTGGAGCTAAGAAAGCCTGCCAAGCTCTTTTCATAAAATCATACCGTAACCACCCAAGGTTGGCAATGGAAGAGGAATCTCCACATGGGAGGAGCGATTGAGGATTCACCGCCCCAATTTTGTCCTCCAAATTTACCTTTCTCTTGTAAGTTGCACTGGCCACTACTGCTGCCACCGTGGTAGGCTCAGGGAAGGCAGTTTCCCTTCTAGCACTCCTTTCCAAGTATGAATGGAAGCTTGTCCTAATTCTCCACAGCTTGGTTGATTCCAGGATGCAGCATTTATTCAAACTTGTCAGAAGACCCAGAGACCAGAAAGTTCATAATATTTCTCTGAAAAGAGCTTCTAGGTATGGTGGTCTGGGAGCCCGGGCCCACCTCCACATGTCCACTTTGGACATGTCTCTCCACCGGGCATCTGCTGCTTAATAACTGCATCTTGGAAGCCAAATATATACTCTGAGCCGAGGCCATGGACAAGAACAAGCTCCCTTTCCATCCAGCCTGAGGCCTCTGCCTTCCCAAGTCCACTGTCTCCTAAGCTGGGACTGGCCAACAGCGGCGGTGCTTACGCCCTGCAGGGAAGATCCTGCCCCAGAGCCTTGGCTTGGGAAGACCACATCCGAACATAATCCATTCTCTGTGCCAGAACAAATCTCCACATGGCAGGACTGTTTTAGACAAGCCCTTCAATCGCTGCCCCTGCATTTCTGATTGTCATCTGCAGCAGAAGATGCCTTTTACCAAAAGTAATAGAACAGAAGTCCTTTCGAAGAGGAACCAGTGAAACAATTTCATCCTTCTATTAAGTGGCGAACATTTATATTCACAGGCTGTTAGGTATGGTAGAGATTACTCAATGAAGTGTGGGCCCCTCGTTTTTACTGAGGCCCCGAAAGGGAAAGTGATTTTCCTAATGTTGGCTAGTGGCAAAGGTGGGATGAGGATCCAGCTCTTCTGATTCCCAGCCCAGTACTCTTTAGAATATTGATCTGTGCCATATAGTAGAGCACAGAGACTCATATTTTAAACCTTATTTCAAACGGAGACCAGGTTGCTACAATGTGGAAGAAAACTCGTGGATCATCAGTGAATCCAAAATGGCAACCTAGGATCTCCTGGGATGACGGGATCTAAGCACGCGAGTGTAACAGCAGAGGGGACATATTTCAGGGGTTCCCTAATGCTAGTCAGTTCTGACTCCTGGGTGCCGCTTGAATGAATCCCTTTCTCCTGCCTTTCTGCCTCAGCTTGAGTCAACCGAGTCACAATCATTTTATCATCCAAATCCGCTCTTGCCCTAAGAATAAAGTCCCAGATCCTCAACATGAACCAGAAGGGTCTGTGTGTCCTGGTTTCATCTTGCTTCTCTAGCTTTATTCCCTTTTACCCTTCCCTTCAGTCTTTCTGCTGCAGCTGAGCTTGGCTACTCAAACCTCCTCAAATAAGCCATAATCTCTCTTTCTTTCTATCTTCCTTCCTTCCTCCCTTCCTCCCTCCCTTCCTTCCTTCCTTCCTTCCTTCCTTCCTTCCTTCCTTCCTTTCTTTCTTTTCGCTCTCTCTCTTTCCATCTTCCTTCCTTCCTCCTTCCTTCCTCCATCCTTCCCTCCCTCCCTCCCCCGACACATAGAAAGCTTTTTCTCCTTTCCACCTACATCAACTGTTCTCACACAAGCGTGATTCCTCCCGCCCCCCTCCAGGGGACATTTGGCGATATCTGGAGACATTTTTTTGCTTGTCACAATTGGCATCTAGTGGGTAGAACACAAGGATGTTGCTAAACATCCTACAATGCACAGGACATCCCCCCCCTAACAAAAAATTACCCAGCTTAAAATATTTATGGTGCTGAGGTTGAGAAACACTCAACCTTTGGAACCCAGCTTAAATACCGCTTCTTCCAAGAAGCCTCCCATGATACTCGATCTTGGTTTAGGGCCCTCCCCCCTCAGGAGGCTCCCTCTCATCACTTCTCCTTCACAGCTCTTGGCATACGGGGGTATTTGAGATAATGCACCATCTGCCCTCCCCAGCAGTCCGTCAGCTCCAGGATGGGGCAGGGGGTTTGGTTCACCACCTCATCCCAGTGCCCTGTACACTGCTCTGTGCAGTTAATTTTTGTTTTGTAGACCCTGGGACACAGAGGAAGGCTGTTTACACGGGTGCCCTGTCTTTTACAAGGGGTGATGTGGTTTCTAAAGGCTTCACATGTAGACCCACAGGTACCCATGGGCAAGAGCACAGTCTTGGGAGCCAGGCAGAAGTGGGAGGATATCGTAATTCTGCCACCTCCTAGTTGAGTGACCTCCAGCACGTTACTTACTTTCTCTGGAACTGGGTTTCATCATCAGTAAAAGAAGCATAACGGAGAACCTGTTTCATAGATTTGCTGTGAAGATGAAAACACGTAGTATATGTAAGGTACTGAGGTAAGGTAAGGTATCCTCTGACACAAGGTAAGGGATTAACGACAGAGAGGAAGAAAGGGCAATGGGACAAAATGACCTAGTCTCAGGGCCTCCTGCAGCCCCCAGGCCCTGGGTAGCAGGCAGAGAAACGTGGAAGAGACATCAGGAGACTGCTGGTCAACCTCTCCTCCTTAACTTCTTCGGCTCTAAAATGTGCCTACAGGGCTTCCCTGGTGGCGCAGTGGTTGAGAGTCTGCCTGCCGATGCAGGGGACGCGGGTTCGTGCCCCGGTCCGGGAAGATCCCACGTGCCGCGGAGCGGCTGGGCCCGTGAGCCATGGCCGCTGAGCCTGCGCGTCCGGAGCCTGTGCTCCGCAACGGGAGAGGCCACAGCAGAGAGAGGCCCGCGTACCGCAAAAAAATAAAAATAAAAAAAATAAAATGTGCCTACAAACATCCCATTTTACTTATCCCATGGGCTTGTTATATGTACCCCAGATAACTCCCCACCCAAACAAGAGAGGTACATAAAAATCACCTGCAGGTAGGGCTGAGTGCAGTCCAGACTGTCTCTCACCTCCTCCACCCTGGGCCTTCTTAAGAGCTCTGGCCTGCCACCCCTTGTTTCTTATCTGGATTCCCCCTCTCGGTGCAGACTTTTGGGAAGGCAGCCCATCTGGACCCGAGCTAACTCCAGATTTCTCCATCTCCCTGGGCTCTGCCTCTGGTGCCAATAGGGCCTCCACACCCTGTAACCTGCCGGGCCCCACCTCCCCTGCGGTCTGAACCCGGGTCCACAACCAGGTCTCACAGTTCACACTAGATCTGCAGGGGAATTCCATACATTTTCACTGAATGAGTCCTGGAAATCGACTGCTATCCTTCTTTTGCCCAAGGTGGGGGGATGGTGTGTTAGCGGGAGGACTTTCCCGTTTCCAGGCCTTTTTGCTTCCCCCCCACCCCAGTTTTAGACATTCAGAAACTTTTAAAACAAACAAAGATCCATTTCCTAGACTACACAGGTCAGCAAACAGAAGTGCCTGAGGATGGAGGGCTGGACAGGAAGAGGGCTCTCAGCTGAGAACAGAGGACACGAGATGGCCTGTGGAAGCTTGGACAGGAAACCCTTCAGTTCTGGGGGCAGCTGTTGGAGCCAAGTCTCACACAGGTAGCAGCCAGTGAGGTTCCCAGACGGGAACCTCATGACAGAAGCCCTCCCTGTCGGCAGAGCTGTGAAAGCACCAACGCAAACTCCAGCAGCAACGGGGTAGGGCAGGGGGGCAGGGGGGCCTCCACCCCACAGCTGAGGGAAGAGAGGGCAGGGAGCTGGTGGCATCAGCTCGGCAGGGTGGACCCCTAGTGTGCCAGCAGGTCTGCGTGTCTCTGAGACCACAGCCACCCGCGCCCATGCCCAAGGGGTTAGCAGCCTGCTGCTTCTGTCGACTTGTTTGGCTTCCTGCCCTGTAGCGAGTGGAATGTGATGGGTCAATTTGCAGATCTGGGCTGATTCTCTGCCACTTCCTGGTTGTCATAGCTTCAACTCAGCCTGCAAAAGGATGTTTTTTGTTTGGGTTTTTTTTTTTGTTTTTGTTTTTTTTGTCTAAAATGCCCGATGAAAGATCTGGTCTCTTAATCAGCAGTTCACATCCCTGGGAAGTTATTTAAGGAATCAAAACAGCTGAAGTTAGACCCCTGTAGATTAAAATCAGTGACTTGCTTCTATCCCGAGGATGGTTCTTGCAATGTGGGAGAAACCTGAGTGCAAAGGAGCAGCGCATCAGCATCCTCCCACGTCCCACCAGCCAGGTCTTGGCAGGAAGCAGCAGTTTGACCTGCTAAGTCTGTTTTCATTCACTTTGAAGAAGCAGACAGGTGCCCTTCCGCCACCCCACCCCACCCCCTTTAAAAAAATTCCCCCAGTGTGTTTGACACCCCTCTTTGCCTTTAGTCAACGCCTACTGAATGCTTGAGGGATGGAATGGAGGCGGAGGTAGCTCAGCAGGGCTGGGATTAGGGTGAGGCAAGTGAGGCCCCTAGGGCACGGTATGTAAGGAGGTGCTCACTCAAGGGTACAAGCTTCCTCACCCTCGCCCTAGCCCTGGCCCTGTGACTGATCGCTGGTGAGAGAAAGCTTCAAGGGGGAGACGGTTTACTCAGAGATAACTTACTCTGGAATAGGAAGGAGCCCCACATAGGCACCTGCCAGCCTCAGCTTCCTCTCGCCTGGGACCACCACGTCTCTCACGCCCAGAGGTGTGCTCTGTATAAGGCTGGTCACTAGCCCATCAGAGGCCCCTGCTCCCAGGGACTGCAGAGACAAACGTGTCGAAGAGAACTTGAGGAAAGTCAGAGGCAGTTGTCACCACAGGACTGCAGGGGCTGCAAAGAATTATAATTACATGAAGTAACAGTGTGGGTGTTTGCTATGTGCCAAGCCCTGTGTCAAATACTGTGCCATCATTTTATATAATCCCTTCAACAGCTCAGTAAGGAACTTGGGCTCTGGAGCTGGACAGTTTTGATTTAAATCTCAGCCTTGCCTCTTTCATGTTGTGTGTCCTTGGGAAGTTACTTAAACCTCTCTGGGCCTCAGCTTCCTCATCTGTAAAATGGGAATAATACTTGGACCTTCGTTATGGTATCCCAAAGATTCTATCAGGTGAGACAAGTAAAGCAACGAAGCAAGCATCCGGCACAAGGGAAGCATTTGACAAATATTGGCCAAGGTTAGTATTGTCATTGCCTCTTGTGGCTTGCCCCTACAGTAGCCACAACAAAAGTGTCACAGACTGATGGCTTAAACAATAGATATGTTCTGTCTTATGGTTCTGGAGGCTAGGAGTCCAAGATCAAGGTGTCGGTAGGGTTGGTTCCTTCCGAGAGCTCTGCTTCTCTCCTAGCTTCAGGTAGCCCCAGGCACTCCTTGGCTTGTAGGTGGCCGTCTTCTCCCTGTGTCTCTTCACATCCTCTTTCCTGTGTGTCTGTCTTGGTGTCCAAACTTCTCATTTGTCTTAGTCTCTCTGGGCTGCTGTAACAAAAGTATTGTACAGTGGGTGTGGCTCAAACAACAACCACTTATTTCTCATAGTTCTAGGGGCTGGGAAGTCCAAGATCAAGACACCGCAGATTCAGTGTCTGGTGAGGGCCCACTTCCTGGTTCATAGATGGCTGTTGTCTCACTGTGTCCTCACACAGCAGAAGGGGTGAGGGAGCTCTCTGGGGTCTCTTTTATAAGAGCACTAATCCCAGTCATAAGGGCCCCACCCTCAATACCTAGTCACCTCCCAAAGACCTCACCTCCAAATACTGTCACTCTGGGAATTAGTTTTCAACATGTGAATGTTCGGGGGGACACAAACATTCAGTCTATCGTACCCTTTTTATAAGGACACTGGTAAGATTGGATTAGAACCCACTCTAATGACCTCCTTTTAACTTGATTACCTTTGTAAAGACCCTATTTCCAAAGAAGCTCACATTCTAAAGCACTGGGGGTTAGGACTCCAACATATCTTTTGAGTGGGGCGGGGGGCACAATTCAATCCATAATACAAGGTCAAGTAGCTTGCTCAAAGCCACACAGCTTGTTGAAGATGAAACTGGATCCTAGAACCCAGGATTATTTGATGACAAACACCATGGCGTAAACCCCCACCGTAAAGCCCCAGCACTCGTAAACCTTTTCTGGTCAGAGAGGAAAAACCAAAGAGAGACATTCAGAGCCTGCTGCTGTTGTGTTGATGGCACTTTCCCTTCTTTCTCCCTTCCTCTGTAGCCTGCCTGCTCCAGGCTGAGCTGGTGAACTATGAACGAGTCAAAGAGTACTGCCTCAAAGTCCTGAAGAAAGAAGGGGAGAATTTCAAGGCCCTTTACCGGTCCGGTGTGGCCTTCTACCACCTTGGAGACTATGACAAAGCACTCTACTACCTTAAAGAAGCAAGGACCCGACAGCCAACAGGTAAGGCAGCAATGGCTGTTTCCTTACCACCAGCCCCCTGGGGCAGCTCCCAGGCCGTCTCATTGCCGTGGTCAGATTTCCTGGCTGGCAGGGCCAGGCAGGGAGGGAAATGGCAAATGAAGGGTCGGGTGTGTGCTAGGTCCTGGAACAAGGAGAACACATAGTCCATGCCTTTGCCTGGGGTCTGGGTTCCAGGGAGCTTGGGCATCTCTTCTTTTCAAATAGAATGTGGAATTCTTCATTTTTCCAACCGAGAATCCAGCCCTCTTTACTTATTCAATGAGTACGTATTGTATTCTTACTATGTGCCAAGATTTGTGCTGGGTGCCAAGGATGGAGATGAGAAGACGTGGTCCCCCCTTGTGAGGAGCTCACATTCTGGTTGATGAGACAGAATACAAATGGATAATCTGGGGGCTAAGCCCAACATACTCCAGGAAGCATGCTCCAGCTCCTTCAGTCAGATCCCAGTCCTTAGAGCAGGTGTTATCTGTACCATTCGCTTAAATCACATCCACTAGCCCCGCCATTCATTCATGCCACAGATATATACTGAGCAGGTACAATGGGCCAGGAACTCTTCTAGGTGCTGGGTAAATAGCAGGGAACAAAAAAAAGTTTCTACCTTCAAGGACTTTATGTTATAATGGAAGGAGATGGACAGTACAGACAAATTGATAACGTAATATTCAGTAGTAGTAAGTGCTATGAAGGAAATAAAGCAGAGTCAAAGGGTCAAGATTAAAGGGGGTGCTATTTCAGACCAGGTGGTCAGGAACACCCTCTCTGAGGAGGTATCATTTATTTATTTATTTTAAAAATAAATTTATTTATTTATTTTTGGCTGAGTTGGGTCTTTGTTGCTGCTCGGGGGCTTTCTCTAGCTGCGGTGAGTGGGGGCTACTCTTCGTTGCGGTGCGCGGGGGCTACTCTTCGTTGCGGTGCGCGGGCTTCTCATTGCGGTGGCTTCTCTTGTTGTGGAGCATGGGCTCTAGGCACGCGGGCTTCAGTAGTTGCCGCTCGCAGGCTCCGTAGCTGTGGCTCGCGGGCTCTAGAGTGCAGGTTCAGTAGTTGTGGCACACGGGCTTAGTTGCTCCGCGGCATGTGGAATCTTCCCGGACCAGGGATCAAACCCGTGTCCCCTGCATTGGCAGGCGGATTCTCAACCACCGTGGCACCAGGGAACACTTGAGGAGGTATCATTTAAACCATGACTTTGACTTACTGTTGCCATGGTTGTTCGTATGGCTGATTTTTTTTTAATGCAATTCTCCTTCCAAGGAGTCTTGTTAGGATGAATTTGCAAATACCCAATACACTTTTTTCTTTATTTTTTTAAAGAACACTAGTGTCTTTATTTTTATGTGTTGTTGACTTGTTCTCTGTATGTAAATCGTGTTCCCCCAACTCTACTATAAGCCACTTGAGGACCGAGAATGGGACTCGTTCAACAGAATTTTCTTGAGTACCTGCTATATGCCAGTACTGTTCTGGATGCCCTGCCAGGCATTTTGGAATATTATACAGCATTCATTTCTACTTCTGGAAGTAAACATCTCAGGCAGCCTAATTCATATTTTGGTGTGTGCAGGGCTAAACAGTTGTTCTATGTCCTTCCGCACTCACTAATTTAAGGGCTGGAACTGGGGGGAATTCCCCAGTTTGTGGTGAGGTGGTTGCCTAACCTTACTTGTAAGAACGAGATAAGACAATGAAGCAAATTTCTTCTAAACTCTCCAACTAAAAAACATTACAAGGGCTTCCCTGGTGGCACAGTGGTTAAGAATCCGCCTGCCGATGCAGGGGACACGGGTTCGAGCCCTGGTCCGGGAAGATCCCACATGCCATGGAGCAACTAAGCCCGTGTGCCACAACTACTGACCCTGCGCTCTAGAGCCCGCGAGCCACAACTACTGAGCCCACGTGCCACAACTACTGAAGCCCGCGCGCCTACAGCCCGTGCTCCCAACAAGAGAAGCCACCGCAATGAGAAGCCCGCGCACCGCAACGAAGAGTAGCCCCCGCTCGCCGCACCTACAGAAAGCCTGTGTGCAGCAACGAAGACCCGACACAGCCAAAAATAAATAAAATTATTTTAAAAAAAAAACAACATTACAACCAACTAATATTTATTGATCATTTGGATTAAGCCCTTTTTGACATATCTATTTTGGTCCTCACAGCAATTTTATGAGGAAGATATTATGATCCCCGGGAGAGGCAGCCTTTGGATTCAGATGCAGCAACTATGAGTGTCTCCTTGGGCATCTGACTTAATCTCTCCGGGGCCCAGTTTTAACTTTGGTCACAGTGAGGATGATGAAACATACCTTACAGGATTATAATGAGGGTTCAGTGAGACGATGAAGGTTAAAAACATGGCATAAAGTAGGCACTCAAAAACGGAGGTTGTTTCTTGCAGACGAGACAGGAGGCTCAGAGAAACTTCTAAGTTGCCTTAGGTTAAACTCCAACTAACTGTGCTGACTCAGGACCACTGGGGTTTGCTGCTCCATAGAAATAAGGGGAGAAATTCCCCTGCCTCTCCTCTCCTTGCCGTCTGTCCTCTGGGTCACAGGGACCTGTCCACGTGGAGACGCGGAGCAGTGGAGAGGAACCACATCCTGGTTGCCCTCTCAGCCACGCTGGACCTTGGCTGAACGAGTCTGGCTTGTCCATGGTCTGCAGATACAGCTTTGGTCTGATTCTCCACAGACCCAAGAGTTCCCCTCACCAGCTGCTCCCTAAGGTGTGTTTCTCTCCTCACAGACACCAACGTGATTCGATATATCCAGCTGACGGAGATGAAGCTCAGCAGATGCTCCCAGAGAGAGAAGGAAGCCATGTAACTAGAACACCTTTCTAGAGCCGAGCCTAGCCCGGGACATCCAGGCACCCACCGGTGAAGAGCCCTTCCCAGGGTTCTGTTCCTTTCTCCCTACTTCCTCCTCCTATTGCCCCTCAACTCTTTGTCTACTCCCAGTGTGAAAAGAAGGAGACGTGCAGATTTGGAATCTGGTGGGTTGCCCTGACAAGGGACATCCTCTTTCCAGTAGGGCAGCCGCTGAGAGAGACCTAACTTCAGCGGGAACAGCTGGAGAGGACTGTCACAGGTTGGGAATGCCATTGCAGCTTTGACTTGGGCCAGTGCTTCTGGCAGAGGCAGAGCCTGGCAGGTGCACCATCCCAAAGGCGTCAGGCACGGAGCCCACAGGCTGGACCCCTCCACAGCTTCCTGACAGACTGCAGCATCTCAAGGCAACTGTGACAAATCCAGGGATGAGACAGACACCAGGAGCGTTGGTTAAGCCAACAGAGTCTGAGAGTCTGTGCACTGGATTTCTGCATACAAACCCGCTCCCCACCCCCAAAACCTCAGGCCCTGCCTCCCTCCCTCACTCGTTGTCTTGGTTTGTGCTTTCTCCTCTCCCACTTGGGGATCTGAGACTCTGCCAGGATTCACATGCCATCGAAGCCCACTCTCAGTGCCCTCTGGTGACCACACATACCATTCTCCCAGACTCCCAGCCAGCAGGCAGCTGTGACAGCAGAAGGGCAGGGTAGAGTGGGCCAGGGGCTGACCACATAGGGACGGGGAGAGGGAGAGATGACATCTAGGGGAAAGAGCATTGTATAGACTGGGAGACTGAACTGCGGACGAATTAAGTGTAAATAAAAATAAATTAACAGGCAGCAGTTCCTGTCATTTCTGTTGAAAGCGGCCCACTCCCTCATTTTTACTCCCTCTCACAACCCTCAATCAGAGCTGCTTGCAGCCAGGTAGGATGGGGCTTCCCCCAAAGCAATGGGCCATTTGTGGTGTACAACGCTGGCTGCGCCTTTGTGCTTTTAGAGTAGGCTGGCATTGTGGAGACTGCCCAGGGACTTGGCTATGTGGGAACTTGTAGCCTCTTTTTTGATGAAATTACCTGGACTCAATATCTAGCACATAGAATGTGTTCAACAGATATTTGTTGAATGACTAAATGATGACTGCAGACTGGCTCTCCTGCCTTAAACTAATTTTATCCCAGCCTAGTCTCCTGATACCTATGCCCTTTTTGCGATGCCATGTTGCTTCAGTCTAGTAAGAGACACTTACTGAGGGCTTCTTGTTTGCCTGTCATTGTGCAGTTTGCCCTGGGACATAGGATGTAGTCCCAGTCTTCAAGGAGTTGGAAGAGTTGAGAAATAGTCATAGGAGATTATTACCAATGATACCTTTAATTTATATGATGCTTTAAAATTTTCAAAGCACTTTCATGTATTTTTTGTGTGATCCGTGAGACAATATTGTACAAATTAAAATATATACAGATGCAATAATATTAATAGTGAGCATTTATTAAATGCACTATCCTCAGATCTTTACATGTATAATCTCATTTCTTTCGTGCAATTACCCTACTATTTCCATCTGATGGATAAGAAAACTGAAAAAGAGAAAACTAGCCCAATGTTGCATGCCCTTAAGTGGCATAACTAGGATTTGAATCGAGTCTGTCTGACTCCGGAGCTTCAGCTGTTAACTACTCTGTAGTTAGTTGCTGCCCTACAAAGTATAATATTGGGTAGTTACAACCATTCAAAAGCAGGACAGTATGTGTGACAAACCTTGACTACGTCAATGATGGTACGTGGGCTGCCTTTCATATTTAGCCCAAGGTGAAAAATTGTCCCTAACACTTGACTTCCTAGTGGCAGAAAAGGCAGCTGAGACCCAGCAGTTATTTCTGTGTATTGTTTATTCTCCTTGCTGACGGGCCAGCATGGATCCAAACAGTCCACCTAGCATTCCTCACCCCATCCCCAGCTTTGGGGAAGAGTCACAGTTACAGGTAGAGATTGAAAGGAAACACACAGTTAATTCTGGCTTATTTGTCTAATCAGAGGCTCCAACACTGCAGGATCCAATCACTTCTGAGGGGCCCAGAAGCCAGCAGCACAGGTTATATTCACATAGCTCCTCAAAGGCTTCCAGCGGGGGCTGCAAGAAGGTGCTAGAAATATCCAGGGGCCCCCAGTTGGCTGCCTATAGCTCACCCTCTGGAGAAGGGAAAAAGGGAAAAACGCTGTTACTGCTGCCACATCCTCCCCCACCCCTACCATGTCCTCCTCTCTGCCCTCTTCCCCCAAAATGATTTCACATGACCCCAACTCAAATCCACCCTGCAGCACACATAGTAGAGGCAAACGTGCAAAAACTCCCCTCTTCCTGAGGCTCCAGCCCAGGAAGTTTGTGAGTTGGCAGACTGCTTGTTAGGGTCTGAAGGATGAAGACGAGGTCAGAGGTGGTGTGCGGAGCCAGTTCCAACGGGCAGGGTCTTCCTTTGGTCTTCGTGCCATGAAGAAAGACTCAGAGTAACTATTCGCGACGTGGAACAGGAGAGGGGTCTTGCCTCACCGAGTGAGTTGGGGCAGAGCTGGACAGGTGGGGATGATAAGATTGCTGCCATCCTTCCAAAGAAAAAGGTTGAAAACCAGAACCAGGTGAGGACAACCTCATGGGACCTCATAGAACAAGCGATCAGGTCTTCTGCTTGTCTGGTAACGTAGGTACGCGTGCTGGGAACTCCATTCACTGTGACCCAAAGTTAAATGATCCCAAAGAAAAAAGCTGCCTGGGACTTGTTTGAGATGGTGGAACTGAACTTCCTGTGCGTTTGTCCAGAGACTTCAGAGAGCTGGTAGGCAACCTCAGCTCTGTTCCCCTTAACAAACCATCAGCTTCCTTCTCCTCGTCCCTCCCCCAAACAGGGACTGTTATTTAATTACACGTTTTGTTTGCAGATGTCACTGCTGAGCTATACTTGGAGCGCTCATCCTGGATCTGACCTGCTTTGCCGTCTCCCGCTCGGACTTTTGTGATAGACTCTTTGGGGAAAAGATATTATACTTTTATTGTAATTATTACGAAAGCCTCACATGTGTATTGTAGAAATATTAGGGGGGAAAAAAAAGATTAATTCCGCCCCATAATCCTACTACCGGAGACAGATATTGTTATCCTTTTGGATGTATCTTTTGGTTGCTTTTGGTATAAATGTACACATGCACATGCATTTTTTTAAACAAAGGTTGGATCATACTGTACATACTCTTTAATAACTCACTTTTCAAAATGTGTATTTATATTGTAGAATATGTGACGCATACACAGGTACAAAATTCAAGAATTACCAAAAGATCTGGAGTCGGAAGTAACTCTCTTTCCTGCCCTGTCTGCCAGCCTCTAGTTTCTCTCCAGCTACTTGTATATCCTTTCAGAGACAGTTACGCATTTTCACGTGTATGTATCTATTTTGTCACAAATGGTAGCACATGGGACACACTTTTTGCACCTTGTGCTACTCCACCCACTATATCACGACCGTAACATTTTCTGCTGGTCTCCCAAACTGTTCAACAGCATCCTCATTACGTGGGTGGACCCTCATTTGGCAGCCAATCTTCCAATCGTGATTATCTCATGCGTTCCCAATCTTTATTGTAAATAATATTGCAACAGACATTCTTGTAGCTAAATTTTGCACATATCTAGGACTATTTCCTGAGGATAACATCTGAGAAGGATATCGCTTGGCTATCTTTAAGAATTTTGATATATTTTACCAACTGCCCTCCAGAGAGTTTGTACCAAGGCGCTCTTCTATTTGCAGGCTTGAGAGTGCCCTGTTCCCTGCACCCTCACTACGGGTGGGTACTATCACTTACCAAATCTTTACCAATTTGAGAGGAACATAATAGTATATCAATGTTATATGAACTCACAATTCTTTATTAGTGAAGAGCATCTTCATATGCTTATTGGCCATTTGTACCTCCTTCTTTGTGATTTTTCTATTTATTTGATATTGGTATGTTTATTATCAATATGTAATTTTATTAAGAGTATTATTTTGGGCAAGAAACACTGCCAAATATGCTTTCCAAGTGCTTTGCTTTCCAATTTTGTTTATGGTGCTTTTTGACATACATAAATTCTTAATTCTGCAATTAATTTGTTCCTCTGTTGCCAGCTTCTGCCTACGGTTCACCTTCTCATTTCTAGCAGAGTGGCCCTTCTAAAACACAATCTGGTTATGTCACTCCACAGCTTAGAAATCTTTAGTGGCTGCCCATCACTTTTAGAATAAAGGCCAAACTCAGCATAACACACAAGGTCTTTCAGGTGATTTCTCCCACTGACACCTCCTGGTCCTCTTCCCAAGGTTCCCTACATTCTACTGCTGCCTAGCTTCTTGTGATTCCCCGAACCCATTGTTCTGGGGTCTCTGGGCCTTTCCATGCTGTTCCCTCTGCCCAGTTGGCTATGCCTCACCCCTCCAATCCACTTTTTGCCATGCTAACTCCTATAGGACTTGTTCAAGTCATCACTGCTTGAAAGCCTTCCTTGACCCCTTAGTCTGCATTCCAAGCAACATGAGTCTACCTCTGCCTATAGCATCTGCTACAAATAGGAATCAGAACTTCCTATTTCTATTTGTCCGGTCCACTATCCGGATGTTCTTCAGGGCAGACACTGTGGTTTATTCATCTTTGCAGCTAGAATGCCTAGTACAATGCCTGGCACATACTAAGTGGCCAATAAACGTTGAGCATTGAACCTGGAATGAATGATGGATCCGGTGGCAAATGTTACTTGAAGTAGGTGCAGGGCTCACTGGATCTGGGCTTCTGAGGACTGAAGAAATCCTAGGAGACTTGGGTTAGAAGAGAAGCTATGGGGCTTCCCTGGTGGCGCAGCGGTTCAGAG
>NW_006797362.1:311963-312926 GCF_000442215.2 Lipotes vexillifer
GTCTGCCTGCTAATGCAGGGGACGCGGGTTCGAGCCCTGGTCTGGGAGGATCCCACATGCTGCGGAGCAACTGGGCCCGTGAGCCGCAACTACTGAGCCTGCAGTGTCTGGAGCCTGTGCTCCGCAACAAGAGAGGCCGCGATAGTGAGAGGCCCGCACACTGCAATGAAGAGTGGCCCCCACTCGCCACAACTAGAGAAAGCCCTCGCACAGAAACGAAGACCTAACACAGCAAAAATAAATAAATAAATAACTAAACTCCTACCCCCAACAAAAAAAAAAAAAAAAATCCCTTCTGTCATATAGTCACAAGCCCAACCAGATTCAAAGAGAGGGGATATAGACCCCATCTCTCAATTAGAGGTGTGTCAAAGAATCAGTGACCACGTTCTAAAAAAAAAAACAAAAAAAAAAAGAAGAGAAGCTATGTGCTCCAGTGCTGTGCTTTCCAAAACATCAGAATCACTTGAAGCAGCTTTTTCAAAATACATAATCTCAGGCTGTGCCTTAGATCCATTGAATCATGGGGATGATGCTCAAGCTACTATAGTTTTTTAACGTCCTGAAAAGTTTCCACCGACCAGCCAGGTTGAGGAGCCACTGCTGAGGTAGACCAGCAGACAATCAAGAACACCCAGCTCCACTATTTCAAATCCTGTGATCTTTCGGCGTGGATAGATGGAGCTTTGTTTGAATACCAGCTTTGATGTCTACTAGCTCTGTGACCTTGGGGCAGTTGCTTGACTTTTCTGATCCTTGTTTTCCTCACCTATACATGGCATAATGTCATATTTCTTAAAAGGCTGTTGGGAGGATTAAGAGGTACCTGTCTCCTAGCTCAGTACTTGGCACAGAGTAAGCATGGAATAAACATTCATTTCTTCCTCCCACCCTGCTCAGCCTCAGTTTCCTCATTTATAGTGTGGCTACTAATACCTGTATGTTTATCTTCTGTATTTCCCT
>NW_006797362.1:312936-321357 GCF_000442215.2 Lipotes vexillifer
CCCTACACTGCACTCTAGAAGAAAGTGAACTTCCAGCAGGCCCCTGGGTTACTCTCTGATCAACAAGTATAGATACTTGGGGGTTAGGGGAGCAGAGGAAGCCCCATACTCCATCGCATGCCTTCTGCAAGCATATATTGCTGTGCATATATATGCACAGCAATCGGTTGGAATAATTCTGATGGTTTTCAGAACCAGGTGTTTCCTAGTCACACCCAAAGATCAACACAGTTTTCTTGCTGCAGTTGCTCCCACAGGCTAGTGGCTTCTGTGCTGCAAGGAGAAGGCAATTGTCAGGGAAGAGGATAGCCATCGCCCACTCTCCTTCCAATGCCATGGCATCCACATCCTGTGCCTCAGAGCAGGAAAGACAAAACTGGCTGCAAGGCCAAAATAGCTGATCTGCAGCTGCTTAGATTAAGGTGCCCCTGCTTCCCACTCCCAATGCCTGCACTTTCTCTTCCCGCCAGCCCAGAGCGGGGAGCACAGGCAGGAAAAATGCATTCAGTCCATCAGGCATGACAGAGTTCAAATTACCAAGTCAGCATGAAAAGTCCCCCTCTAAATGGACTGAAATTGGATTCTATTAAAAAAAGCACACTCAGTGAGGCCCTTGGCTATTCATATTTGCTAAGACATGGAGAAGGGGGAGAAGGCAGAGGCCCCTGCAAAACGTTGGGAATCTCAGCTGTTCTGTTGAATTGCTTGTCTGGAAGTAAGCCAACAATTGAAAGCCAGATGTGCCCTGTCTTCAGCATCTCACAGAATATTAGGGCTGGAAAGAATCTTAAAGCTCAATAGTTCAACCTCTCAACTTACAGATGAGGGATCGAGTCCAGAGAAGATAAGTGACTTCTTCAAGGTCACACAGCTAGTAAGTAAGAAAGCCAGAACTAGAACTCACATTAGTTTTCACATCAGTTTTCTAACAACAAAATTAAATTCTACCCAGTGAACCAAAATACGCTTACAAAGCATCTTTCTTTTTTTAATGTAATGCTGTGACATTACTCTCTTCTAAAGAAAGAAGGCAGTCATTCCCTCACTCAATATTTATCATTCCCATCACTTCATTGTAGGTGGTTAACGAGGTATTGTCTCTGCTTGAGAAACTCACAGTCTACGGGGAAGAAGGAAAAGTAAACAGGCAACTTCAAATCTGTGTAATAAATATTACAGAAAACACCAAGGGCACACCAAGAAGGGGCACCTATAGCAATCCTGAAGGATCAAGGAAGATTTTCCCGAGGGAGTGCCAGTAAGAGGAGCAGAAGTGGTGAGAGAGGGGTCAGCTTCAGACCAGGGTCAATGGCAAAGCTCTGTTACTCCCTTTCCTGGATACCATATGAAAGGATTTGAGGCCGTCAGCATGAGCTGTCTTTTCTTACCCTTTCCCTGTTTTCTCATGCCTGGGCTCAGGCAATGGCAATGTCACTTTACTACCCTTATGGGCCCGAGGGCTGAGAAGTCACAGAAGACTCTGCAGACTCTATCTGATTAAATCCCCTCTGTGCAGAGCAGGGACAAGTACACCTGTTACCTCTGAATGCAATCAGAAGCTCTTCAAGACTTGTGATTTCCATAATAGGTGAAAATTCTACCCTAGGTTTCACAAATGTAGCTCCAGAGCCATCATGGCGTGCATACTTTTGATATATTCCATTGTTTTTTGTTCCTTTTTTCCTCTAATCTCAGCCTCTTTATTCTAGAACAGCACTGTCCATAAGAAATATAATGTGAGCCACCTCTATAATTTTAAATTTTCTAGTAGCCAACCTTAAAAAAGTAAAAATAAACAGAGAAAATTACTTTTAGTAATATTTTCTAAACAAAAATAAAATTAAGAAAACAATCAAAAAGTTAAATCATCAGGAATAAATTTAGCAAAAGCGCAAAACTTATACTCTGAAGACTACAAAACATTGTTGAATAAAATTAAAGAAGACCTGAATAAGTGGAAAGACTTTCCATATTCATGAATTGAAAGTCTTAAGATGGTTAAGACAGTAATATTTTCCGGGACTTACCTGACGGTCCAGTGGTTAAGACTCCACCCTTCTACTGGAGGGGGCAGGGGTTCGAACACTGGTTGGGGAAGATCATGCATGCCTCGTGGCGTGGCCAAAAAAAAAAAAAAAAAAAGGTAGTAATACTTTCCAAGTTGATCTATGGATTCAACACAATCTCTATTAATATCCCAACTGATTTCTTTGCAGAAATTGACAAACTGATCCTAGATTTCATATGGAAATTCAAGAGACCCAGAATATCCAAAATAATCTTTAAAAGGAAGAGCAAAGTTGGATGACCCACACTTCTTGATTTCAAAACTTACTACAAAGCTACAGTAATTAAGACAGTGTGATACTGGCATATAGATCAATGGAATAGAAATAATAGTCCAGAAATCAACCCTCTCACTTGTGGTAAATTCATGTTCGACAAGGGTGCTAAGACAAGAAGAGTCTTTTCAACAAACAGTGCTGGGACACCGGGATGCCCAGATGCCAAAGAATGAAGTTGGACTGGTACTTCACATCATATACAAAATATTTACTCAAAGTGGATTGAAAATCTAAATCTAAGAGCTAAAACTATAGAACTCCTAAGAAAAGAACTTTGGTGTAAATCTTTATGATCTTGGATTAGGTGATGATTTCCTGGGTATGACACCAAAAGCACCAGCAACAAAAGTAAAAATAGATGAACTGGACTTTTTATCTATTAAAATTAAAAACTTCTGTGCTTCAGAGGACACCATCAGGAAAGCAAAATGACAATCCACAGCATGGGAGAAATTTTTGCAATCATCTATCTGATAAGATAATTGTATCTAGAATATATAAAGAACTATTAAACCCTATAATAAAAAGACAATGGGCGGGGCTTCCCTGGTGGCTCAGCGGTTAAGAATCCGCCTGCCAATGCAGGGGAAATGGGTTCGAGCCCTGGTCCAGGAAGGTCCCACATGCCACGGAGCAACTAAGCCCGTGTGCCCCAACTACTGAGCCTGTGCCCTAGAGCCTGTGAGCCACAACTTCTGAGCCCACGTGCCACAACTACTGAAGCCCACGCACCTAGAGGCCGTGCTCCGCAACAAGAGAAGTCACTGCAATGAGAAGCCTGCGCACCGCAACGAAGAGTAGCCCCCACTCGCCGCAAAGAGAGAAAGCCCGCGCGCAGCAATGAAGACCCAAGGTAGCCAAAAAAAAAAAAGACAATGGGCAAAAGCATCTGAATAGACATTTCTCCAAAGAAGGTATACAAATGGCCACTAAACACATTAACAAATGCTCAACACATCATTAGCTACTAGAGAAATGCAAATCAAAAGTACAGTGAGACACCCCTTCATACCCACTAGGATGACTATCATCAAAAGACAGATAACAAGTGTCCCGATGCAGGGAATTGGAATCCTTAAACACTGCTTGTAGTAATATAATGTGGTACAGCTGCTGTGGAAAACATTTTGGCAGCTCCTCAAATGGTTAAACATAAAGTTACTGTATAACCCAGCAATTCTGCTCCTAGGTATATACCTAAGAGAACTGAATATGTCCACACAAAACTTACACACTAATATTCGTAGCAGTATTATTCATAAAAGCTAAAAAATGGGAAAATCCAAATGTTCATCAACTTGATGAATGAATAAATAATATGTGACATATCTGTACAATGGAATGAAATTAAGTAGTGATACATTGTACAACATGGGTGAACCTTGAAAACAGTAAATGAAAGCAGCTAGTCACTAAATACTAAATAAATATGATTCAATTTTTATGAAATTTCCAGAATAGGCAAATACTAGAGGCAGAGAGTAGATTAGTGGCTGCCCAGAGCTGGAGATTTGGGAGTGATGGTGGGAGGATTGGGGGATGATGCCTAAGTGGTGCAGGGTTTCTTGCTGAAATGTGATGAAAATGTTCTAAGATTGATCATGGTGATGGATGCACAACTCTGTGAATATACCGAAAGCCATTGTCAAGTACATTTTTTTTTTTGGCTGCGCTGCCCGTTCCCCGACCTGGGATATTAGTTCCCCAACCTGGGATTCAACCTGGACCCTCAGCAGTGAAAGCGCCAAGTCTGAACCACTGGACCCCCAGGGAATTCCCTCAAGTACATTTTAAATGAGTGAATTTTTTCCCAATAAAACTGTTTAAGCAATGGATTTTATTTAGCCCAATATATCTAAAATATTACCATTACAGCATATAATCAATATAGAAATTATTAATGATGTATTTACGTTCTTTTTTATAATCCAGTGTGTAATTTACACTGACAGCACATCTCCATTTGAACTAGTCACATGTTAATTGCTCAACAGTCATGCGTGGCTAGTGGTTACTGTATTGGACAGCAAAGTTCTAGAGCTTCAAGGACCGTCCTATGAGTACTAAACAGTCATCAGGGGCCTTCCTCCTGGTTATTTTAATCTTGCTCTTTCGTGGAGTTTCCATGTCCCCCAACTCCAGACCCTTCCGTAGCTGCTGCCACTGAACCAAGGCAGAGGGGCAAGGATTGCAACGTTGTAGGAGAGAGGGCAGCAGGGGAGAAGAGAGCTCAGTCATCTGCTCCCTGGGCCTCTACTTCTGACCCCACTCTGGCTCACACACCTTTTGTAATGTGAGCCAATCAGAGTTCAACTTCAGACTTTAACACTTTTTTGGTGTGTGTCTCGTTTCTGAAACTAAGGATAATAACAGTACCATTCTCAAAGGTTTACTGTGAAGATTAAATGCAATAATGGGGGTAAACTGCTTTGGATGGCGTCTGGTACAAAGTAAGCATTCTTTAGCATTAGCTAATTATTTAATGATAATACTAATAATAGTAACAAGATGAGAAGGAAGAAGAAGGAGCAGAGGAATATTTTTTAACAGAACATATAATTATATACGTTATATATGCATATTATATATAAATATATAATATAATGTAGTATATTCCTTATCCACTCATCCTTATCCACATCTTTGTCATCCGTTCATCCATTGATGGACACGTAGGTTGTTTGCATCTCTTGGCTACTGTAAATAATGCTGCAGTGAATGAGCAGAGGAATATTATCATTCCTAATGTCTCTAGGTTTTAGCAGAGTGCCCGGCATATAATAAATTCTCAGGAAACCATAGCTCTCCACCCTGGAAGCTTATGACAACCCCAACAGTTGGTTCTCTAGTCTCTGCGTGAATGCTTCCAGGGAGTTTCATATCAAATAGAGCCCATTCCACTTTTAGGTAGTTCTACTTGTTGAAATCCACCATCTTATATTGGACTGGAACTTATAAAATGAGTGCTGAGCTGGAGGGAGGAAAAGAGCTTAGGGCGGGGGGTATGGAGAACCGAGGACCCATCACTCGCCCACAGTTAGAGGGCCACGAAAGTTTCCAAGATCATCTCGGAAGTCCTGAGCTGAGGTTATTGTTTGGTCTGGTTTTACGTTTGCTTTTATTTGTATTGATAAGTCCCAAATGGAGTCTGGCAGCTTGTAAGAAAAATTATTTTCCTGGATTTAGAATCTACTGAAATTGTTAAAACCATGGAGCGCTCTTAGTCGCTCCCCAGCTTCAAATCAGTGAGGCTTTGGGTACCTGCTGAGTGCAGGCTGGAAGGTGGAGCTGCGGGAAAGGATGTTTGGGACTTGTTGGTTCTTTTCATCTTTCAGTCAGGGGATAATTCTGGTAAAGTAAAGCCCACCTTATCAAGATGTTCTTTAAACTTTTACTCTTTGATTACTTTTGATTCAGCATCATAGGGGCTTCTGTTTCTTTGACACACATGTGAACTCAGAAATGTAGATAAGTGCATGACCTGTGACAAAGGAAACCTGAACCTCCATCTGCCATCACTGGCTTTGGTACCTTGAACGAGTGGCAGGCCTCATTTATCTTATCCTCAACTATAAATGGGTGAAGGTGAGTCAGAATTCTGTCTGGGTATCAGAAGCGCCCAGCCAACATTTAGAATATACAGATGTGGGGTCCTGGAAACTGCATATTTTTAGAAGCTAAAATTCTGATAGTGGTTCACAGAGTCATATTTGGGAATCACTGAACTATTGAGGTCTCTGGCAGTTCTAATAGTCTATAAATATGTGGTAGGAGATCCTAGCTGACACCAAACAGAATTGGTCCTTTCTGGTCCATGTATTTATTTCGTTTATTTGCACGCATCAATATACATATTAGTCAAAGTTGAGAAAACTTTTTTTTTTTTTTTCCAGATATTTAGAGAAGATGGAGAGATAGACATAAAGACAGTAGGGATGGAGTGTCTGACCATCAGGTATGGTTATAAGTTCATGGAAGACTGACATTTGATGGAAACATCTATGATGAGGAAATGAGGAGATTAAAAAAGCATGCCAGGGGAGTTCCCTACTGGCCTAGAGGTTAGGATTCCAGGCTTTCACTGCTGTGGGCCAGGTTCAGTCTCTGGTCGGGGGAACATAATTCAGCATAAGCACAGTGGATTGAGCTGTGAAACCTTTGAGCATGAGGTTACTTAGGCCTCTTTAGGTACCATCAGAGCCGTCATTGAATTTGCAAAAGAATTAAATTCTTTCACTTCCTCCATTCTCCTTCTGCTCCTTGTAACCACAGCTACCTTTCAAGCCACTATGTCCCACTTTCCTAGCCTGGGTCTAATCTTACACCTGCCCAGGTCTGCACCAGTTTCTAGTTAAAAGAACCCAAGGTCTTAGCTGAAGCATGCTCTGAGATCCAGAAGAAGGAACAGTAAAACAGAAGAGGAAAGGGAGCTGAGAGAAGCTAAAACTCTCTGTCAATCATGTTGCTCACTTTGCAGTTGAGAAACTGAGGCACAGAGCACTCGTGCACAGCAAGAGCATTGCTAGCCTGGTCTTCAGTCTTTCTGGGATTCACTGCACAGAGACCTCAAAGTCTCTCTTTAGGACTGCTGGAGGTTGCTTAAATGGATTTCCTGCATCCCCTGGCAGGTGGTAATAGGGGAATATTGAATAAGACTATTAATAGAAGGTATGCATTAGGGAATGTCTAGTGAACCCACTAATAGAAGAATTATGTCTGGTGACTTAAAAGAAAAAAACTCATACTGAGTATTGCTGATGTTAAACTCTGAATATATGCCAAGGCCAAGAATGTTTGATATGGCAAAGGCATATTGGTGATGTGGATCCCTCTTGCTACTGGTCTTATATGCAAAGACTTTATTCAAAGATGAGCTCACTAAAGTATAAAGTTAATTTCAATACAGAATGTAATCCAGTTCTTAGCATACCTGATGGCATTATATCCTGGCTTAGAGTTTAAAAATCGTAGCAGGGACTTCCCTGGTGGCCCAGTGGCTAAGGCTCTGAGCTCCCAATGCAGGGGGCTCAGGGTTCGATCCCTGGTCAGGGAACTAGATCCCACATGCCCCAGCTAAGAGTTCACATCCTGCAACTAAAGATCTCACGTGCTGCTACGAAGACCCAGCGCAGCCAAATAAATAAATAAATAAATAAATAAATAAATAAAAAATAAATAAATAAATAAATAAAATAAAAATCGTAGCAGTTCACACATCCCCTGTGGAGAACCTGGGACCTAGATGGGTGAACAGCAGTGCTTCTCAAACTTTGATGTGCCCAAGAATCACCTTGGAGATCTAGTTAAAATGCAGATAAACTACTGAATGGGAGAAAATATCTGCAAATGATATGAGTGATAAGGGGTTAATATCCAAAATTTATAAACCGCTCATACAACTCAATATTGGAAAAAGAAAACAACAAAGAACACAATTTTTAAAATGGGCAGAAGAACTGAATAGACATTTTTCCAAAGAAGACATCCAGGTAGCCAACAGGCATATGAAAAGATGCTCAGCATCGCTAATCATCAGAGAAATGCAAAGCAAAACCACAATGAGATATCAACTCACACTTGTCAAAATGGCTATTATCAAGAAGTCTACAAATAACAAATGTTGGTGAGGGTGTAGAGAAAAGAGAACTCTAGTACACTGTTGGTGGGATCGTAAATTGGTGCAGCTGCTGTGGAAAACAGTATGGAGGTTCCTCAAAAACTTAAAAATAGAACTACCATATGATCCAGCAATCCTACTCCTGGGTATACATCCGAAGAAAACGAAAACACTAATTTGAAAAGATACATGCATATGTTCATAGCAGCATTATTTACAATAGCCAAGATATGGAAGCAACCTAAGTGTCCATCGACAGATGAATGGATAAAGAAGGTGTTGTGGGCTTCCCTGGTGGCGCAGTGGTTGAGAGTCCGCCTGCTGATGCAGGGGACACGGGTTCCTGCCCCAGTCCGGGAAGATCCCACATGCCGCAGAGCGGCTGGGCCCGTGAGCCATGGCCGCTGAGCCTGCATGTCCGGAGCCTGTGCTCCACAATGGGAGAGGCCACAACAGTGA
>NW_006797362.1:321374-335207 GCF_000442215.2 Lipotes vexillifer
AAAAAAAAAAAAAAAAAAAAAAAAAAAGAAGGTGGTGTATATATACACAACGGAATATTACTCAGCCACAAAAAGAATGAAATTCTGCCATTTGCAACGACATGGATGGGCCTAAAGAGTATTATGCTTAGTGAAATAATTCAGACAAATACTCTACTTTATCACTTATATGTGGAATCTAAAAAATAAAACAAATGAATGTATATAACAAAACAGAAACAGACTCAGATATAAAAAGACAAACTAGTGATTACCAGTGGGGAAAAGGTCGGGGGAGGGGCAAGATAGGGGTATGGCATTAAGGGACACAAACTGCCGTGTATAAAATAAATAAGCAACAAGGATATACTGTACAGGACAGGGAAATATAGCCATTATTTTGTAATAACTTTAAATGAAGTATTATCTATAAAAATATTGAATCACTATGTTGTACAGCTGAAATTAACGTAAAATGGTAAGTCAACTATACCTCAATAAGAAAAAAAATGCAGATTAGGATTCAGTAGGTCTGGAGGGAGGCCCAAGATTCTGCCTTTCTAACAAGACCCGGGAGATGCTCCGCAGCTGGTGTATGGGCCATGTTCTGAGTAGAGAGAGAAGAGAGTAGCCTGACTCCTGAGCAGAGACAGCCAGCCTGCAGAGTCAGCTATTCCTAACCCTGCATCCAGATACTCCTCTGACCATATCTTTATCTAGCTACATGTTGTTTATAAATAAACTACTGTATGCTTAAGTCTCACTGAGACTTTTGGGTATTCCAGCACTCCAAACATCTTGGCAATCAGGATCTGAACCCCACAAGCCACCTCTATTTCCAACCCCTTCTGCTAACCTCTAAGTTCTTCTTTGCACAGTCACCCTAATCCATACCCTATAATCCATACTCCCCAATTTACTTTATTTCCCTATTTTCCTCCCTCTGAAATAATTTGCTTCTGTAATAGGAAACAGTCAGTTGACTTCTATGTGCCAGAACAGTGTTTTACGGTCCTATCAGGTTTGTAAACATCATTTTATGAGACAGTTATTATTAGAACAACCATTTTACTGACAAGAAACTTGAGAACCAGAAGGGTTAAATAAACTGCCCAAGGTCGTGAAATTAATAAGTGGAAATACCAAGATGTGATCCCAGACCATCTGACTCCAAAGCCCACATTCTTGGCCACTGTAATGTGGGAAGTTGTCCTGGGAGCATGAGCAATCCATTCTCCCTGGGATGTCAAGGACTCTTACTGCCTCTTCTCAGCCAAATTGTATCTGGTCCTAACCCACTCTGGCTGCTTTCATCTCTCGTTAGCCTGCAACAAAATTACATTAGGTCCTGAATGTCCAGGATCAAAGTCTGGGTTAACCTTTAAGCCTCTTCAACACTAGAGAAGTTGGCCAGATTGATGTCTGACACCCCCAGCCTCCTCTTCCTGACGCTCCCTGCTGGCCCCTATGGGACCACCTTTCAGCCCCCTCGTCCCTCTCACTTCAGGAGCCTCTGCCTTCCTTTGTTCTCTACTCTCCTTTCCTTCTACATCAAAGGTGGCTTTTAGAGAAAGATCTGAGAAGATTTCTCAGTGTCTCCACATGCATGAGTTTTTTGAGGCAGTTTGCATTTTAAGCCTTATCACTTAATCAAGGGAGAAAAGTTCTGGGGCGCTTAGGTCAGAAGGATATATGGCTGTTGATTAGGCCCAGGCTGGAAAGGGAAGTGGGCAAAGAAATGGCATTCCAGGCAGGAGGACCTATGCTTGCATATCGTAGTTACTCAATAAATGTTTGTTGACAAAACACTGAAGAGGAAATGATACGTTTAGGTCCACTGGGACCAGAGAGGGATCTCCCTGCAAAAAATCTGGCCTCCCCTCCTGAGCCTTTATCCAACTCTAAGAGAGTTGGACAAAATATGCTTAATAGATAGTGTTTTCCCCCTTCTCTTGGCCACGTAGGTTGATTTTTCCTTTAATTTAGTATTCTAAAAGTAAAAATAATAATTTCACCAGGTACCACTTAAACAAGAGGAAATCTCTGACATTCAACCAAAGGTACTTGTTATGATGGAACAGGTTGGAATTGCCTCCTTTACCTTCCCACTAGCTCATTTGGTTATTCAGGCCTCCACAGTTTCTCCTTCTAGAAGAGTGACAATAATCATTAGGAGTCTGGCCTCTGACCTTTGGAGCCTTGTCAGGAATAGGAACCAGAACCTAGAACTTTGCCAGGGAGGCTACCTATCAACCCAGTGCATGATCTGGCAGCTCCACCCATTCTTCCATTTTTCTGGCCCTCGCTCTCCAACCCCTTGGCTTGTCTGTTATGACGACCTGTGACCACTCCTCTAAGAGAGCAGCAAGCAAGAAGACAGCAGCAAAAGCAGCTTTAGGGTAAATTTCAGGCAGCAGGTGGGCTCTACCATTAGTTGATGGCTGTGTACCAATGAATAGAAGTGTATTAGACTAGACTAGAATGGAAGATAGAAGTGTGAGGAGTGGGGACCTGGGGACGCACTGGGATCGTATGTACAGGCCAAGGAACAAGGGTCCAGACAAACCGTCAATTTCTTATCATCTGCTGAAACATCTCCCCATTGTCTCTTGGGTTGAGAACCAGGGACACTTGGCTGGTAAGGGTCTACTTATAAGAACAAAGAGCAAGATGAATGTGTTAGCACAGACATTTAGAAGGAAAATTCTGAGCTTTTATATTGTCAAGTGTGGGATAAGAGATGTTAACCAGTAGAACATCTTGCTAGAAGAACAAAAGAAAGGTTCTCATCCACAGAATGTTTGGGCAGCGACCCTGAAAAGAACTAGCTTATTCTAGGAACAGCCAGGTTAAATTTTTTTAAAGTTATCTCTGGCTATTCAGTGAAGGTGATCATCTAACTATCAGTCTTAATGTTTCTGTCCCCCATTAGACACAAGTTCTTCAAGGGCAGAGACCATGCGTCATGCTTGCTTTTGCATCCTTGATGATAGCCATACGATAGTGTGGGTAATCCACCGACCTTTAATAGCCAGGGAAAAGAGTTCACAATAAATATCAGGGGCAAGAAAAAGAAGTTGAATAGTTAGAATTACTTCTGCATCACCTACTTCTGCCCAAAGCTAAAGGCAAAGGAAGACCTAGGCCCTAAATTTGCCCTAATGGAAATGCAGCCTTCCCTCAGCCTCTACTGCTCTCGTGTTGAATTTCACCCACGTCACTGTTTTTTGTTTTGGGGGTTTTTTCATTTTATTATTTTTGGCTGCACTGGGTCTTTGTTGCTGCACGCGGGCCTTCTCTAGGTGCGGAGGGCAGGGGCTACTCTTCATTGCGGTGCACAGGCTTCTCATTGCGGTGGCTTCTTTTGTTGCGGAGCACGGGCTCTAGGCATGCGGGCTTCAGTAGTTGTAGCACGCGGGCTCTAGGCGCACAGGCTTCAGTAGTTGTAGCACGCGGGCTCGGTAGTTGTGGCTCGCGGGCTCTAGAGCGCAGGCTCAGTAGTTGTGGCACACAGGCTTAGCTGCTCCGCGGCATGTGGGATCTTCCTGGACCAGGGCTGAAACCCGTGTCCCCTGCATTGGAAGGCGGATTCTTAACCACTGTGCCACCAGGGAAGCCCTCACCCACGTCACTGTTGCCTAAGCACTACAGCTTTTCCCCCTCAAAGCAAAAACTTCTAATTCTGACCACTTTGGTCACTGAGTCTCAGTGACGGATCTTCCTACCAGGGCTGAAACCCGTGTCCCCTGCATTGGAAGGCGGATTCTTAACCACTGTGCCACCAGGGAAGCCCTCACCCACGTCACTGTTGCCTAAGCACTACAGCTTTTCCCCCTCAAAGCAAAAACTTCTAATTCTGACCACTTTGGTCACTGAGTCTCAGTGACTCAGTGGCATGCAACTCCTCCTCCGATAAGCCCATAAACAGTCACCAGCAAACCAGTGTCACTCGTTCAAGCGTCATTTAGGAAACATAGTCTTAAGGGTGATGGCGACCATTTCAGAAAGATCAGAGGGAGAATTTGGGCTTTCCCATCATTGGCTTGAAGGAATAGCTCCCAGGCTGGCTCCAAGACAGCTGGCAGGCTCTGTGTTGCCACAAAACAAAGATCCCGCCCTGTCCAAAGCTAGGAGAGCTCAAATTCTTTCTCTACAGCCCCTCTTACCAGGCTGATGACCCCAAACAGAACCAGTTAGAGAAGGGTGACCTGGCGACACCCAAGAAACGATGGGCCATTTCTTCACATCTTCATGCCTTGTCATGCCTCTAGCCCTGGAGCTGACAGAGAAATTTCATCTGCTTTCTGAAAGACAACTCACAAGAAGTGAGAATAAAGACACCTGGCAACAAGAAAACTAAACCCCGCTGGCATCACCTTCTCTCATCCCTCCTTTCTCCTGACTTATTCCTTCTTGCCTCAAAGATGAGCATCTTCCACTCAGGCTGCCAAGCGAGGCCCACTGACAGGAGGACGATGAGCTCTCCAAGCCTTAGCCTGGTAATCTAGCTTGAAGGCATCCTCTCTGTCGTCAGGCCATTTTGGAAAACTGTAATTCACCTAGCTATCCTGATTTGTAGGAGGCTAATCGTAAAAGAATGAGGACTCTGAAGAAGTCATGGCCAGAGAAGAAAATATCTCAGTTAACAAAATGCTTTTATTGCATAAACTTCACAGGCCTTTAGAACTTAAAAGAAGCTTATCTAATTGAACCCTTTATAAACAGACGGAGGCCCATGGTGAAGGGCTGGGACTCAAATCCATTTCTTTTGGAGCCCGAGCTCCGTACATTTTTAGTGGCCCTGGACCTTCCATGTACTTCTAGATTGGCAACTTGTTTCCTGGGTTGGGAACTCCCTCCTGGAACCCCTCAATGTGTACCTTAAAACTAAGAAGGGAAGGGAGAAGTGACTTTTGGGCTTCACCGTCAGGTCCCTGAACTGAAAGAGAGCTGCTACCATAATAAAAATCCTTCATGCCTCCTCGTGGGAGTCTTGGCTTCAGAGTTTCCCAAGCACAGGAGCCATGGCTGTGACCTTAGAGATCTTAGCAGTTCTCTACACCTTGGGTCGCCATGGAAAGGGGGTGACCCCTGAGCATGTTTGACAGAGACATGCATGGGAAGGATTGGCTGGCAGGAAGGACCATGTGCCAAGTTACACTTGAGGGCCTGGAACTGGAATTTATGTCACTGCTAGCAAAACACAGCAGTAGTTAAGCTGAGCAAATCCCATCACTTCTACTTTCAAAATATATCTAGAATCTGACCACCTCTTTCCACTCCTACTAGTACCACTCTGGTCTGAGACATGATCTCTAGCCCCCTTAACAACACCAGCTGGACCCAGTACTCCTGTGCTTGACTCCCCCAGTCTGTTACAAAGTGATTCTGTAAAACTTGATTCCAGTCATGTAACTCCTCTGCGCAAAACCTTCCATGGCTTCCCTCTCACTCAGAGTAAAAGCTGAACTACGAACCACTTACTATGAACGACAGGATCCAACAGGATCTGGATCTATAGTCTCTGACGTCATCACCTACTGCTCTCCATCTTCCCCAGCAACACTGGTCTCCCTGGGACTCCTTCTTGGTGCCCACCTCAGGGCCTTTACACTGGCTGTTTCCCCTGTCTGGAATTCTCTACCCACCCCCTCACCCCAATAACATGACTAGCTCTATCACTTCTTCCAAGGTCTTTAATCAAAAGACACCTTCTTAGTGAGGCTCTCCCTGACTAGCCCCCTTTAAAATGTTAACACTCATCCCAGCCGGCTGACATTTCATATATCTCTTTCCCATTTTTTTTTTTTTTTTTTTTTTTCCTTGCGTTATGCGGGCCTCTCACTGCTGTGGCCTCTCCCATTTGCGGAGCACAGGCTCCGGACGCGCAGGCTCAGCGGCCATGGCTCACGGGCCCAGCCGCTCCGCGGCATGTGGGATCTCCCCGAAACGGGGCACGAACCCGCGTCTCCTGCATCGGCAGGCGGACTCTCAAGCACTGCGCCACCAGAGAAGCCCATATCTCTTTCCCATTTTATTTCTTCTCCTTCACACCTGCCAGTGACACATTACATATTTTACTTATTTATCGTATTTGTTGTCTTCCTCTCCCACTAGAATACAAACACCATGAGGGTTCACTGCTGTAACTCCAGCAACCAGAATGATATCCAGCACACAGTAGGTATTCGATTAACATCAGTTAATTGTTGAAAGGCCAGTGGATTACCCCCACTATTGTATGCTTATCGTCAAGGATGCAAAAGTGAGCCCGACACATGATCTCTGCCCTTGAAGAACTTGTGCCTAATGGGGGACAGAAAAATGGAGACCGATAACTAGATGATCAACTTCACTGAATAGCTAGAGATGACTTAAAAAAATTCAACCTGTCTGTTCCTAGAATAAACTAGTTGTTTTCCAGGTCACTGCGCAAACATTGTGTGGCTGAATGAAGGAAAGTGTGGTTTGGGTGCCCATGACATGGTAGCACTGACCTGCGCCTCAGCTGGGAATGAGGAGTCAGGCCCCCTGAAACAGTGACATTTGAGCATCCCCATCCCCAGCTGTTTACAACTCTGTCTCCCCCTGTAGGCGATGAATAAAGACACACTCCCCAGGGACTTCCCTGATGGCGCAGTGGTTAAGAATCCGCCTGCCAATGCAGGGGACACGGGTTCGATCCCTGGTCTGGGAAGATCCCACATGCCGCGGAGCAACTAAGCCCATGCGCCCCGACTACTGAGCCTGCGCTCTAGAGCCCGCGAGCCACAACTACTGAAGCCCGCGTGCCTAGAGCCCGTGCTCCACAACAAGAGAAGCCACCGCAATGAGAAGCCTGCACACGGCGACGAAGAGTAGCCCCTGCTCACCGCAACTAGAGAAAGCCTGCGCATAGCAACGAAGACCCAATGCAGCCAAAAATAAATAAATAAATCTATTAAAAAAAAAAAAAAAGCCACATTCCCCATATTCCCATATCGCATCCCTTCAGCCTGACCCTCCTTTCCTACCCAGGCCCATCCAGCCTCAGAGATCCTCCTGCCAAGTCCAGTGAACCTCAGCTTGAATAAGAGCAGTTGTTCAAGGGGCAGCACTTACCATGTCAGCCACAATGATAAGCACTTTACGAACAGTATTTCATTTCATCCTCATGAGGTAGGTAATATCGTTCCCATTCTCATATGAGAAAACCAAAGCTTAAAGACTGCATTGATCACCCAACTGAATGATTTTCCACTTCTTTCTCTTCTTTGAGGACCTGCCATCTACCCACAAAGGTGGGTCATTGCTGGCATGCTGGTACCAAGCATGCCCCACATTCCTCAGGCCACGGTGGAAACTTGACCCCTGAGCAGCAGGTTCAGTTTATTTTTCCCAGAAATGTAGATGTGGATATAGAGACATTACTGTAAGGCCCTTCATGAAGGGGGGACTGGAACATCAGCCTGTGGTCATGTGTACCACGAAGGCTAAGCCAGAAAGAAGAAAGAACCAGATGCGCTGAAAATCAGGTGCACAGAGAACTTTGCAACTCCAGGGAGGAAAGAGGAGGAAGAAAGAGGCCACGCCATGGTCCATGGTGACTCTTCCACTGGCTCCCAGATTTTCTGAGACTCTTTCAATTAGGTACTCCATTCTGATTAAGATAAACCAAGTGGCTTTCAATTATTTGTAACCAAAGGGGCGTGACTCAGAGAAGTTAAGTAACTTACCAAATTCCACATAGCCCCAGAAGGATGAAGCTGGACCTTCAAAGCCCATGCATTTCCGTAACTGCCAAACCACTCGGGCTGTGTCTTCTCCCAGAGGCTGGCAGGACAGCTGTAGGGCATTCTCTACCAGGTCACACTCTCCTTGGCCCTCCTTTCACACCCAATACATTGTCCCAAGGAAAACTGAGGTCACAATAACCTCCAGGGCAGCCTCAAATGAGAAAAGAAGTTAGTTAATGATAAGAATGTGTAGCAAGTAGAAAAGAGCAGCACCGTATTGTGGGTAGGGAGGAGACATCATGGGGTAATTGATGTTTTTACCAAGTCTCAGGTCTTTGGGGGGAGCAGGTGAACCGTTTCCTTCCCTCCATCAGACCCAGCTAAGCAGATGGCTAGGGTGAGGAGGGGAGAGCCCAGGAAGGAGTATGGGGACAGTCTCTGGAGAGGGGACTCTGTCCATGAGGCCTCCAAGCCCAAATCCCCCAGGAAGAGAACTGCATTCAGACTTGTCCCCAAATACGCAGTCAAGCCAGGTGAAGCCCAAAGAAAAGTGGGCCAAAGGTTTCTCTGGGCAGATCCATTAGAGGTAGCCGCTCCCTCCGAGCCACTTGAAGTCTGCAGCTCCTGGAGCTCTGTTTATTGACTCTCTTTATTTCTCTAATTTGTCAAGTACTGTCTGCAAGCATGTGCTTGCCTCCTAAGTGCTCAGCTTCTATCCTGCCTCCCAGGCTTCTCTAATTTGATTAGTATACTCTGCACTCCATCTTTTGAGTCATTAATGAAAACACTGATGAATATTGGGCATAAGTCAGTTCCCTGGGAGGCCTCTCCTCGGCTGCCACGTCTTCTTGACTTGCTAACAACCCGGCAGGGATGACCCCTCTTTTCAGACAGGCTTTGCCTGTTGTTCAAGAGTTTTTGCCCCCTACTTTCATTTATCCATTTATTCAATCACTCATTCGTTAATTGTGCTAGGGCTAGAGACTTCCCACAATTTCTGGCAAGTGCAAATTCATGGAAAATGCTTAACAAATACTAGTTACTACTAGTAACTACTAGTTACTACTACTATGAAGTGCTGTGGGGACACAAAGATGCACAGGACAGACCCCAGCCCTCAGTAATGAGAATGAGGATAAGAATAACAGCTGCCACCCGCCAGTGCTAGGTTAAGTATTATACAGATATTATCGAGCCTGTGCTGGACATTATCCCCCCTAGGGGGGCAGTTGTTGGTAAGGATTAAGAGTAAGGATTCCGGGCTTCCCTGGTGGCGCAGTGGTTGAGAGTCTGCCTGCCGATGCAGGGGACACGGGTTCGTGCCCCGGTCCGGGAGGATCCCACATGCCGCGGAGCGGCTGGGCCCGTGAGCCATGGCCGCTGAGCCTGCGCGTCCGGAGCCTGTGCTCCACAACGGGAGAGGCCACAGCAGTGAGAGAAAAAAAAGAGTAAGGATTCTAATCTTATAATAGTCTATAATGGAAAAGGATCTGAAAAAGAATGTGTGTATATATATATATATATATATATATATATAAACACACACACATATATATTTATATATCTTTGAATCACTTTGCTATATATCTGAAACTAATACAATATGGTAAATCAACTCTCCTTCAATAAAAAATAAAAGTAATAAAGAAAAGAGTAAGGATTCTAAAGTCAAACTTTTTATTCTGGCTCTTCCACTTACTGGCTTAAACCTTCTTTATCTTAGATTCTTCTTCTGTAAACTTACTAAATCGGGTTGTTATAAAGGATTTAAATTATTAAGTAAGATAATACAGAAAAGGTGCTTAGAGAACAGCCGAGCACATAATAAGCATTCAGTAAATGCTAGCTATTATTATTATTTCATGCCATACAACTACCTGATATGAACTACTATTATCTGGATTTTACCAACAAGAAAACCGAAGGTTAGAGAGACTAATTTGCCCAAAGTCCTACAGCCAATAACAGAACTAGGATCCAAGTTTGATGCCAAATCCTATTTGCTTAATTACTGTAACTTAAAAAGGACAAAGACGTGCATAAATAACTATTCAACAAGATAGAAAAGCAGATGAGACTGTAAGGCACAGAATATTGTCGTGACACAAATAGATTCTCAATAAATACTACCAAGTGATGATGATGATGATACAATTATAAGTGCCATACTAAAGTTTTAAAAGAAAGTGTTTTAGGGTGTCAGAGGAAAGAGAGATCATTTCTGAACAAGGAAATAGTTGGGGACTTTGAGGGAGGAGGTGCCATTTGAGTAAGACTTAGCATATGGATAGGAGATGGACACAATGAGAAAAGAGAAAATGATCCCCCATGGAGAGGACACTGCATGAGCAAAGGCAAGAAGATGGGGAACATGTCCCCCCTTATGAAGTTCCCTTTAGATAGTATGCGGTATATGCAAGGAAATAGTTGGGAATGAGCTAGAAAGGAAAACACACACACACACACACACTACCACACCAGTGGCCTCATTAAATAAATGAGGCCTTGAACAAAAAATTGGCCAAAGCAGAGAGATTCGCACATTCCAAGAGTCTCCTGGAACTCATACTGGGGAAGGAACCATAGTAGGGATTTGGGAAGGAGGAATGGGATTTCTCTGATATTTGGCAAGGGTAATTTCCAGAACTCCTGTACAACAGGGCTTAAGTTTGAGGTGGAGGCTAGGCAGGGCTGACATGCAGCCAACACACGTGCCTAAATATGGGTCCTTAAAACATCAATGTGCTTTGAGCCTCGAGGACATGATGCCAAGTGAAATCAGCCAGTCACAAGAGGACAAATACTGTATGATTCCACTCCTATGGAGTATCTAAAGTCATCCAAATCATAGACGTAGAAACTAGAAAGGTGTTACCAGGGGCTGGGGAGAGGCAGGAGGGGGGAATTCGTGTTTAGTGGGTATAGCGTTTCAGTTTCACAAGATGAAAATGTTCCAGAGATCTGTTGCACAACAATGTAAATATACTTAACACTACTGGACTGTACTTTAAAAATGGCTAAGATGGTCCATTTAATATTATGTGTTTTTGACAATAAAGAAAAAAAACGTGAATACCACCTCCGTCAAAATAGTGTTTCCCTTTTAGACGGTAAACGGCACTGCCCTGAGCCTCCTTCCCCTGGACCTCCCTGACATCCTGCTATAAAAGGATTCATGTCTGGCACTATTTTGAAAATCACCCCTGGGGCTAGGGGACTTGGCTCAAAGATGCTTTTGCGCTGCATTTTTCTTAAGATGGAAAAACACAACCATTATATTGATGAATGGGGGAGGTGGGCAGGGCTGCTGCTGAAGGGTGTGGAAAAAGCAAACAGACCCAACCACTATACTGTGGCCTCGGATTTTCCTGAGGCGGGATCCCTGCAAAAGCTAGTAAGCACTGCCTGGAACTCTCTTCCTGCTGAGTCACCAGGGCGGTAACCCCACCCAGCCATGCCACTGTGTTCTTTAGGTGTCTGGAGGTACAGACCCTGAGATGGTTCCTTCCTGAGCCCAGGATGATCAAGAGGACCATATCAGGACATGAGGCGTCGCCACCGCGCTGGGCACACACCCTGACTGTTCACCTTGCGGGCACCTGGTTTTCCTGATGCTCCCAGCATCAGATACCCCTGACCCCTCCATTAGCTTGGAAATGCTGTGGAAGGTGTCAGAAAGAAACAGTCCAGAAAAGTTTGTTCTTGGCAGCTCTGCCTCCATCATTTCTCTTCCTAATGAACCAGTGGAAAGCCGGATCTGTCGGCGCATCACAGCTCCTTGCCCGGCTCCCAGTTCATCATCTGCCAGGCAGGACAAGAGGGGAGGGGAGGTGAAAGCTTAAGGCCCTTCTCTCACCTCTGCTCTAACTTCCTCC
This sequence comes from Lipotes vexillifer, assembly GCF_000442215.2. Taxonomy (NCBI): domain Eukaryota; kingdom Metazoa; phylum Chordata; class Mammalia; order Artiodactyla; family Lipotidae; genus Lipotes; species Lipotes vexillifer. The sequence continues at coordinate 332,944 of NW_006797362.1, forward strand.
TCCTGTCCCGAGCAGCGGCCTCTCTCAGTCCTGCGTGTCAATCTGATTCCGCCGACTTCCCACAATCACCTCCCGCCAACCCCCAGTCCTTCACAAAAAGAGAACCAAGAACAGGGAGGAAGGGATCTTGAGCCAGAGTCCCTGACTGGCCAGGGTCCGAGGGGTGATGCCGGAGGTCAGATGTGAGTGGTGCTCCAGGATGGACGGTGCCCCCAAGCCCTGCCTTCCGGGGGCCGTGCATGCCACATGCTGCTCCTCGCTTGGGAAGCAATAGGAAGAAGCCTAGACCTCCAACATCTGCCCTCCTGCTGGGTGACGATATTCTTTCTTTAATAAAAGTCAAGGCCTTCCAGTCCTCCCATAGAGAAAACTTAGAAGACACATAGAAGACCTTATCATTCACCCTCAGCTAAGGCTGCTCTCAGGGCTTTTCCAGGGCGTCTCCCCTGGGAGGGGAAAGGAGAGCCCGTGAATGGCATTGAGGACCTGAACAAGGGAGAAAGGGCACAGGAAATGGAGGGGAGGCAGTTGTGACAATTAAAATGGTCTTTATTACAGTATGGAGCCTCCTCAAAAACCTAAAAATAGAACTACCATATGACCCGGCAATTCTACTCCTGGGTATATCTTTAAAAAAAAAACAAAAACACAAGAAACACTAATTTGAAAAGATACATGCACTGCAATTGCATAGCAGCATTATCTACACTTGCCAAGATATGGAAGCAACCTAAGTGTCCATCAACAGATGAATGAATAAACAGATGTGGTGCACATACACAATGGAATACTACTCAGCCATAGGAAAGAATGAAATTTTGCCATTTGCAGCAACATGGATGGACTTAGAGAACATTATGCTAAGTGAAATAATTTAAACAGAGAAAGACAAATACTGTATGATATCACTTATATGTGGAATCTAAAAGATACAACAAACTAGTGAATATAACAGAAAGAGGCAGACTCACAAATATAGAGAACAAACTGGTGTTTGGCGGGGGACTGCAATATAGGGGTGGGGCTATGGGAGGTACAAACTATTAGGTGTAGGATAGGCTCAAGGATGTATTGTGCAGCACAGGGAATATAGCCAATATTTTGTAATAACTGTAAATGGAAAGTAACCTTTAAAAATTGTATAGAAATTTAAAAAAAAAATTTTAAGGAAATAACAGGAAAAAAAGGTCTTTTTTGGCACATCAGTCCTGCTTACGCAGTGCCTCCTGCCTGCCCGTCTCCAGCAGCTTCCTAGGGAAGCATAGGTGTTTTCCATTTTCCCTCCCCCTGCAGTGGCACACACTCTCTGTTCCCCAGCCCACTGCTGGCCTGATGCTCCAGTGAGTGCTGGAAAGACGTCATCCCTGCCCGTGCAGAACCCACTTTCCATTCCCTACCTCAGCTCCCCTTCTCTACGGCAGTCCCCACGTCTCAAGCCGACGGCGCTGGTTTGGGGATTTGGCTCAGCCTTTCCTGGGCATCACCAATGTTGGCTTGGCCACTCTGATGGCAGCAGACACTGATATGCCCCCCCGCATAGCCTGGTCACCCCATTGTGGCTGGTGATTCAGCTTGTCATGGCTGGAAGGTGGCCTTTCCTACACACAGAAGAACTCTTGTTGAGCTATGGTACTTCGATTCATACTTATACAGATAACAACACCTAATTTTTCTAGAACTTCTCAAGTGCCAGGCACTATCCAAAGTGTTTACATGTATTATTCATTTAATCCTTACAACTCCTCAAGTTCTATACTATTGTAAGCCCCGATTTATGGACTAAGGAAACTGGTGCATAAACGTTTGCTAATATACCCAGAGCTGCATGTAAGGAATAGAGCCTGGATTCCAACCCAAGCTATTAAACTCCAGAGTGCAGGCATTTTCCAAAACATCATGCAATGAGGCCACCGAAGGTACAGAGGACTGGTACCCAATTCTTTCCTCAAAACAGGTGGCGATGCGGCTGATGGAGAAGCGTATGAGGAGGCAGATACCTGAAAGAGGGAGGGGAAAGAGCGCAGAAAGGGGATTGGAGCCAAAGGCCAAAGATTTGGGATTTGCTTTCCTGTTCCCCAAGACCTGGCTCCCATGGCAGATGGTAAGCTGCGGGGTGGGAGTGAGAGAGGAGGAAATTAGGGACCTGGAAAGAGAGTAAATGAGCAGAGGGGGCCTAGAGGCGAGGAACACAGGCAGGCTTACCTGAGACAAGCAGTGAGATGGATACAGCACATCCGGGAAGCATGATGGGAAGAGCGGCTGGG